>NC_139952.1:910000-1510000 GCF_963454915.1 Gymnoscopelus microlampas
AACAGGCCCATGTGAAATATTTGGGCCAGAGGTTCTGAATTGGCATCCAGGGAGTGTGTGTGCACAGTTTTGCTGCCATCATGCCAACAGTGCCGGAGATTAGCTGTTCACAGACGGACACACGGACACACACACACACACACACACACACACACACACACACACGGACGGACACGGACGGACGGACACGGACGGACGGACGGACGGACGGACGGACAGACGGACAGACAGGGTGCAAAACATTACTCTCTCGCCATGCCTTTCAGCCTGTCGGAGACAACAACATCGATATTTAGAATCAATTAAGGGCAATAATTCCAAGCATTCCACAAAGTCCACTAAGGCTTGGTTTCAGAGGAAGTCCTGGGAGATTCTAGACTGGCTGTAGAGTATCCTGACTTGACCCCCGTAGAAAATGTCTGGTGGCATTTTAAGAAGGTGGTTGCAGACAAACCCAAGAATATTAGTGTACTGGAGACCTCTACCCATTAGGAATGGGCTAAAATGCCACATGAATGCTGCCAGAAGCTAGTTCCTGGCTATGCATCACGTTTGCAGCAAATGGGTGATAATAGCAAATGGGTGCTTTACTATATTTAAACACATGTCATGAACATTTGAATAATGCTGAGCCTGCAATAGTCATTAACCCAAGTAAGACCTGAGGCAGTGAGGCTGATTCTACAAATGCCTTCTAAATCAGTAGATCTTTTTCATCACCCCCAAATTTATATATATATATATATATATATATTTATATATATATATATATATATATATATATATATATATATATATATTTATATATATATAGCCGCAGACCCCCCATCTGAAAATGTTCTGTGCCAGAGACCCCCAGAAGATAAGATTTGTGTTAAAACAAATCTTTTTTCTTTTCAAACACTTTCATGACTTTTCAAAAATGTTCAAAAATAGCAGATGTACAAGCTCACAGCCCGGCACGAAGTCACGCGCTTTGAGCTTGTATGTCTGCTATTTTGAGAAGCACTGTTCTAAACTACTGTTCCAAATCCTAAGAGTTTTCTGAAAAATGTATGATAGCTAAAGTCTAAAATGACACAGATGCTTTCCTGGTTTAATTTGGAGAAACCACTCATAATATTAGTTGTGTTGAGGTATTTACATTGTTCTTGTTTGATTTGTTTATTTCACACAGTTGCCAGTTTGTGAATGTTGCTATAAACCATATTTGCAATTGGGTTTTAATGATTTTGGGTGCAAACAATCATAATATCATATATGATCATATCATATCATATCATATCATATCATATCATATCATATCATATATCATATCATATCATATCATATCATATCATATCATATCATATATATCATATCATATCATATATATCATATCATATCATATATCATATCATATCATATCATATCATATCATATCATATCATATCATATCATATCATATATCATATCATATCATATATCATATCATATCATATCATATATCATATCATATATCATATCATATCATATCATATCATATCATATCATATCATATCATATCATATCATATATATCATATCATATATATCATATCATATATCATATCATATCATATATCATATCATATATCATATCATATATATCATATCATATCATATCATATCATATCATATCATATATCATATCATGTCATATCATATCATATCATATCATATCATATCATATCATATCATATCATATCATATCATATCATATCATATCATAATATATCATATCATATCATATCATATATCATATCATATCATATCATATATCATATATCATATATAATATTATATCATACCATATCAAATCATATAATATCATATCATAGACCATATATCCCACCCAATGGTATAACCCACCATACCATACACATAAACTGTCTTATGGATCAGGAGCAGTCACATATGAGTCATGAAAACATCACATAACACTGTGTGTGTGTGTGTGTGTGTGTGTGTGTGTGTGTGTGTGTGTGTGTGTGTGTGTGTGTGTGTGTGTGTGTGTGTGTGTGTGTGTGTGTGTGTGTGTGTGTGTGTGTGTGTGTGTGCATGCGCGAGCGCGCGCGTGCGTGAGTGTGTGTGTGTGTGTGTGTGTGTGTGTGTGTGTGTGTGTGTGTGTGTGTGTGTGTGTGTGTGTGTGTGTGTGTGTGTGTGTGTGAGAGTGAGTGAGTCAGGGTGTGAGTGTGTGTGCGTGTGTCCATGTTTGACCACACAGCTGTCCCTAGAGACCACTCCGTTCAAGTGAATGACCCCACCGGCCGAGCCAAACCCCCCCCCCCCCATCCCCCCCTCTGTGATTGGTTGAACGGGGCCCAACCTACCAGGAAGCAGTGTAATCATGTCCATGACACTGCTTCCTGGTAGGTTGGGATGGGGCCTATCCCTCCCACGGCAACGCTGCATAGCTAATGAGCCGCAACCCCTCCCACACCCCGCGCCAACGCTGCATAGCTAATGAGCCTAGCTGATCCGTGAGGTGTGATGGTGAGAGTATATGGTCAAAGTAGCTTTGGACGTGATGACCAGCACACTACCTGGACCAGCCAGCCAGCCGGGATAAAAAATGACACACAAAACAAAACAACAATAGACATGATTTGATGAACTAGAATCTCTCATTTTCCAGCTTTTATTACCAAAGAAAAAACAATAATTCGTTGGAATATACTTTTTTTCAAAGCTTTTTTTTGATCTTGGGAGTTTGGAGGGGGAGAAATAAGACGACGCTTGACACCAAAGATCCAAACAACCCAAAGATGATACCGAGGTTTCTACTCGCTTGTTTGGCGACGTGTGTCTGTTTGAGTGAGTATGATTACAATGTTTTTTTTAAACGTGACTATAGCAGTGGTGGAAGGTAATTTACTTATAAGCACAATTTTGGTGTACTTTTACTTTACTGTGTTTCCAATTTTCTATACTTTTACTTCTACGCCACTACATCTCAGAGGCAATTGTGAGCTTGTAGATCTGCTATTTTCAAAAGATTTCTATACATTTAGAAAACTTCAAATGGGACATTTTGATACCAATACTTTTGCACTTTTACTCAAGTAAATTCAGAAATGCCAGACTTTTCATCGTAACAGAGTATTTATTTCTGCACCCACAAATTTTACAAGCAACTTTACAGAAAAAGAAGCCCAAAGTCGCTTATAATAAGCGGACATGGCAACACTGCGACTGTCCCGTTGCTTTTTTATTGGGTTGTAACGGAAACCTCTCTTTAGGCTGTACGTTGTGAACTTGCACTTGAATGCATTGCTGCCATTTTAATGAGCTGTTATTGAGCTAATAATAACTGAATGAGATCGTTGAGATCTCCTTTGACCTGATGATGGCAAAGGAGGATTTGGCATTTGGAAACAGAAATGTTGTGGAAATGTGTTATTTAACCACTTAAACCCATATGGGTAACCGGTCAAGCTCAAGATTGCAATTACAATTTGGACATGGCACAGGACTTCAATCTTTAATTTTAGGAAATGTGACAAGGCTTTATTTATAAGAACTAAGATTGCTCCGTTCAGAATGTTGCATTTTTCATTATTTCTCAGGCTTCTGTGGGTTCCTTTGTGCCTTATTATGTGAGGGGTAGATCACTGTTTCCCAACTTGGGGTGTGGGGACCTCCAAGGGGACCAAATGGACCCCTATAGGTCTGTAACTCTGACAGTGCACAAATGGAACCAAATGGACCCTATATAGGTCTTTAACTCTGACAGTGCGCAAATGGAACCAAATGGACCCTTATAGGACTGTAACTCTTTTACTTTTGATTTGTTTATTTGGACAGGACAATGCACATTAATGGACGTCACATGGACGTAAATACACCGGATTTAGCAAAGATGCTAGTTTTCATCCGCAGTCCTCACAAGAAACAAAAAAAAATCAGAAAACAGACAGACAAACAGTGGAATACATTTACATAACATTACAACATTACAACTCTGACAGTGCACAATTGGAACCAAATGGACCCTTATAGGTCTGTAACTCTGACAGTGCACAATTGGAATTTGGTTCCATTTGCACACCGTCAGAGATAAATTAACACAACACATTTTACAGTGTATATCGGGGTGCCAGAGATTCATAAAATGGTATCAAATGGGGGTCCGTGGACTAATGCATTATCATACCAGGGGGTCCTTGAAGTAAGATAAATAAAATAAATACATGATAATAAGATATTCACCGGTCTCAGAGCAGCAGCCTTTGTCAGCGGTGTTCCCACCATCATCCAGCCGGGAGGGGTTAGGACCAGTGACCTTCAACCTTTTTAGGGGGTTGGCTGTGACTGTGACCAAGGAGGTGTGGGGGGGTAGGTAGGGATTGGGGGTCGTACGTAACGTTTTGGGGTCCGAGCAGAAGGGACCAGAGACAAGTCAGGGTAGACAATAGGGTGACCCCCCCCAACCCAACCCAACCCAACCCGACCCGACCTGACCCCTGCACCTCTCATCTCCATAACACTGGTCGACACCCTCAGATTGAGACCTTATTAAAGATGTGTGTGTGTGTGTGTGTGTGTGTGTGTGTGTGTGTGTGTGTGTGTGTGTGTGTGTGTGTGTGTGTGTGTGTGTGTGTGTGTGGGTTGGTGTGTGCGTGTGTGATGTGGGTGGGTGGGTGGGTGTGGGTGTGTGTGCGTGCGTGTGTGTGGACACGGTCATGGGCAGCTGAAGGGGGTATTACCCTGGACACCCCCCCCCCACACACACACACACACGTTTGTATTATTATACTTGTGAGTGAGGACGTCCACATGTTGGTACAGCATAGAAAATATCCAAAACATTGTGAAAAGTAGCAGAACACACACACACACACACACACACACACACACACACACACACACACACACACACACACACACACACACACACACACACACACACACAGTGTGTGTGCCTCTGGCGTGACTAGAGCTCATGGCTAACATCTCTATTGGCGGACAGAGGTGGCTTATGCTAATGTTGAGGGGACGTTGTGACAGCCGTGTCACGGCCTGATGGCCCCAATCCAAATCCATCTGACTTAATGGGGTTTTGTGCTGCTGTCCAACACAACACTGACCAGGAAGAAAGCAAGAATATGGTCACTGGCGGGTGGAAACCTTGTCACTCCAAAACTGTTACTTTTCAGGGATTGGTAAAAGGATTCAAATGAAAAAAGAAGATGTGTTCCAATGGATCCAGTGTAGTTGTTATTTAGTTACGAGCTCTCGTTGGTTCAATATTTATAAAAGACGCACGCACACGCACACGCACACGCACACACACACACACACACACACACACACACACACACACACACACACACACACACACACACACACACACACACACACACACACACACTTTAGATATTTTTTTGTAAAAACTGTCAAACAAACTACTGTCAAACAAACTACAAAATCAAAATCAACCTGCAATCACACATTAAACTCCTGTATAGTCAAATGTGCCAACAAAGAGGCTTAAAGGACGACTTCACCCATTTTCAAATCATTTTTCAAACAAATGTTTGATTTCGATTTGTATTAACGCCAGAACAATGGCTTCCATCATATCATCCTAACTTTCCAGGAATAGATAGCTTGGATTCCCCATCGATGATGTCATTGGTAGGCGGGTTTCTGAATTGTCCACAGCCCTCCTCTGACACACAGAGTGAGTAGGCAAAAATGGTGCCATGTTGTCATGAGCATTAGTGAGGAGCAATTATACAAAGATAGGTTGAAAATGTGTGAAGTCGTCCTTTAACCCCACCATCCATATTCTGAGGGGAACGTTATCCAAAAATAGCAGATCTACAAGCTCACAAAGCGTCGCAGTGGTCTTAGTACAGAGCAAACTCAGGTCTAGTTTACTAAGTGTAGAGGGTTTAAGTGGTCAATGGAAAGGTTATAGGCTTATACTAAAGCAGCAGTACTCACAGTATTCACATCAGCAAGACAAATCTGTAAGATACATATCTATATATGTCTGCTGTCGGGCAAAAACCAACTATGTCCAAAATATTAACTTTTCAGGGGAAAAAATATGTTTTTAAAACTACACAATACTGATCAAAGTTGGTATTGTGACTTTATACATTGTCAGATACTTGCATGTGCCCTTATATTATCATCATTTTACCCAAATCCAGCTCAAGTGTAGTTAGGAGGTTTTGGACCATTAATGTGGAGTCCAAAATCACCACATCACCACCACATCGCTAAATAAAAAGAGCTAAGCCATGCCAGGGCCTGTACAGTGTTGTGCCCAACAATTGCATTGATACACAGTGATATAAACTTAAGTGTTAATTAACGGGTCCATTTGGTTATTTGTTTTACATTCTCTGAGATACGAATGAATAAATTAACGCCAAGGATTTGACAAAAAAAAAACAGGAAAAAATGTTAATCTTCAGGAAATGTAAAAAAAAAAGGTAAACCCTGTGTTCCAATGGATCCAATGTAGCCTAGTCATTATTTAGTCACAAGTTCTTGTTAATACTTTTCATTGGTGCAATATTTATAAAACCCACAGACACGCTTGACCACCTTCGCTTTAAAACATTTTCGAAGGTTGCTGTAAGCTTGTAGATCTGCTATTTTTGCTGCTATTGTGTGACACTGTGTTATGACAAAAGTAGGGCATTCATTTACAAAAAGAAATTCTATTTGATTCTAAAAAATGTCCTACAAATCCTTACAGTTTTCTGAAAAATGTATGTCTCTATAACAGTAGTTCTCAAACTTTTTTTCATGTCAAGGAACCCCAAAAATGCCACCGACCCCCATCTCAAAATATTTTGTTCCAGGGACCCCCCCAGAAGCAAAGATTTGAGTTCAAATGTTTGCTTTGAAAATATACATTCAAAGATTTGCGCAAATGTTCACGATTTTTCCAAAAATAGCAGATCTACAAGTTCATAGCACTATGAGCTTGTATATCTGCTATTTTTGAATAGCCAAAGATATCTAAAAATTACTTCGCCGGTTTTTAATCTTCCAGGGGCCCCGCTGGCCCCCACAAGGCTTTCTGTTTTTAATGAGATTTCCCTAATAGAAAGTCAGTGCGGGCCCCTTCTGTTTGGCCCCTGTGCCTCTGTGATTGGAAGCTGGGGGGGTGGGGGGCTCACAGGGAGGTGGGCTTTCCCCATCACATTGGACATTATTGCTTATCGATCGGCAGAGGTATAGTGGGGGGAGGGTGGTGGAAGAGAAATACTTTTTGTTTTACCTGAGTAAAAGTATCAATACCACAATATAGAAACACTCTGTTACAAGTAAAAAGCCTGTATTCCGTATTTGACTTGAGTGAAAGTATAAGTGTTTGTAGTTCCTTGCGGTAAGAAAGTAATAGTGCTGACATCAATGTTTGTCAAACTTTTTTTTTTAAATAGCCAACATATAAAGTAGGGCTTAAGTGGTTAATGCATGTGTCTGTATTAATAATCAAAATCTAAAGTCACTTGTAAATCAAGTTGTCATATAACTGTATGGGAGTAAAAAAGTACAATATTTTTTCCTCTGAGACATAGTGGAGTAGAA
This sequence comes from Gymnoscopelus microlampas, assembly GCF_963454915.1. Lineage (NCBI taxonomy): Eukaryota > Metazoa > Chordata > Actinopteri > Myctophiformes > Myctophidae > Gymnoscopelus > Gymnoscopelus microlampas. Next base: position 917,575 of record NC_139952.1, read on the forward strand.
GTATAAATATATATACAAAATTGAAATATGTAAAGTGAAAGTAAAAAATTGTACTAAGTGCAGCACTTGAGTAAATGTACTTAGTTACTCTCCACCCTTTGATGGTGGGGGGCCCCCCTCCCCTTTTAAAACCAGCGACCGGGGCGGCAACACAAATCAGAGAGCAGCCAATCTCCAAATGCAGATGGGGAACATCTTAGCAGGGTGTCCCATGTGTGCATGGCACCCATCATCAATCAATGGCCACAGCCCTGCTGTCGATAGGTTAAAAAATGGAGGATTGGCTTCTGTAAAGTGATTATTATGTTCTTTCTCCAAACAATAAGCCTGCATTTAACCACTTAAACCCATTAAGACCGGGAACACATCTGTGTAATTTTAAGATTTATTTGGGCTATTCAAAAATATCAGATATACAAGCTCATAGCGCGGCACCGAGTGCCGCGCTATGAGCTTGTAGATCTTCTATTTTTTTTTAAATCAAAAATGTGTGCAAATCTTTGAATATATATATATTTAAAGCAAACATTTTAACTGAAAACTTTGCTTCTGGGGATTCGACAAAATGTCTTCTAAATCCTAACAGTTTCTTGAAAAAAAAAAAACGTTGCTATAATATCAGTGGTCCTCAAACTTTTTTCATGTCAAGGACCCCCAAAATGATATGTGTTTGGCCCTCAAAATATGTTGTTCCAGGGACCCCCCAGAAGCAAAGATTTGAGTTAAAAATGTTCGCTTCAAAAACATATATCTATATATTCAAAGATTTGCACACATTTTCACGATTTTTCAAAAAATGGCAGATCTACAAGCTCATAGCTATGAGCTTGTAGATCTGCTATTTTTTAATAGCCCAAAGAAATCAAAATATGACACAGATGCGTTCCCGGTCTTAATGGGTTAAACCCTGGCCTATACTTAGTTGATCGGATTCTCAAGGGCTCAATACAAGGCCTCGTCCTGTTTTTGACCTACAGTATACCATATACACGCTAAATCTCTCATATAAATAAGAGAAAAGCCAAGCTTGTAGATTTGCTATTTGTGCCGAATGTTAGCCCAGCCAAACCGTGATTTCCATAGTGCACTGTAGAATTTAACCACTTCAGCCGTATCTAACTCGTTGTATGTCAATAGCAATGCTTGCGTTGTGAGCTTGTAGATCTGCTGTTTTTGCAGTTTATTTTGCCGAATGTGCATCTATTTCTTTGCTGAATGTATTTTTCGATAATTCTTAATCTATTTTTGCTGAATGTTAGTGTATGTTCACCTGTTATGACAGGCCTAGAATAGAGATGTTGTGGTCAGTTGGTGAAATCCATAAGTAATGCTCATCCACTTATTGTCAATATTAGCCTCTGGTTGTCAATGGAAAGGACCAGGGGGAGAGCTCCAGGGGGTCCCCAGCTAAATGATTTATTGATAGGAACCAAATAGACCCCTGTAACTCTGAGAGTGTACAAATGGAACCAAATGGACCCTTACAGGTCTGTAACTCTGATAGTGTACACATGGAACCAAATGGACGCTTACAGGTCTGTTACTCTGAGAGTGTACACATGGAACCAAATGGACCCTTACAGGTCTGTAACTGAGAGTGTACAGGTAAAGGGTCTGTACAATCTCAGAGTTAAATTATCATCACCGATTGTACAGTGTAGGATCCCAGTGATTACAAAAAGACACCTAGAATCCCACCGGGCTCTCCTCTCTCTTCGAAACGCAGTGGCTGTTTGTAGCTCGACTTTGAACTTGCCATTATGACTGACAATAGCAATCAATGGCTTTAAACAAAAGGCCCAGGCTAGTGCACCTAGCAGCCAGGGTACAATAGCATGTTTGCGTAGCGCGGCGAAAGGAACTTGGGGAGTTTAACCTCCTATTAGCCGGACAAAGGAGTCAGCCCCGAGGCTGAGGTTTGGGGGGGTCCTCTCCTCCGGCCTGTGTATTCACAGCTTTGTTTAAACTCAACCCCTCCCTGTGTAATGGATCCATGGCAGGAGGGACACGCTATAGCTGCTCATGCACAACCAAGTGGCTTTTCGTGCAGCGGTGCAAAAAGTACTCACATGTTTTACTCAAGTAAAAGTATCAATACTGCAATATAGACATACTCTGTTACAAGTGAAAGTCCGGAATTCAAAATGTACTTGAGTAAAAGTGCAAAAGTATTGGCATCCAAATGTACTTAAAGTACCAAAAGTAAAAGCACTCATTATGCAGAAGGTCCCATTTCACGTTTTCAAATGTATACAAATCTTTTGAAGATAGCAGGTCTACAAGCTCACAATGCGTCGCATCGACGCATTGTGAGCTTGTAGAGCTTGTAGAGCTTGTAGAGCTTGTGAGCTTGTAGAGCTTGTAGATCGGCTATAGTAAATGCACTTAGTTACTTTCCACCACTGGAAGTGTGTGTTGTGCGGTGGTGGAAGAAATAGAGCCTTGGATCAAGACTATCATAGATGTATTTTATCGAGTCTGACATTTGCTTTCGTACTGTATCTGTGATAGTCTTGGTCTCTACCTCCGTATAGTCACTAGACATCTGCTAGCAAAGCCTGTACTTCTCTGTATATTTGCAACAAGTGCTGACCCTGTAGCCACGGATGTTAACTCGCCATTCAGAACCTGTGTGCACTGTATTAGTCTGTGTTTTTAATGTGTTTTAATCCCGTCTGTGTCCGAAGTCCCGTATAAGCTCTGCACAGCAGCCATATTGTGAAGACATTCACAGGTGTTACCAATGATACTTATGAAGGCTCTGTTACATTCTGGTCAAACATAGTCAGGGTGCTGATGTTGTGCATGTTGGCCCACTGGAAACACTCTGCTACACCAGTGGGTCTAAAATTTGTGTCCAGGGACCCTCATGGTTCATTAAGGGGTTTCCAAATGGCCCCTTACGGGTGTGTAACAAATGGAACCAAATGGTTCCATTTGTACTGAGAGCCGGCAATCGGGCGAAGTGGGCGGGGGGGGGGCGATGAAAGATGGATTTTCTTTATCTTTTTGGACAATGTCGCCCAGTATCGCCCGCTGTTAAAACGCACCGTCAGAGTTATAGGGGTTGTGGAAATTGAAATATCTGAGAACCAACCACTGTGCTACACTAAATGGAACAGACCCTTCATTAGTATCATTGGTAACACCTGCGAAGGAAGTGAAGCTTCTGTTCAAAGTAACAGAAGTTTTCAAATAATTGTAGTGCATTGAAAAGTGCAATATAAGTATTGAAAGTATTGAATTGACATACTCAAGTAAAGTAAAAGCACTTCAAAATTGTACTTAAGTACAGTGATACATGTGCTAAGTTAGTTTCAACCACTCAGTGTATATTGTTCAAGCTTACAGTTTTGATTTAGCTGGAACAGAAAAGTAAACATTATCTGACCTTCATTTTACTTCCAGTCTCATGCTTACATTATCTTTTTGCGGCATTAATGACCTGGCATGTAATGGTGACAACCTGGTGATTTCTGTGTTAACCAGCACAGTTAGAGTTATACAAGTCTCCATCGAACGTCTGATCAATCATAGATAGATAGATAGATCATGGGTTCTCAAAGTGTGGTCCGGGGACCCCCAGGGGTCCTTGGGGGTCCCCAGCAAAAGTAGTTAATGTAGCGTCACAATCATTTTAACCACTTTAACCATTTATACTTTGGCTATTCAAAAATTAAAGATCTAGCTCATAGCGCAGCACTCTGTGCCGCGCTATGCTACATCTGCTTGTAGATCTGCTATTTTTCACAAATCTTGACCACTAGTGAATTTTTTTAACACAAGTCTTTGCTTCTGGGGGTCCCTGGCACAACATATTTTCAGATGGAGGTCCGTGGCCCTCAAACCTTACATGAAAAAAGTTTGAGAACCACTGAGATAGATACCATGTGGTTGCATTTGTACACCCTCGGAGTTAAACGATGACACTGATGATTTTACAGAGTAGGAAAGTACAAGCCAATAGGCTCTATTCACAGACAGCAGCCATATTATGAAGACATTCACAGGTGTTACCAATGATACTAATGAAGGCTCTGTTCCATTCTGGTCAAACAGAGTCAGGGTGCTGATATTGTGCATGTTGGCTCACTGGAAACACTCTGCTACACCAGTGGGTCTACAGTTGGGGTCCAGGGACCCTCATGGGCTTCCAAATGGCCCCTTACAGGTGTGTAACTCTGAGAGTGTACAAATGGACCCTTACGGGTCCATTTGGTTCCATGTGTACACTCTCAGAGTTGTGGGGGCCGTGGAAACCACTGTGCTAGACTAAATGGAACAGAGCCTTCATTAGTATCATTGGTAACACCTGTGAAATAAGTGATAACATGGCTGCTGTGCATAGAGCCTATATAGCGCAGTCAGTGACCAGTGAGTGACCGCATACATTCATGCTCTCCCTGTCTCTCAGAAACACTCTCCTTCTCATATCTCTCTCTCTCTCTCTCTCTCTCTCTCTCTTTCTCTCTCTCTCTCTCTCTCTGTCTTTGGCTCCTGGGTGTCAAGGCCACGGTGCACAATGGACGTGTGAAGTTCACATACAGCGCTCTAGTAAACAATGGGGCTGAGCGGGGCAACGGAGGGATTGGGGAGGGGTGGGGACACACAAGCTGTCCTTCCATCCATCTCCCACCCTCTGCCCCCCCCCCCCCCCCATGCATCCATTCCGCCTCCGCCACCTCTCTCATGACCCTCAAGGGGCTAGAGGGGTTACAACCATGCAGCCCTGCGGTAGTGGGGATGGGGGTCGCCGGGTCGCTCGCTCGCTGGACAGCCAGCCCCCCTACCTCCCTCCCTCCCTTCCTCCTTCCCTCCCCTAAAAAGAAATCTAAATTTATCGCACCCTCCGCCATCCCCTCATCAACATTTTGCTCATCCCCAATGCTGCACAGATTCAGTATCGTAGGGCACAATGTCGTCGGTGGACAGACATACTTTCTGCCCAGAGCCCAAGAAAGTTCACACGAGTGTGATTTTGTGCAGTCCACAAAGTCTAGAAAAAAGCATGTGTATATATGGGTGTAGAAGAGACACTTGCATGTACTATAGCAGTGGTCCTCAACCGTTTCAGGCTGTGACCCCCCAAAATAATCACATGTGAACTGGGGACCCCCCCCCCCACCCTGACAAGCACTTGGAATTGTAGAAGTTGAGGCATTACATTTAGTTTAACTTGGTTCCACAGATAAATATATTTGGCTAATGTTCGACCAGTTTTTTTGTTATAGTTTGTTGATTACTCTTGATGCAGTCACCCCCCCCTCCCCTTTTCTTGAGGTCCCGACCCACAATTTGAGAACCAGCAGCGATCGTAATACTACTGAGTCACATCAACATGAAAACATGTGCAAGCTACCTTCTATCTACATGTTTTATATCAGCTGTAACAACAGTTTTCCTGTGTTATGTGTATACAATATAGCAGCAACAGTACATTTGAGCAATGTTGGCTTGATCACACTATGATAAGACCACAGTGTCTAGTTTTTGGCTGCTGGAGTTGAAGTTTTTAAAGGGATAGTTCACCCACAAAACGACTTTTTGTTCTATCAATTAACTAACCCCATGAAGCAGTGGGGTTCGTTACTTTTTTAATTGGAATTGATGGAGAGTTGTTTTGTCGCATTCCGGATCCAATATTCCAATATCTTATGAATTGAAGTAAAATAGTATGCCAAGCTTAACAAGAGCCAATGGTGGAAAAAGTACTTTACTTAAGTAAAAGTATCAATACTGCAATATAGAAATACTCAGGTAAAAGTCCGGAATTCAAAATGTACTTGAGTAAGAGTACAAAAGTATTGGCAAAGTACCAAAAGTAAAAGTACTCATTATGAAGAAGTCCCATTTCAAGTTTTCAAATGTATAAACATATTTTGAAAATAGCTCAGCTATTTTGAAAATAGCTACAAGCTCACAATGCGTCGCATCGTGACGCATTGTGAGCTTGTAGATCTGCTATTTTCAAATGGCCGAAATGTATATAGGGCTGAAGTGGTTAATGTATGTTTTGTAATATTAATCAAAATCTACATACAGTAGTAACTAGTAACTAAAGTTTTCAAATAATTGTAGTGGAGTAAAAGTACAACATTCCCCTCTGAGATGTAATGGAGTACAAGTAAAAATATTGGAAATTGGAAATACTCAAGTAAAGTACAAATACCTCAAAATTGTACTTAAGTACAGTACTTGAGTAAATGTACTTAGTTACGTTCCACCACTGACAAGAGCAATACTATATTTAAAGCATTCACTGATAAACTGGACAGCAGTAGCCATCCCAGTGATTACACTGTGAGAGTTCTGTTGGAGTTACTGTTTTTCCTACGTAGTTTTGCATTGGCCTCCGATTGACTTCAATCATTCAAATATTGGAATATATTGGACCAAGAAAGCGACAAAAACAAAAACAAGAACAATCTGCATGAATTCAAGGCGTCACGGGGTGAGGAATTTGCGGGTGAACTATCCCTTCAATGGAAGGTTCTTTCCTGCCGTTTCGCCCTGGCTTTTCATCCATCATGCGTGGCTCTGCCTCAGAGGCGTGCATACGGACCGATTAGGAGTCTTAACGTCTGAACGCAGTCAAACCACAAAAGAAGGGAGCCCTCCATCGATCTCTTTGTCAATGCCAGTGTGTCACGGCCGGCGCACATTTCAGCCAGCTAATTCAGAGCAGCTATTGAGATGTATATTTTGGTATCGCCATTCAGAGGGGCTTTCTTTAAAACCTTAACACCAGCCAAAAAGGGAACCCTTAACGGACGGAACTCATGCTATGAATATGATAATAACTGATTGAAATGCAAAAACGGGCTTTGGCTGTGAGATTTGGGGGAAATTGTAAAAAACATTTTGTAAGCATGTTCTATCGAGGGTCCTCATAATTCCTAAAAACATCAGCTTCTTATTACTACACAGTAAAAACATAACTCCTAATTTAACTCCAAAGAGTGTAGAAATGGAACCAAATAAATGGTTCCATTTGAACACTCTATGGAGTTTGCCTCTCCAAAAGCAAATCAGGCTGTAGAGATCGTAGCCTACGTTGTCCTTTATCAAAGCAGCTTTGAGGGTCCATTTGGTTCCATTCCAGAGTTAAATGAACACTGAGGATTTCACAATGTAGATTAGGGGGTCCCGTATCAAATGGGGGTCTGTGGTCTAATGCATATCATCTACAGTGCGTTGCATAAACCAATAACCATTAAGTGTCCTTGTATGACATAACCCCGCTTATGTCCACTCCGCATATTAGAACTCACACACACGCACACGCGCGCACACACACACACACACACACACACACACACACACACACACACACACACACACACACACACACACACACACACACACACACACACACACACACACACACACACACACACACACACACACACACACACACACACACACACACACACGCACAAGCGTGCCTGCTTTGGAGGAGATTGACACTGGTGGGTCTCCAAAGGTCTCAGTGCCAGGCGTTCGATAAGCATTGCTCTAACCTGGGATGGAAGCCCCCCATCCCCATCCCCCTCCCCAATCCCTCCCCCCAGGGGTCTCTGAATCTCATCAGTGACCGTGTGGTGTGTGTGTGTGTGTGTGTGTGTGTGTGTGTGTGTGGGGGGGACGAGGGACAAGGGACAAGGGACAGCAGGCTAGTCAGGGTGGGGGGTGGTATCAGTTCACAGTGGTGTAAAGTAACTAAGTACATTTACTCAAGTACTGTACTTAAGTACAATTTTCAGATACTTTTACTTCACTGGAGTATTTCCAAGTGTCTATACTTTTACTTCTACTACACTACATCTCAGAGGCAAATATTTTACTTTAACTCCACTACAATATATTGCAGATATAAATTATGACATTATAAAACACACATTAACCACTGTAGCCCTATTTTATACCTAGGCTATTTGAAAATAGCCGATCTACAAGCTCACAACGTGTCACATCGCGACGTGTTGTGAGCTTGTAGATCTGCTATTTTCAAACATTTTAGTACTTTTACTTTTGGTACTTTAAGTACATTTTGATGCCAATACTTTTGTACTTTTACAGTAAATTTTGAATTTTGAACTTTTACAAGAGTAGCAGAGTAGCAGTATTGATACTTTTACTCAAGTAAAACATTTGAATACTTTTTCCACCACTGTCAGTTCATCCAGGACACAGTTGAGCTGGGCGGTGAACCCAGGGTCCCATCTAGAGGGTGGGGGGGTCTGTGTGTGTGTGTGTGTGTGTGTGTGTGTGTGTGTGTGTGTGTGTGTGTGTGTGTGTGTGTGTGTGTGTGTGTGTGTGTGTGTGTGTGTGTGTGTGTGTGTGTGTGTGTGTGTGTGTATAATAGCAATAAACATCTTCTACAAGCTCACATCTAGCTCCGATCTACAAGCTCACAGTGCGTTACATTGCGATGCGTTGTGAGCTTGTAGATTGTCTGTGTTTGCTACTGTTGAGAACACTTTGAAAGTGAAAGTGTTTAAGTGTGTGTGTGCCGGTTTTATAAATATTGAATGAAAAGGTATTAAGGAGAGCGTGTGACTAAACAATGACTACATTGGATCCATTGGAAAAATACCTACAAATTGTACTTAAGTACAGTACTTAAAATGTAAGTACTGTACTTCTGAAGAATCTGTAATGACACAGGATATTTTACCATCTTGGTGCATTCAAGCCCTAGTCAAAGTTGACTTTCTGAAAGTGAAGAATTTAGTTGTGTAATACCTTGCAAGTGTTCAAACATGGAAGGCTGTATTGCCATCAAGACATATAGCATGATTCTGACACAGCCTATAGAATCAGCTGCCATGCAGAATAGCAGCACTGCTGTGAAGGACTATGTTTTATGCATGTGTGTGCATTGATTTAGCTGCTTTGATATGGATGTGTATGTATGGAGGACGGCAGCAGAAAACTGGAGATGACCAATACCATTTTTCTTTCCAGATACCAATCCGTTACCAGTGTGTAATTAAAAAATAATAATCTAGGACAGTGGCTCTCAAAGAGGGGGGGTTCAAAATGGACCCTTGCAGATCTGTAACTCTGAGAGTGTACAAATGGAACCAAATGGACCCTTACAACGCGACGCATCGCGACACGTTGTGAGCTTGTAGATCTGCTATTTTCAAATAGCCCAGCTATAAAATAGGGCTAAAGTGGTTAATGTATATTTTATAATGTAATATATTTAATTTTTATCTGCAAAGTAACGAGTAACTAAAGTTTTCAAATAATTGTACTGGAGTAAAAGTACAATATTTGTCTCCGAGATGTAGTGGAGTAGAAATAAAAGTATTGAAAATTGCAAATACTTCAGTAAAGTGAAAGTTCCTCAAAATGGTACTTAAGTACAGTACTTGCCTAAATGTACTTAGTTGCTTTACACCACTGACTACTCCTTTAAGTAAAAAATGTAAGTACTTTTCCCTCAGAGGGCTTGAGCTTATAGCTAATTCGGCTAAGAGATTTGGGTTAGCGGAGAAAAAAGCAGACCAAGTACAGAGCCAACTCAGGTCAAGTTTACTAGAGGGTTTAAGTGGTCAATGAATTGGTCCTCACTAATGGTCATTATAAGATGCCACCATTTCTGTCTACTCACTCTATGTCTCATTGGTGGGGCTGTGGGCTGTTCAGAAACCTGCCTACCAGTGACATCATCGATGGGGTTTCCAGGCTAATTGAAACTATACAGTTAAGGACCTCCAAATGAATATGTATTTGGCTGTGGACCGCCATCTGAAAATATTGTATGTTGTGCCAGCGTGCCAGGGACCCCCAGAATAGAAGATTTGCGTTTCAAAAGTTAAAAAATAATCCCCAATTCTTTCCATTTTTTTCGACATTTGTCAAAAAGTTTAAAAAGTAGCCGATTTACAAGCTCACAAGGTGTCGTGTCGCGACGCCTTGTGAGCTTATCGATCTGCTATTTTAGAGTATAAAATGGGGTCAAAGTGGTTTTGATGCTACTACAATATATTAACACATTTTCCTGGGGGCCCACTGGAACCACCTCAATGACCCCTGGGGGTCCCCAGACCCCACTTTGAGAACCACTGGCCTACAACATGGACAGAGGTGGGGTTGCTACACCAGCAGATGCTGCAAAACCTCCTCATTTGAACTTGATCTCGCGCAAGTTCAAGACCAGCCCGTTGTCCCTGTGTATCGCACCTTTCAACAACAGCTGGGAGAGAGACAGCGGCTACTTGCGATGGGGTCACTCTGTGCGGGGTACTTCGAATTTGGGGACACGCTCGACCCTCCACAACCCCCCCCCCAAAAAACTAAAGAAAACGAGGGGAATACGATGCGATTGTCCCCCAAGGTCAAGGCTGGAGAAGGGCGAGCGACTGGGTGTCATGGGAAAGTCACCTTAGGAGGATGGGTGAAAGGGGACAAGGGGACGGGAGGGGTCGGAGGGGATGCATAACAAGGGGCAGATGGCGGTATTAGCGGGCGGCTGCACGATGGCTGATGGGACTTTTTTAAAGGGGTTTGGGGGGTTAGAATTAAGCATCATCGCAAAGCTATTGTTGTGCGTTATTTGCAGCTGGTTCAATAGCAGCTATCCTGACTTGACCCCGGCAAGGAAACCCATCACCACCCATCCTCCCCCTTCACGGCCTGCATTGTTCTCACCAGTGGTGGAAGAAATACTTTTAAATGTCTTCTGAATCCTAATAAAACTTTACCACGTTGCTATATATCAGTGGTTCTGTAACATTTTCATGTCAAGGATCCCCAAAATTATTTGTATTTGGCCGCCGAACCCACATCTCAAACTATTTTGTTCCAGTGACCCCCAGAAGCAAAGATTTGAGTTAAAATCAACGTAAAAAACGATATATATATATATATATATGTGTGTTTCCCGAGAATTAAATAAAGGTTGAAATGAAATGAAATATTCAAAGATATGCATATTCAAAAATAGCAGTCCTGTAAATTAAAAGCATTGGTATCGAAACATACTTAAAGTAAAAGTAATAGGACTCATTATGCAGAAAATCCCATTTCACAAATGTGTCTTCTTAAAGTTTTCGAAATGTGTCAAACTTTCGAAAATAGCAAATCTAATGTAAGCTTGTAGATCTGCTATTTTTGTATGGACGAAAATATCAAATCACTGACTTATATACAAGTACAAGCAGTGAAATGTTGTTGGGAATTGTTCCGCTAAAAGATTGTGCAACATGCACATAAGAGATGAAAAAAAATAAAATAATATACAGTGAGAAACAAATATAAGATATGGTCTCAGACAGGTACATTAGCTTACCTATATGCCGCAGATCCAGAAGTGTGCAGGTGATTGTACTTGAGTACTTCACTGTACTTGAGTAAATGTACTTAGTTACTTTCCACTACTTCTCCCCCAAGTTCCTGCATTGTTCTGGAGTCCCCTGGCTGGGTGGGTCTGCACCATTTGGCTGCTATTGAGGCCAGGGGTTTATTTTTTGGGGGTTGTGCGAAAGAACGTCAATCAAGTCTGATGGTTTTGCATGTGGAGTGAAAATGTCCCCCCATAATTTTTCTCCATCAATGTCTCCCCCTGTGCTGTTGTAGATCAGCCTTTATATCATTGGGTCTCAACACGGGGTCCTTTGACCCCCAGGGGTCCTAGACGGGGTTCCAGGCGGTCCCCAGCTAAATGATTGATAGTTAGGAACCAAATGGACCCTATCTTTGAGAGTGTATTGAACCAAATGGACCCTATCTTTGAGAAATATAGACCCAAATGGACCCTATCTCTGAGAGTGTATTGAGCCAAATGGACCCTATCTCTTAGAGTGTGTTGAACCAAATGGACCCGTACCGGCCTGTAACTCTGAGAGTGTACAAATGGAACCAAATGGACCCTTATCGTGCATTCACACTGGCAGCTGTACAAAAATCAGTGGTGTAAAGTAACAAAGTACATTTACTCAAGTACTGTACATAAGTACAGTTTTGAGGTATTTTTTACTTTACAGGAGCATTTCTCATTTTCAGTACTTTCACTTCTACTCCATTACATCTCAGAGGCAAATATTGTACTTTTACTCACTACAATTATTTGAAAACTTTAGTTATTAGTTACTTTGTAGATTTTGATTATTATTACAAAATATACACTAACCACTTCAGCCCTATAGCCCTATACATTTGAGAATAGCCGATACAACAATGCGTCGCGATTGTATCTGCTTGTAGATCTGCTATTTTCAAAAGATTATTCTTTTGAAAACTTGTGAAATGGGACATTCTGTATAATGAGTAATTTTGCTTTTGGTACTTTAAGTACATTTTTATGCCAATACTTTTGTACTTTCACACACAAGTACATTTTTAATTCCAGAATTGACTTGTAACGGAGTATTTCTACATTGCAGTAGTAATACTTTTACTTAAGTACAACATTTGTACTTTTTCCAGTAACCCTTTTGGACGCATAATGTTTCCACTCCTACAGCAACGCTTTTACACACAATTAACATCCTCACGTCCCCATCTCTCTCTCTCTCTCTCTCCTCCTGTCACAGATGTATGTCGATCGTCCGAGCTGGCCTTCCTGTTGGAGCCCAGCGATGTCATCGCCGTGAGAGAGCGCCCCCTGATGCTGGACTGTCGGGTGGAGGGCGGCGAGGGGCCCATCATGGTTACGTGGCGTCGGAACGGGGTCCCGGTGCCCACCAGCCAGCGGGTGCGCGTGCTGGCCAACGGCACGCTGCACATCCAGAGCTTCCAGAAGCGGCGGGACGGCGCGGACCCCGACTCCGGAGAGTACGACTGTGCCGCGCAGAACCGCTACGGCATGCTGGTCAGCCGCAAGGCCAAGGTCCAGGTGGCATGTAAGTATGGGCTTACTACTAGGGGGTTTCTCTAAAGTATAGGGTGCCGTGGTGGCACCCTAGGGTGCCCAACAGGCGCAAGTCCCAGGGGGTGCCGCCTGAATGCTTTGATGATTGTTTGGAATCAGTGGTGGAAAAGGTACTTAGATTCTTTACTTGAGTGAAAGTACTGCAATATAATTCAATTCAATTTCAATTCAATTTTATTAAAGTGTCAAATCACAACAAGTTGTCTCAAGACACTTTACATGTAGAGAAGAGACCCGACAATCCCATCCTGAACAAGCAATTTTTTGCGACAGTGGCAACGAAAAACTCCCTCTTAACTGGAAGAAACGTCAGGCAGACCCTAGGTTCTAGGGTGGCGGCCTTCTGCCTCGACCGTGATATAGAAAAACTCTGTTGCAAGTAAAAGTCCAGAATTGAAAATTTGCTTGAGTAAAAGTACAAAAGTATTAGCTACAAAATGTACTTAAAGTACCAAAAGCAAAAGTACTAAAATATATGTAGTGGAGTAGAAGCAAAAGTATTGGAAATGAGAAATACTCAAGTAAAGTGCAAATACCTCAAAATTGTAGTACAGTACAGTACTTAAGTAGTTACTTTCCACCACTGGTTGGAATTCATTCAATATCACTTCAGTTTAACCGTTTAAGACCTGAGGCCAATTCTACAATTACCTTCTAAATCAGTAGTTCTTATACACTGTTCAAAAATAGTAGATGTACAAGCTCGCAGCACAGCACAAAGTGACCCGCAGTGAGCTTGTATGTCTGCTATTCTGGAATAGCCAACGCAAAAATCAAAATTTACACAGAAGCTTTTCCTGTTTCAATGGGTTAACAAATTGTCTTAGACTCTATACTTAAAGGTAGGGTAAGTGATTTACTTTGGTTAAAATAAGTGTTAAATAGCTCTATATTGTGATAGTACTCATTGCTATAGAGTGTTTGTTCAGTAAAAGTAGTCTCCCATGTCTCTCCAAATTAATTTTCAGTGCCTTCTCCTGATTGGCTTAAATTGTGTCACCTACTGTACCTGAAAATGTACTATATTGTGTTTACTAAAGAGCTGGAGAGACCAATGTGACAATGATTACTATCAGAATATAGTACTTTAACCTTTTTAACAAGAACCCCCCCCCCCCCCCCCCCCCCAAAAACAAATATATCACTTACCATACCTTTAATAAAACAGACCTGAGTTGCACTGTACTTGGTGCATTCTTTTTCAATCTACACCAAATCTCTTCGCTAAGAATAGCAGATCTACAAGCTCACAACGCGTCACGTTGCGGCGCATTGAGAGCTTGTAGATATACTTAATGGCCTACCAGTGACATCATCGAAGGGGATTCCAAGCTAATAGAAACTACACACTTTCTCTTCCTGGAAAGTTAGCATGCTGAAATAGAAGCTAATGTTCTTGCATTACTAAAAAGTTAGATAGTAATAATACTACTACTACTACTACTACTAATAATAATAATAATGAAGTTTGATTTGAAAACTTTACTTACTTGTTACTTTGCAGTTATAAAGTATTACATTGTAAGAAATACATTAACCACTTTAGCCCTATTTTATACCTAGGCTATTTGAAAATAGCCTATAGGTAAAACACAACACGTCGCATCGCGACGCGTTGTGAGCTTGTATATCTGCTATTTTCAAACATTTTGGTACTTTTACTTTTGGTGCTTTAAGTACATTTTGATACCAATACTTTTGTACTTTTACTCAAGTACATTTTTAATTCCGGACTTTAACTTGCAACAGAGTACTTCTGCATTTCAGTATTGAGACTTTTACTTAAAGGACGACTTCACCGCTTTTCAACCTATCTTCATATAATTGGTCCTCACTAATACTCATGATAAAATGGTACCATTTTTTTCTACTCAGTCTGTGTCTCAGAGGAGGGCTGTGGACAGTTCAGAGTCCCGTCTACCAGTGAAATCATCAATGGGGAATCCAAGCTAATAGAAACTGCAGGCTTTCTATTCCTGGAAAGTTGCAATGCAATAAAAGAAGCCATTGTTCTCGTGTTAGTAAAAATCTAAATAAAAAATGTGAAATCTTGTTGGAAAAAAAAAATCATGCCTAACGATGATGTCACTGGTAGACGGTTTCTGGACTGTCCACAGTCCTCCTATGAGACACAGGCCGAGGAGAAAAAAATTGTACAATTTTATCATGAGTATTAGTGAGGACCAATTATATGAAGATAGGTTGCAAAGCGGTGAAGTCGTCCTTTAAGTCAAACATTTGAGTACTTTTTCCACCACTGAGTCCATTTATACGAAGACAAGGTTGAAAATGGCCAAAGTGGTCCTGTAAGATTTGAATGTGCATTTGCCATTGAGGGTTTAAAGGACGACTTCACCGCTTTTCAACCTATCTTCATATAATTGGTCCTCACTAATACTCATGATAAAATGGTACCATTTTTTTCTACTTGGTCTGTGTCTCATAGGAGGGCTGTGGACAGTTCAGAAACCCGTCTACCAGTGACATCATCGTTAGGCATGTTTTTTTTTTCCAACAAGATTTCACATTTTTTATTTAGATTTTTATTAACACGAGAACAATGGCTTATTTTTTTGCATTGCAACTTTCCAGGAATAGAAAGCCTGCAGTTTCTATTAGCTTGGATTCCCCATTGATGATGTCAGTGGTAGACGGGACTCTGAACTGTCCACAGCCCTCCTCTGAGACACAGACCGAGTAGAAAAAAATGGTACCATTTTATCATGAGTATTAGTGAGGACCTATTATATGAAGATAGGTTGAAAAGCGGTGAAGTCGTCCTTTAATGAAGAAAAAACGAGGTTGCAGAGCTGCAGTGAAAGCCATGAAGTAGCTAGGCCCATGTGAGCATTTGATTGAGTGCACTTTGAAGCAGTAGGGATTACACAATAAGGTTCGGTCATCAAACTGATTGAAACCAGGGATAACTCTCTCCCCTGTGTCACTCCAGGACAGCGTTGTACGGCCATTCCCCCAGGCCGAGACTTTATTTATAGTGACCTATACTGGCTTCATGCTACAAAGTCATAAAAAAAGAAAAAACGGCATGCGGGAGGCCTAAAGATCGGCTTTTGTTCTTCTTGTTGCTGTAAAACTTTTCGGTTTTTATACACATAAAACCCTCGCTAATGTTTTATTGTTTATATTATTTTACGTTACCTTATTTTGCCATTTGTGGCTCTCTGAGAGTGGACACACGTAACCAAATGGACCCTTTCCAGTTGTACACTCTCAGAGTTACATTACAAGTTAAATTAAACGTGATTTGGTTTGGTTTTTCGGTTAAAACCAAACATGTATTGTTAAAAAGTCTAGTCTTTGTTCAGTAATAAGAAAATAATACATTTTCAGGTGGGTTACAACATTTCCTCCAATCAGGAAGAGAGAATGAACACCTTCTGTTTCAGTTCCAAGTTTGCCTGCTCATTTCTTTGTGTCATCATTTCCAATTTCACTTGTTTATCCTGTATCCTGTACAAGTCCTCTCTCCTGACTGGCTGAAATTGGTATCCTGACCTGAAAATGTATTTTTTCTATTTGTTAAAGAGCTGGAAGGAAAGGGAGGGGGTGGGAGTCATAAAAAAACGGCAAGCGGGAGGCTAAGGAATGGCTTTTGTTGTGCGAGGTTCAACCTCTCGGCAGGTTGCCCTCCCCTGTCAAAACAAGCCATAGTTTGGGGTTATAAATGACGCGTCACACGGCGAACACCTTCGCCCCGTACCTGGCAACCCCAGACCCCCTCTGACACGCTCTTCTTGTGTCCCCTCCTCTAAAGCAGGGGTCTTCAACGTTTTTTCAGGCCAAGGACCCCCTTAGCTCAGAGAGAGATGAAGCAGGGAACCCCCCCAAACATATTGTATAACATTGTGTTGCAGATTAGACTCATTCATATTTCATAGATAGCTTCATAGACTTGTTTGACAGCACTATCATCATCAGTGTTGTGGAAATTAATGTTTGGAGCGCACGCACGCACGCACGCACCCTCCCATATAGCTCTCTGTAAAAGCAGTGGTTTATGGGTAATCCAGCAAATATAAATGATGTGGGACCTTGGGTGGTGTTTGGTCAGTGCAGAGCGTTACCATGGCGATGCTCTCTCATTTGCACATGCCAACCCTCAGTGTGTGTGTGTGTGTGTGTGTGTGTGTGTGTGTGTGTGTGTGTGTGTGTGTGTGTGTGTGTGTGTGTGTGTGTGTGTGTGTGTGTGTGTGTGTGTGTGTGTGTGTGTTTGAGAGGTGGGAGGGGGTGGTTATTGATTATGGCAATGACCAGGTTATTAAGAATCCTGTGTGTGTGTGTGTGTGTGTGTGTGTGTGTGTGTGTGTGTGTGTGTGTGTGTGTGTGTGTGTGTGTGTGTGTGTGTGTGTGTGTGTGTGACAGAGAAAGACAGAGAGAGAGAGAGAGAGAGAGAGAGAGAGAGAGAGAGAGAGAGAGAGAGAGAGAGAGAGAGAGGTAGAGAATGGTCCATGGATGTATACTCACAAATATGCGTTTGTGCAAGTCTGTGCATGGGACACGGACACGGACACACACACGGACACACATGTACGCCGAACATTGATGAGTTCCAATGTGATTATGGAAATAAACAGAACACACATTTGTATTTGTAATTTTAAATTCCTGGTCCTTTGTGTGTTTCTCCTCAGCTCTGCCTAAGTTCCACCGTCACCCAGAGTCCATGTGGGTGGATGAGGGGGGAGTGGCTCGATTCCAGTGTCTGGTCAACGGGGTCCCTGAGGCCCACATCACCTGGGAGAGAGACCATGTGCCTCTGAGCAACACCGATAACAGGTACACACACACACACACACACGCACGCACACACACACCACAGAATGTCCCGTTTCACAAGTAAAAAATCTTTTGAAAATATCAGATCTACAAGCTCACAATACGTACAATATTTGCCTCTGAGATGTAGTGGAGGAGAAGCCAAAGTACTGAAAATTGGAAATACTCCAGTAGAATAAAATACAGTACAGTACTTGATTAAATGTACTTAGATACTTTACAACATTGCAAAATGCGCATTGTGACTCTCCCCAAAATGCATATTGTGGCTTCTTGGGACAAATGTGACCAAACGTCAAACACTAACTGGAAGGGGGTACCGTTCCAATCACCTGACGCCGCCCCAAGCACTTCCGCCCCCCTTCCAGTCAAGGGGTGACTTCTTGGGATGTCCGCCAATCAGGATAGAGAACTCAGGCAGGATACAGGTTAAACAAGTGAAATTGGAAGTGACATAAAGAAATGAGCAGACAATGGCCGGGTTTCCCAAACAGCTTCGTAGAGATGCTGCGCAGGTCCGACGACGGGTCTAACGTGTGTCGTCACAGGCGTTAGCAGGCACGTAGATTTCAGGTCATGCCCTCAGCAGCCACGTAGATTTCAGGTCATGCGCAGCCTACTCAGCTTGCGTAAGAGCCTCCTACACAGCAAACCTACGATCCCTCATTAGAAGCAGGTGGTTGTAACCTGGCAACGTGCCATCTAAACTGGCTTCACGAGACACCATAGTCGTAGGTTCTCCATGCACGGAGTTACGTGTGTGCTAAAACTACATTCTGCCATCAGCATGCACGCAGCCTACTCCCCGCCCCTACTCCTGGGAGAGACGTAGCCTCGAGTGCTGTTAAACGCAGCAGTTTGTAACGAGCGCCCTGGGCCGCTTGTAACACCCATCGTAGCGAAATAGATCTATGAAAAGACCGACACACACACATACACACATACACATACACACACACACACACACACACACGCACGCACGCACACGCACACGCACACGCACACACACACACACACACACACACACACACACACACACACACACACACACACGTGTGTATGTATATATATATATATATATATATATATATATATATATATATATATATATATATATATATATATATATATATATATATATATATATATATATTACGGCCGGGCCGGTGCGTAACGTGCCCCAAAAAAAAACAGACATACAAGCTGTCAACGCACTGCGACATGCCGTGTCGATAGCTTGCAGATCTGTTCTTTTGGGTAGGGCGAGCGGCTGCAGTGCTTCGTTCTCTATGCATGAACCCGAAGTTTACAAATCGTACCCTCACGGATAATCCGATCATCTAATAAAAATATTAAGCATATGCCAAGTTAACTAAAGGTATATAAATGATGCTGAGCTAAATATGTTTCCTTAATTTTGAAGTTTTATAGTTAAACGTTATGATGAAAGTGCAGTTCCTCTCACAAAGTGACAGCTGTTGCGCTCGCCATGTTTATGAATGGTTAAAATATCTTTTGAAAATAGCAGATCTACAAGCTCACAACGTGTCACAAGCTTGTAGATCTGCTATTTTCAAAAGATTTTATGCATAGTAGACTTGGGAAATGGGACGTTCTGAGATCGAACCCGAGGCTCCCACTCGCCAGTCTAACGTGTTACCAGTCATGCCAATAAACCTGCCCGATAGCCAGGTCTATTGCACTCCACTTTTGGCTAATTTGACTGTGGGAGCTACACATAGAACCTAAACAAAGAAAAAGAGTCCGCACACCGTCTTAATGCTCCCGATGATTTAATGAACAGAGCGGTCAGATACAACGTTTCGGCCGATGTGGCCTTCGTCAGGTACACTGAGAAGTGTGAGGAGACTGGTATAAAAAGACAAAGGAGGGCAGGATACACTGATCACTGAGTGCAAGCACCCGGGGACAACACCCCAATTTGAGAGTCTACAGTATGACTCACAAGTTAACACATAGAACCAGCGCAGCACTTCCTCCTAACAGCCGCTCGCCCTACCCAAAAGAACAGATCTGCAAGCTATCAACACGGCATGTCGCAGTGTGTTGATAGCTTGTATGTCTTTTTTTTGGATAGGCTCGCACGTTACGCGCCGGCCCGGCCGTAATTTCCCCCCATTGGTGCTATAAGCTGTCAATCATGCAGGGAGACGCCCCTGAACTTTCTGAACTTTTCTTGAACAGCAGCCATGTTGCCTGTATGTTCATTTAAGATCATTGAAATGTCACCTTAAAATGCATTTTACGGAATTACAGAATGTACCTCAAAAATGTAAGTGTCCAATACATATAAAGGTCATTTAGATAAAGGTCCGAGTTTATTTTTGCAATTTTTTGGGGGTATATATATATATATATATATATATGTAGCCTATATATTCGCAAAGGTTTTTAAACTGCTGTGTGGCATTGGACAGCAATACGTAGTTTACGTAGGCTTTACGTAGGCTACGTCCAGGAACTCTTTACGTGCATGCTGCCTCCGGAGTGTAGTTTTAGCACAGACGTTAACACCGTGCGCTTGAGAACCTGCGACAATGCTGTCTCCAGAAGCCAGTTTAGACGGCACGTTGGGTACACACAGCTGATACTAATGAAGATAGGGCGCAGCGGGGTTGCTACTGCGCAGCTGCACGCAGCTTCTAGGCTACGCATGAGCTTTAAATTCGTTTGGGAAACCCGGCCAATATTGGAACATTTGTACATTTGAAAACTTGAAACGGGGCATTCTGCATAATGACTACTTTTACTTTTGGTACTTTAAGTATATTGTGACACCAATACTTCTGTACTTTTACACAAGCAAATTTTTGACTTTTACTTGCCCCTGGAGTAATGGAGTATTTCTACATTGTGGTATTGATACTTTTAGAATTTGAGTACTTTTCCCACCACTGTTTAAATGCTGTGTGACAGCCCTACTGACGTGGTGTATGAAAGACGCTCACTAACGTCTCCATTGTGTTGCCAGGTTCACTCTGCTGCCGATGGGGATCCTCCAGGTAACCGGAGTGAGGCGGGTGGATGCCGGCGTTTACCGCTGCGCGGCCGCCAACATCGCCAACACACGCTACAGCCACGAAGCCACGCTCAACGTCACCGGTACGGTCAAATCTCTTCCGGCTCCACCAGGGATGGGACGATTTGGAAATGATACGGTTATTGTGGCAAAAAGAATTAACGATATTATCGCGATAATCAAAATACACTTAAAGAGGTGGTGCCATGGTTTTGCACTTTTTCTGTTTTTCATGTGTCTATGAGGTTGATAGAACTTCATTAAGCCCCCTGGTGGTGTTTTATGGTGTTTTATGTCTTCTCTGACTATTTTGAGTTTCTACCTGGAGGCTGAAACCTTGAGGGTCAAACGTGCCAATAGAGAAACAGCGCTTTAGTGACATAGTAAAAACATACCCTCCCCCTCATTATCATAACACAACAGGTGTGGGCATGAGGAGGAGGAGGGACTAGGACAGGTGGGTGGTGCTAAGGTGGTGGAGGAGGTGCTAAGGTGAGAACCAGGTATACTGAACTGGAGGCATGTCCACATAAAAACATAATTTCAACAATTTCTGTACACTTTTTTGAAAAAAATCTTCCTCCTAGTATAACCATAATACCTGATGATTATGTTTTAGGGGGTGGGGGACTCACTGAAAATCACGGCACCCCGTCTTTAAAACCTAAAATGCCAGTTTTGTTAACCACTTGAACTCCCAGCATCCCACAGTATTATCGGGGGAACGTTGTGAGCTTTTAGATCTGCTATTTTTGGCGATTCGATTTGTGTAGAGTGAAGTAAGAGTGTACCAAATGCTCTCTTTACAGGTCCGTTTCATCAAGTATCGAGGGTTTAAGTGGTTCTTTTTTTTTATCACAATAAACGATAATAACGATTATCGTCCCATCCTTAAACTCACCCCCATAGATACATATATACACGTATATACTGTAGATGCCATAGATCAGTGAAAGTGCCATGAGGCCACTCCAGGGGGGCCCGAGAATACTTTGAGAATAATATTTGGAATTCATCAATAACACCTCAAAACCACTTATTAAAATGGATCTGAGTTGCACTGTACTGTACTTGGTGCGTTCTTTTTTCAATCTACACCAAATGCCGATCTAGCTTTAGTTTAACACCCATTGAGACCTGGAACGCATCTGTGTCACACTAAGATTTCTTTGGCTATTCAAAAATAGCAGATATACAAGCTCATAGCACGGCACCGAGTACCGCGCTACGAGCTTGTAGATCTGCTATTTTTGAAAGATCGTGGATTTTTATTTTTTATTTTTCAAAAAACTGTTGGGATTTAGAAAACATTTTTAGAATCGGCCTCAGGTCTTAAAGGGTTAACACGCTGTCTTCTCCTTGCTGTCCCCATCCAGGCGGGGCCCCCAAGACATACAGGGAGCCAGTCATTCTGTCAGGACCCCAGAACATCACCATCACCGTCCACCAGACCGCCATCTTGGAGTGCATCGCTACAGGCAACCCCCGGCCCATCGTCTCCTGGAGCAGGCTGGGTAAGGACCACCCGTCACCATCACCACAACCACTGGACATATGCGGGTTTAAAGGGGCATGAAAACCCCAGGCTGATTTTATAGTTTGTGTTCCGGTTGAGGTTAAAAACTACCAAAAACCAAATGCCTTTCTTAAACCTTTTTCATGCCAAGGACTCCCAAAACTACATGTATTTGGCCGCGGAACCCCCCATCTGATTTTTTTTGTGCCAGGAACCCCTGGAAGAGAAGATTTGTGTAAAAAATAAATCAAAATTATAAAAACTAAAATTCAAACAAACTTTTACGATTTAAAAAAAAAAACTAAAATAGCAGATGTACAAACTCGCAGCGCGACAATAACTGACGCGGTGTGAGCTTGTATATCTGCTATTTAATTTAAAAAAAAACACTAAATAGGAGTTCTAAATAAGAGTTCTCTGAAAAACTTGCTATAGCTAAAATGTAAAAGCACAGATGCTTTACCGGTTTTTAATGGGTTAAAAAACATGGCAGACTAGATTGCAGAAAAATATCGGCTCATAGCGTGCCACCGAGCTCGTGCTGCGCTAAGAGCTTGTAGATCTGCTTTTTTTTTAAAACAAATTCAAATGTGAAAATGTATGCAAATCTTTGAATTTATATATACATTTTTAACTCAATTTTTCAACATTTCGTAGAATCCCCCAGAAGCAAAGATTTGAGTTAAAATTTTCGCTTGAAAAATAAATATATTTAAAGATTTGCACAAATTCTCATGATTTTCAAAAAATAGCAGTGAGCTTGTAGATCTGCTATTTTTGAACAGCCAAAGTATAAGATAAAGGTTAAAGTGGTTCAAATCTAAAGTGACACAGGTGCTTTCCCGGTCTTAATGGAAAACTACAAAATCAGCCTATGAGTTCATGCCTCTTTATAATAAGCACGTTGCCCATTTTCAACCTTATCTTCATAGAACCTTTCCTCGCTAATGCTCATTATAAGATGGAACCGTTTCGGTGTGTCTCATTGGTGGAATGTTGACAGTTCAGAAACCTGCCTACCAGTGACATCATCGATGGGGATTCCAATAGAAACTACAGCCTTTTCTCTTCCTGGGAAGTTAGCATGCTGAAATGGAAGCCATTGTTCTTGCATTAATAATAAAACGTTTGAAACCGATGATGTCACTGGTAGGCAGGTTTCGGAGCTGTCAACAGCCCTCCTCTGAGACACAGAGTGAGTAGACTGACCTTGGTTCTCAAAGTGTACCTGGGGGTCCCCAGCAAAATTAGTTAATATAGCGTCACAATCACTTTAACCACTTTAACCATATTTTATACTTTACCTATTCAAAAATAGCAGATCTACAAGCTCATAGCACGAGTGCCACGCTATTTTTGAAAAATCGTGAAAACCTGTGTGAGGAAGCCTTCCTAACCAAAGTGCTAAAAAGGAGGGCCAAACAGGTAGCAAGGTACTGCTCAATATCAGCTATTATAGGAAGCCGCTCAATTTGGAGGAGGCGTTGTTCCTTTACCCATGTTTGTTGTCTGCTGTGTTTGACAAGTATGCAGACAGTTTACAGTTTACAGTTAAAGTTTGGAAGCCCATGAGGGTCCCTGGACCCCAACTTTAGACCCACTGGTGTGGCAGAGTGTCTCCAGTGAGCCAACATGCACACAATATCAGCAACCCTGACTCTGTTTGACCAGAATGTAACAGAGCCTTCGTTAGTATCATTGGTAACACCTGTGAATGTCTTCATAATATGGCTGCTGTGAATAGAGCCTATTGTACTTCTGTTTATGTGGACAATATTTCAAACGTGTGTGCAGACGGGCGCTCCATCGGCGTGGAGGGCATCCAGGTGTTGGGGACAGGGAACCTGATGATCTCAGACGTGTCCCTGCAGCACTCCGGCGTGTACGTGTGCGCCGCCAACCGGCCCGGTACCAGGATGAGACGCACGGCGCTGGGACGCCTGGTGGTCCAATGTGAGTCCCCCAACGCTCCTACGATTTATTCACTTACTTGTGTTGCTTTTTATGTCTTTATTGATAGTGACTCGAACCCGCGACACGCTGGTGCCCGGACCGCTAGGGCAGCGGTCCGGGCCTCACTTCACACTTCCCTCTTTCCCTGTAAAGTATTTTTTTCCCTCCCCATAGTCGTGCCTGATTTGGCAGGTGTGAAATGAGACCATGTCACACCTGGCACACACACACACACGCACACACGCACACACGCACACACGCACACACACACACACACACACACACACACACACACACACACACACACACACACACACACACACACACACACACACACTCGATGTATTTAAATTAAATACATCCAACGCTAGGTAAGGGTTAACATCTGATACCCTAAATCTATAAGCACACTTTATGAGTATGGGTCAATATAGTAACATTTAACACATAAGCTCACACTCAAAAAATGCGTATAATTCTCTTTCCTCAAAGAGCTGAGTGGACAGGTTTCATATTTGGTTTCCTATTGACATAAGATAGGTCAATAGGCCTACAGTGTTCCTTACATATCGTTGCTGTCGGGCTGAAACCTCTTATCTCCTAGGGGTTCTAACCCAGCGGTCTTCAACCTTTTCAGGCCAAGGACCCCCTAGCTGAGAGAGAGATGAAGCAGGGACCCCCTACTCTATATTGTATAAAATTGTGTTTCAGATGAGATTTAAAAAAAAAAACTTAGTCTGCTCTTTTTCCCCTATTATAGCCTATAGCCTCTTTGCCAAAAATAATGCTATTTTTGGCTAAAGTTCTCCTCAGAAAAGGGGATGCTAGGGTTCAAGTGGTTAAGGTAAAAAAAAGAAATATCACACAAAGATTTGGCGGACCCCCTGTAGTAGCTCTAAGGACCCCCTAGGGGTCCCGGACCCCCTGTTGAAGACCCCTGTTCTAACCTTTTGTGTTTTTTTTCGTAAATAAACGCCCTACTCGATCATACTGCAGCGTCACACAAAAGTATCAAAAGTAGCAGATTCGCAAGCTGTAAACGTGGGGCAAAGCAACGTGCTTAGAGCTTGTAAATATGCTACTTTTGATGCTTTTGAATTTGAATCCTGAAAAGTAACAGTTTTGGACACGTGAGGTTTCCACCCGACAGAGACGATAATATGTGATAAGACTGATAGTTTGTTATGAATATTGCCAAACAATATGATATATGTATAAGTGTGAGTGATTGGAATGACTGTGGGTCTCACTGTGTCCATCTGGATATTATTTTCTTTGTATTGATTTAGTTGAAATATGGAGATACATGGTTTCTGCCTGCCATGTGTGTGTGTGTGTGTGTGTGTGTGTGTGTGTGTGTGTGTGTGTGTGTGTGTGCGTGCGTGCGTGCGTGCGTGCGTGCGTGCGTGCGTGCGTGCGTGCGTGCGTGCGTGCGTGCGCGCGCGCGTGTGTGTGTGCGTGTGTGTGTGTGCGTGTGCATATGTGTTGACCGGTGATGGCTTTAAGTGGGGGAAGGAGAAGGAGGGGGCGGGCCCTGGAAGTAGTCGATATCCAGGCTCTGCCCTTCATGCTTACCTTTGACCCCATCGGACCTTAGGAGGGGGGGGGGCTGACAACACCCACCACCCCTTCTTTATAATTAACCATTGATGCTAGTGTCCACCTCTTTGTCTGTGTGTGTGTGTGTGTGTGTGTGTGTGTGTGTGTGTGTGTGTGTGTGTGTGTGTGTGTGTGTGTATTACTACACTTGTGAGGGCCCACAAGTGTAATTAGAATTTGAGAAACCGACATTGTGAGGACACTTTTTTGTTTGGCTCACAATTAGGAAAAAGATTCCGGTTTGGGGTTAGGATTAGGCATTCTTAGAGGGTTGGAGTTATGCCTGATTTATATGTGGTTGCACTCCAAAAAAATCAGATCTACAAGCTTAGAGATCTGCTCATGTTTGGAGTGTGACACCTTAGGGTTCGGGTTAAAAATGGTCTCATAAACAAAAGGGTAAAAATGGCATTCATAAATGTCCTCCCAATTATAGTAATACAAAAACGTGCGTGTGTGTGTGTGTGTGTGTGTGTGTGTGTGTGTGTGTGTGTGTGTGTGTGTGTGTGTGTGTGTGTGTGTGCGCGCTCCCTGTGACACGGACCCATCCATCAGCCAGCCATGTGTCCATACACTCCGTCCGGCTCGTATTTCAGGCTGTCATTATAGCCTCTGTTTTAATTGGCCGTCGGCAGTGTCCAGCTCATTAACCACGGACGGTGGCCTTGGAGGGTCATGTCACCCTCACGGCGTAAATGGGATGAGGCAGCGACACGTCTCCATGGACATAAATAAACAACCAGATGCATGATTCCATTATTATACCATATTGTCAGTGATGGAAGAAGTACTCACATTTTTTACTGAAGTAAAAGTATCAATACCCTGTTGTAGAAATAGTCTAAGTTCAAGTTCAATATTAAAGAATTACTTGAGTAAAAGTACAAAAGTATTGGCATCAAAATGTACTTAAAGTACCAAAAGTACAAGTACTACTCAAAAAGAAAAATGTCCCGTTTCACAAGTTTCCAAATGAATACAATTCATTCAAATCCAGCAGATTCAGCAGATCTATCTGCTATCTGCTGGATAGCTGTTTGAAAATGGCTGTTTGAAAATAGCAGATCTACAAGCTCAAAGCGCGTCGCAAAGCGACACGTGGTGAGATTGTAGAACTGCTATTTTCAAACAGCCAAAGTTTAAATAGGGCTGAAGTGGTAAATGTATGTTTTGTAATAGTAATCTACTAACAAGTAACTAAAGTTTTCAAATAATTGTAGTGGAGTAAAAGTACAGTGTTTGCCTCTGAGACGTAGTGGAGTAGAAGGAAAAGGATTGAAATGTACTGAAATTGCAGATCTATGCAACATGTTGTGAGCTTGCAGATCTGTGGCTAAGTCTGACTGTGACTAAATAATAGTGTGACTACATTAAATCCACTGGAACACTGGTTCTTATTTATACTTTTAAACATACATGGTTTCTGCTTGACAGTAACACATTTCACACTCAACTCATTAGGGAAACAGAACTGACCAACTGATCACCGTGTATTGTTGGAGACAATGTAGCATGTTGTAAATGCACGCTGACTGATGTTCAATGCTGATGTGCTGCTAATGTACACCCACACACATTAACCACTGTTGTTTATGTCAACACCATTACACACACACGCACACACGCACGCACGCACACACACACACACACACACACACACACACACACACACACACACACACACACACACACACACACACACACACACACACACACACACACACGCATTTCTTTGGGCTATTAAAAAAATAGCAGATCTACAAGCTCATAGTGCGGCACCGAGTGCCGCACTATGAGCTTGTAGATCTGCTATTTTTTGGAAAAAAATCGCAAACGTTTGTGTTTTAAAGCAAGATTTTGCAAAGATTTGAGTTACCAATGTTCACATTAAAATTATGTATATTCAAAGACTGGCACAAGCTCATGAGCTTGTGGATCTGCTATTTTTGAATAGCCAAAGAAATCTAAAAATGACACAGATGCGTTCCCGGTCTTAATGGGTTAAGTTACGTGTCATATCTTCCCTGTGCAACTTTTGATTACGATGACATTACATTTTGTATTCATTATGTTCCAATGTTCGATGCCCCCAAAAAAAACACATTTAAATCGTCAATCGCAATTATTTTGTAGGACAATTAATCGTCGACTTAAATTGTGTCATTGTGACAGCGCTGTCCTTCCATCCATGCAGTGTGGTGTCACACAGTGCGAGAGGATCAGTCAATGCTATCAGATTGATTAGTGGAGTGTGTGTGTGTGTGTGTGTGTGTGTGTGTGTGTGTGTGGGGAGGGGGGGGGGGGGGGAACGGACACACCATTAATAATATTCATTCACTTATTGATCCACTACTCCTCTCTTTTTGGCTGGAACGGAGAGGAACAAAGAGCGTGTTCACCCTGTATACTGACCTAGCCAATTAACCAAGCTATATCAGCGGTGCTCAAACCTTTTACATTTCTAGGACATACATAAGCGTATAAATGGAACCAAATGGTTGTACACTCTCAGAGTTACAGACCTGTAATTTGGTTCCATTTGTACACTCTCAGAGTTACAGACCTGTAAGGGTCCATTTGGTTCCATTTGTACACTCTCAGAGTTACAGACCTGTAAGGGTCCATTTGGTTCCATTTGTACACTCTCAGAGTTACAGACCTGTAAGGGTCCATTTGGAACCCCCTAAGAACATTGAGGGTCCCTGGTCACTTTGAGAAACACTGCCCTGTATTATACAAAATAAATGCCAAAAATACCAGATCTACAAGCTCAGAGATCTGGTATTGTTGCAGTTTATTTTATTTTATTTTACATGTTGGTAATTTTGGTTATTTTTTTACCTATAATGATATGCCCAAAAATAGTGGTTAAGGGTTAGAAGCAAGAAGTTAGATAATGTCAAAGGTGACTTTTGTTTTCCTTTTCTATGTTTTAAATAGCTCTATATTGTGATAGTAATTATTGCTATATAGTGTGTGTTCAGTAACAGGGGTCTCCATGTCTCTCCAGCTCTTCAGTAAACACAAAATACATGTTCAGGTTGGGATAACAATTTTGTGAAATTAAGTGAACAAAATTGAAACTGAGACACTATACAATGTAAGCTGATACAATATCTTTGTGGCATTCTCTCTCCTGATTAGACTAAATTGTTATCCCGTCCTTAAAATGTATTTTCTGTTTATTAAAGAGTTGTCGGGATATGGAGACCCCTGTTACTGAACAAACACTCAATGATTACTATCACAATATAGAGCTATTTAACACTGTTACTGAACAAACTCTCTATAGCAATGATTGCAGAGCTTTAACTAAACCCTAACCCTATAACAAAAGCATTTTCATACACGTTCTTGTATCATTCTCAACCAAATGAAGCATTGCAGTAGTACAGAGCAGGCAGGCTCGGTAAGCAATGACATAAGCCAGTGTATTGTTATAGTATTGATTTGTTGACAGTATATATAAGTCATGTTCAAAGTGGACACGATGGCCGGAGAGCTGAGGGCTTAAACCAGTGCTTCTGGTTGTGTACCCCCTAGGGGTACAAGGAGGTACTGCATGGTGTATGTGAGAGAAAGTGGAAAATCAAAGAATACATTTGACTGCTATGTTTAATAAAAAAAAAATAGCAGTGACTAACTGTGTTAGACCAAGTGTTAAAACAAGCACAACTACGCTTTGATTTGTGTTTTATTTTCAACATATTGAAATCAAAACTGGACTTAAACTGAAATATTAGAGCCAAATACATCTGCTCAGGGGGCACTAATTGCAACTCTTTCACTCCATAACTTGTTTGTAATACTGTTATCATTCATTTATAGCATCTTACACTATCTATGTTTTTTATCTTGCACTTTTCTAAGCAAACCATTATAGTCAGGTAAAGGGGGCACTTGGGTTAGGGTACCAGAGCCTAAACAGTTAACTAAATGATCGATAATTCAGAGAGTGTAATAGCAAATGGACCCTTACAGGTCTGTAACTCTGAGAGTGTACACATGGAACCAAATGGACTCTTACAGGTCTGTTACTCTGAGAGTGTACACATGGAACCAAATGGACCCTTAATGAGTCCGCAATTCATGAGAGTTGTGGGGGTCCGTGGCCTAATGCGTAGTAAACTGGTGGGGGTCCTTGAAATGAAGACATTTGATAATCACTGAACTAGAGAACACACCGTCTGTCTAGTCTTGTCTTGTCTTGTCTTGTCTTGTCTTGTCTTGTCTGTCTGTCTGTCTGTCTGTCTGTCTGTCTGTCTGTCTGTCTGTCTGTCTGTCTGTCTGCCTGTCTGCCTGTCTGTCTGTGTGTCTGTCTGTCTGTCTGTCTCTCTGGGTCCATGTTCATGGTCAGCTTGAAGGGACAAGGGCAGTGTTTGTTTGCGTGTGTGTGTGTGTGTGTGTGTGTGTGTGTGTGTGTGTGTGTGTGTGTGTGTGTGTGTGTGTGTGTGTGTGTGTGTGTGTGTGTGTGTGTGTGTGTGTGTGTGTGTGTGTGTGTGTGTGTGTGTGTGTGTGTGTGTGTGTGTCAGACAATAGAAGTGTGGGATGCGCCTTTAAAGGGGGGAGGAGTGAGGTCAAAGGATGACCCTTGACATCTCACCCCTGACCTCCAACCTTCCAGGACCCTGAGTGGGAGAATAGATGGACCAATAGGAGGAGGCGGGGTCTTTGGGGGGGAGGGGGGCGGAGCTCAACGTGATTGATGGGCTCCCGGAGGAAGGAAGCGGGCGAACGGTGCGTGACCCCTCCCCCGAGGGGGGGGCGTGGCCTCCGCACAGCTGGTGGTCAGCGCAGTGTATGTGTGTGTGTGTGTGTGTGTGTGTGTGTGTGTGTGTGTGTGTGTGTGATTAGTGAAAGAGATCTTATGAATATCAGCTCATATGCCTTTTGTTTTGGGGCAAAACAATCTTCTGAAAATTATCTATAAGCTCACAACATTTTCAATTAACCAACATATAAAATAGGGCTTAATTGGTCAACGTGTGTTTTGTAACTATAATCTCACTCTGCAAAGTAACTTGTAATTAAAGTTTTCAAATCATTGTAGGGGAGTACACAAGTACAATGTTTGCCTCTGGGATGTAGTGGAGTATAGAAGCATAAAGTATTGAAAAAAGGAAATACGCAAGTAAAATGTACCTAAACATTTTACAATAAAAAGTACAAACGTAAATTAATACACTTAGTTACTTTACACCATGGATAATAAACATACAAGCTCATAGTGCGGCACTCAGTGCCGCACTATGAGCTTGTATATCTGCTATTTTTGAATAGCAAAAGAAATCAAAAAAGTGACACACAGATGCTTTTCCTGGTCTTAATGGGTTAAAATAATATTAAAAAAGGAATGGTTTTGGACATAAAAGCTTTCCACCCGAAAAGCAACAATATATATTTTAGTTTTATTTGAATTTCAAAGCAGATGGTAAAGCAAAGACAGGAACACCGGGCTACAAAACAAAACCCAGTGATCTAATGAACAAATGACCTCTGGTGAAATTCAAGGTCAAGCCGCGTTTGGCTATAGCTGAAAGAATAGCTGATCAATAAATGGTATGGATCGGCGGACAAATGGACGGGCGGGGGGCGGGGGTGCTTGACAGCTTAAATCTTAACGCCGCGAGGACAGATGAAGGGGTGGACAGTCTCTCGCACACACACACACGCACACACACACACACACACACACACACACACACACACACACACACACACACACACACACACACACACACACACACACACACACACACACACACACACACACACACACACACACACACACACACACGGGGTGTGATTTAATTATCCATCTGGCTGTCTCCCAGTGTGTCCCAGTGACAGATAAAAGAAACCTTGAACTTGCGTTGTTCTGGATTGAGCTGTGTGGTCGTGGTCGACTTTTGCCGTCAATACTCCACCTAAGACACTCTCAGTGGTGGAAAAAGTAATCAAATGTCTTAGTTAGATAAAAGTACCAATACTGCAGTATAGAAGTACTCAGTTACAGGTAAAAGTCTGGAATAAAACATGTACTTGAGTAAAAGCACAAAAGTATTGGTATAAAAATGTACTTAAAGTACCAAAAGCAAAAGTACCTCTATGTTTGAAAATAGCAGATCGACTATTTTCAGATCGACTATTTTCAAATAGCCTAGGTATAAAATAGGGCTAAAGTGGTTAATGTATGTTTTATAATGTAATCATTTATATCTGCAAAATAACTAGTAACTAAAGTTTTCAAATAATTGTAGTGGAGTAAAAGTACAATATTTTCCACTGAGATTAGTGAGATGTAGTGGAGTAGAAGTAAAAATACCAATTTGTTTAGTACAGTAATTGAGTACATTTAGTTACTTTACACCACTGCTAGAGTTGAATTGTAAAATGAATAAAAGAAAAGATTTCGAAAAAAGCCAACATGAGCTGTGAGAGATGGTCTGAAGCAGTGCATAACAGTGACTTTTTACAATGTAGGTATTTGGCAGACACTCTTTATCCAGAGTGACTTACAAGTGTGAGATCAGAGGAAGCAGATAGTAAACAGGAATTCTAGTCAATAAACAACCAGGTAAATATTCATATAAATAGAGTGCAGAGAGAGCAATAGTGGCTCAAAGAAACTATAGTATATACCAGGTGCACACTGGGCCTAGCATCTATCTGAACAACATGCGTTCTAAATGACATTATGTACACTGAAACTATAGGATAACAGGTAAACACTTAGCCTAGCATCTGTCTAAACCATTGGTTCTCAAAGTGGGGTCCGGGGACCCCCAGGGGTACTTGAGGGGATACCAGGGGGTCCCCAGCTAAATGATTTATAGGAACCAAATGGACCCTTATCGGTCTGTAACTCTGAGAGTGTACAATTGGAACCAAACGGACCCTAACGGGTCCGTTTGGTTCCATTTGTACACTCTCAGAGTTAAACTAACATAGATTTTACAATATAAATTGGGGTCCCAGAGATAGAAATGCCATTAAATGGGGGTCCGTAGCCTAATGCATGTCAAACTGGGGGTCCCTGAAATTAAAATGGTTGAGAATCACTGCTAGAACTGTAAAAATCTTCTCTTATGGGGGTCCCTGGCATATCTTTTCAAATGGGGGTCTGTGGGCTAATAAGTGTCAATTTGGGGGTCCTTGACATGAAAAAGTTTGAGAAGCACTGGTCTAAACGGCATACTAATAACTAGTCATTTGGAATAAAAAACAAACAGACAAACATAGATACATCCTCTTCAAATCAGCATACTCAAAGGGTATGGTCAAGTCCAAGTGAATCACAGACACATGATTTATGACTCTCTAGTACCCCCCCCCCCCCGCCCCCAGACCCCCCTCTAATAGCACTGCTGTTCAGCTAGGCTGTGACTCTAATAACCTTCTGACCCGTTCTGTTCTGCCTAAACCCATTCAGACCGGGGAACACATCTGTGTGTCATTCTTAGATTCCTTGGGCTATTCAAAAATAGCAGATATACAAGCTCCGAGTGCCGCGCTACGAGCTTGTAGATCTGCTATTCTTTGAAAAGAATCGTGAAAATGTGTGCACATCTTTGAATATATATAAATTTTTAACTGAAATCTTTGCTTCTGGGGGTAAACCCCATGCATCCATTATTCTGGTGAGAACATTTGCCCCCAACAGAACTGGAACATTTACAAGCTTGCTTAGCACCCTCTAGTGGATGGACAGCGTTAAACATACAGGCAGACAGTGTGTCGTCTCAATAGTTTTGCATTGTGGCTCTATTTCTCCTTCCATTTGATCAAAATGTCTTTTTAAGCCGCAGGTAAAACGTTGACGTTATATACGTGGTCCTACAAATAAAACATTGCAGTTCATAACTTCAACTTTATGGCCACGTCACAGGTTTACACGTCTAAAAAAAGTGTGTTCCATTATTTTCATACCAGCTCCATCAGTTGCAGCTGTTTTCTTTTTGAAAAGGGAAGAAGTATAGAGATAAAAAAGAAAGAGCAAGGAAAACTGGTCACATGCGGTCAGATATTCAAGTATTCCTGATAGGATACAAGCCGGTATTCAGATAGCAATAATAAAAAGTCAATGGTACGAGGCAGTTAATACAGTAAAGCCAAAAGCAAGGACTCTCATCTCAACTGTTCTCCAGGAATAGATGAGTGGGATCTATAGATCTATATGGGAGGCTTTAGAGGAGTCAGTGCTCCTATGAGAGCAAAGCAGTTTGGGGAATACGGAAAGAGATCCATGAACACATTGATTTATGTCTCCCTATTGAAAGAGGCCTTCTCATTGACACTTTCACCCTCTGGCTTAGCCCCCAACCCAATGTAACCCCCTCTCCTCTCCTCTCCTCTCCTCTCCTCTCCTCTCCTCTCCTCTCCTCTCCTCTCCCCTCCCCTCCCCTCCCCTCCCCTCTCCTCTCCTCTCCTCCCCTCTCCCAAAATAGCAGACCTACAAGCTCACAACGTGTCGCGGACGCGACACGTTGTGAGCTTGTAGGTCTGCTATTTCCAGGCGCTTTGACACCCTTGCACTACCAAGTCTGAATGGGGGCTTAGCTTGGCCTCTCCTGGGCAGGGGGTGATGGTGGGTGAGGGGTCGAGGGATGGGGAGTGGGGAAGGGTTCGACATAGGGGTCAAATAGATCAATGAGATGCATGGGGGGTAGGGTTAGGGATTACAGCAGTGCTATATATACGGTATATATATGCATGTCCATTGTGTGAATTTCAAGCGTCGACCCCGCCAATCTGCCCCCCGTGACGGACGAACGGACGGCTGGCTGCCGTGCACGCGCGCATGTGTGTGTGTGTGTGTGTGTGTGTGTGTGTGTGTCTGTGTGTGTGTGTGTGTGTGTGTGTGTGTGTGTGTGTGTGTGTGTGTGTGTGTGTGTGTGTGTTAGTTGTTCACAGCAGTGTCCACAACATACATTTTCAGCTGGGTTGCCAATTTTATCCAATTAGGAGAAAGAACCCATTTATCAGCTTCAATTTTTATAGCTTTCCAGATCCAAAATGTCTCATTTATTTATTTCATCACTTCTCTCTCCTGATATGGATAAAGCTGGTATCCCAACCAGATTTCGTTTTTTCTTTCTGTTTACTAAAGAGCTGTAGTGTAATGGAAGAGACTCTTTCTTTGGCGTTTCACCCAAGTGGGTGTGGTTATATGACTATCTCTAAACCTAACCTTAACCCTAACATTATCCTCACAGAAACTATGTCTAAACCTAACTTTAACCCTAACCTTAACCTCACAAACACTATGCCTAAACCTAACCTCAAAACGAAGCTTTGGCGAATCACAAGAAAAAAGTAGTTTTTGCACAGTGTAACCCCTAATCCAGGGGTCTTCAACAGGGGGTCCGGGACCCCTAGGGGGTCCTCAGAGTTACTACAGGGGGTCCGCAAAATCTTTGGGTGATATGATTTTTTTTTTTTTACATTAACCACTTGAACCCTAGCATCCCTTTTCTGAGGAGAACTTTAGCCAAAAATAGCAGATCTACAAGCTCACAACGCCTCACAGTGCGAGGCGTTGTGAGCTTGTAGATCGGCTATTCTTGGCAAAGAGTTATAGGTGTAAAAAAAGAGCAGCAAACGTTTATCCGAAACACAATGTTATACAATATAGAGGGGGTCTCTGCTTCATCTCTCTCTCAGCTAGGGGGTCCTTGGCCTGAAAACGTTGAAGACCCCTGCCCTAATCCAATATCGCTGTTTCTATCCTCAGCGCCGCCGGAGTTCATCCAGTGGCCGCAGTCTGTCTCCAAGACAGCAGGGGGCAGTGCTGTGTTCACCTGTGTGGCCCAGGGCACGCCCGAACCCCACCTCATCTGGCTGAAGAACGGCAAGGTCCTAACGCCCGGAGACAACGTCAAACTGACCAACAATAACAGGTACAACACTACCGTCAAAGCATATTCAAAAGTACAAAGTACATTTTCTTTTTAATATCAATCCATTGCTGTAAGATTTTCCAGAAATTTCCCTACAAATAGCTATAATAATGAAACTAGCAGATCTAGCTCACAGTGCCTCACATTGCAATGTGTTGTGAGCTTGTAGATCTAGGCTATTTTCACTACAGTGTTTGAACTATAGCTTGGACATGTAGTGGAGTGAAATTCACAAGAATCCCCAAAATACAAATACTCAAGTAAAGTGCAGATACTCCAAAAATGTACTCAAGTCAATTTTACTTAGTTACTCTCCACCACTGCTAAGCCAGTATAGAATATCTACATATATATGTGTATAGAAACACCACAAGCATAATTTAACACACACTGCACAGAAAATCCAATTTCTGCACTTCATGCTTTGTGCCACAGGGTGGCAGTGCTGTGTCACTGTAGATGTTAAGTGGTGATCAGATGTA
The DNA here is from genome assembly GCF_963454915.1 of Gymnoscopelus microlampas. Classification (NCBI taxonomy): domain Eukaryota; kingdom Metazoa; phylum Chordata; class Actinopteri; order Myctophiformes; family Myctophidae; genus Gymnoscopelus; species Gymnoscopelus microlampas. The sequence goes on from NC_139952.1 coordinate 953,744, forward strand.
AAGGGCTGGTGGTGATATCCTGAACTTTGACAGCTTGTAGATCAGCTATTTTTGAAAAGATGTTAGGCAAATGTTGTCTAGACAGAAAGAAACAAAGAAAAGTGAAATGTGCCATTCATAATGAGTTGAGTACCATATTACACCCAGTCCTCCACGACCTTCACTGGCTTCTGGCAGTGGTGGAAAGTAATTAAGTACATTTATTTACTCAAATACTGTACTTAAGTATAATGTTTAGGTATTTGTTACTTCACTGGAGTATTTCCAGTTTTCAGTACTTTTACTTCTACTCCACTACATCTCAGAGGCAAATATTGTATTTTTACTCCACTACATGTATATGAAAACTTTACTAGTTACTTTGTAGATTTTGATTATTATTACAAAACATACATTACTCACTTCAGCCCTATATACATTTTGGACATTTGAAAATAGCCGATCTATACAAGTTTGTAGTCGTAGGTCGGCTATTTTCAAAAGATTTTAAGACATTTTATACATTTGAAAACTTGTGAAATGGGACATCCTGCATAATGAGTAGGCTACTTTTACTTTTGGTACTGTTAAGTACATTTTGATTCCGCACTTTTACTCAAGTACATTTTGAATTCCCGACTTTTACTTGTAACAGAGCATTTCTGCAATGCAGTATTGATACTTTTACTCATTAAGTAGAACATTGTAGTACTTTTTTCACCACTGCCGCTGACCTAATGCTCTTGTCTCTCGCGCAGCACGCTGGCGGTGACGCGCATCACCTCCGCGGACGAGGCCATCTACCAGTGCATCGCTGAGAACAGCGCCGGCACCAACCAGGCCAGCGCCCGGCTGGCGGTGGCTCAGGCCACAGACCTGCCCGGGCCCCCGCAGGGCCTGGCGGCCGGACCCCTGTCCACCAGCGCCCTGCAGGTCACCTGGACTCAGCCGCCCCCGGAGGTGACCGACGGCATCATCGGATACGTCCTGCACTTCCGCAAGATCGGAGGTGAGTCTGTGGCCCCTAAAGGGGGAAATGTGCATCCTGAATGCTGCCCCCTTTTGTTTATAATAGCCCTCCTAATTAAAGGGATATTTCACCTAAAAAAAAAACAGTTTCTAAGTTGCTTGATTCAGTATTTCGACTTTTGATATTGATTTTATCAGACACGCCCCCATACAAACCTGGGCGTGTCTGATAAAATTAATATCAATTGCCTAAATACTGAATCAAGCAACTTAAAAACTGTCTGGGTGTTCACAAAAGCCTGAGTAGACGATAAAATGACCAAATGTTTGTTTATGAAATATCCCTTTAAGCCCAATTAATCTGCTGTTAAAAGTGAGTGATATTCGTTTTTATTATTTGATATTTAATAAACAAAAATTAGTTTCATATAGTTTTTGTTTCAAATAGTTTTTTGTTTGTTTGTTTCATATCTCATGCTTGTAGATCTGCTATTTTTGAAAAAGAATCTTGAAAATGTGTGCAAATCTTTGAATATATATACATTTTTTACTCAAATCTTTGCTTCTGGGGGTCCCTGGAACGAAATATTTTGAGATGGTGGGTCTGCGGACAAATACATGGATGGGTGGTCCTTGACATGAAAAAAGTTTGAGAACCACTGATATATAGCAACATAAGTAAAAAAAAGAAAAAGAGAGAGATTTGAGTTAAAAATTAAAAAAAACATATTTTTCTAATCTAAGATTTGCATACATTTTCAAGATTAAAAAATAAATAAATGCAGATATACAAGCTCGTAGGGCGGCACCGAGCTTGTAGATCTGCTATTTTTGAATAGCCCAAAATATTAAATAATGGTTATAGCTAAAACAATCTAAAATGAATGATGAGATCCGTTCCCCGGTCTTAAAGAGTTAATGTCCTCACATGTATATAATAAGACAAACTTGTGTTTTCAGAGCCGGACAGTCGTGAGCTCCAGGAGGCGGTCAGTAAAAGCACGTTCCAGCATGACTTCAGCAGCCTGGACCCTGCCACCACCTACCAAGTCTACCTTAAGGCCTACAGCCCGGTGGGAGCCAGCCAAGAGAGCAGCACTGTGGTGGTCACCACACTAGGGGGAGGTATGGAGACCACCCGTATATACCACCCGCTCACTATAGGGCATAGCAGTGGCGGCCATTTTCTGGTTCCATCCAAAAATATTTATGTTAATTTATTGATTTAAGCCTAGAATCAAGCCATCTAGGATCCTGGTGAATCATGACCATAACACATTTGATTATGTGAAAAAAAAGATTTAATTATATGATATACTATATTTAACAAATACCCTTTGTTTTGCGTTTTTTTTTTATGTTATGGTCATGATTCACCAGGATCCTGGGTGGCTTGGTTCTAGGCTTAAAACAATTAATACACATTTGGAAATGGAATGGAAATCTCTATGGAAAAAATCTATGGGGTCTGGAACGATGGAACCATAAAATTGTCGCCACTACCATGCCCTATACCTTACTAGGGGTCCTGGAGGGGGGGGGGGGTTCCATGGGGTCCCCAGCTAAATTAGTTAATAAAGCGTCACAATAATTTTAATAATTTTACCCTTTTATCCATATTTTATACTTTTTTTGCTATTCAAAAATAGCAGATCTACAAGCTCATAGCGCGGCACTCGGTGCCGCGCTATGAGCTTGTAAATCTGCTATTTTTGAAAGATCGTGGAGATTGTGCAAACCTTTGAATATATATGTATATGTTTTAAAGCCAACATTTGTAACTCAAATCTTTGCTTCTGTGTGTGCAGTCCCCGGCGCGCCCACCTTCTTCACCAAGGTGCTGAACAGCAGCAGTGTGCAGGTGCTGTGGGAGCTCCCCGCCAAGGCAGGCCAGACCCAGGGCTTCAGGCTGTCCTACCGCAGGGTTCCCCACGCCGACTACCAGGGGCCCGTCCAGCTGGCCCGCCAGACCAACGCGCACACCCTCTCTCTGCTCGGTGAGTGTGTGTGTGTGCACGCGCGCGTATGTGTGTCTGTGTGTGTGTGTTAGTACCACTGTTGCCAGATTTTGCGAGAGAAATAAGCAACCAGGTCTATGAAATGAAAGCCCATAAGAAGCGACTATGGGCCACGTGATCACTTTAAACCTAAACATTGGCTATTTCAAAATAGCCGATCTACAAGCTCACGCGGCGCGTTGTGAGCTTGTAGATCTGCTATTTTCAAAATAATCTTGAAAAAAAAAAAAAAAAACATTTTGAATATTTTAAAAACATTTTAACAACACAAGTTTGGTACAGGGGTCTCTGGCACAAAATGTTTTCAGATGGGGGTCCGCAAAAATATTTGGGGGTCCTTGAAAACGTTTGAGAACCACCGGTTTAAACAACATTTAGGAAGCAAGCCCATATAAGTAACTGCACTTTAACAAGCCCAAAAAACAGCAACCCGCAACTGCCAATCTTATAAAATAAATACAGCACAAATCTTGTACAAACCCCAAAGCCCTGCCACAAAATATTTTCAGATGTACAAATACAGATGAATTTGGGGGTCTTTGATATTTTCAAAAGAAGGCCGATGCACACACAAAGGTTGGTAACAGGTCCTGCACACTGTCTGGAACTTGCAAAAAGGATGCTCTTTATTAAATCGACGTTTCAGTACTTAGACCTTCATCAGGACAAACATTGGATATGGGTCTTTGATATGAAAAAAACGAAATGTGAGAACCATTGGTTTAGACCGGATCAGTAAACTGTGGATCAAGTTGATCCCTGCAGTTGAGTTATTTTCACGCGTTGTGCGTCTTAATACACAGTGCCTGCCAGCTTGTAGATCTGCTATTTTTGGTTACTGTTCTGCTCGGAATTGGGACTCTAGGGTTCAAGTGGTTAGTGTAAAAAAAAAGCTCGTATCACGAAAAGATTTGCCGGCCCACCAGTTGTAACTCTGTGGACCGGGTGCATTTCGCCTTTCCGACATGTCGCCTTTCCGACATGTCGCCTTTCCGACGTTAACGTTACGAACCCTGTCCAATCTACAAAAACACAGCAATTGAAGCTAAGAGGATTATAAAACAAATGAAAGAGAAAAAATTAATAAGTAGCAAACAAGAGACCTACCTCTCGGGTCAAGACACACCGCGACCAAGGGTCTTCTATCTATTGCCAAAAATACATAAAGCACCCGACACATGGACCATACCATTCGAAATCCCACCAGGCAGACCAATAGTTTCTGACTGTGGCAGTGAAACCTATCAGACAGCAGAATTTATTGAATATTTTCTGAACCCCCTCTCAACCCAACATCCGAGCTACGTGAAAGACACTTATGACTTTGTTGAAAAAATCAAGAAAATAACAATGCCACAAGCGGCCTTTTTATTCTCAATTGATATTGACAGCTTATATACCAACATTGAGACAGCTGCAGGATTAAAAGCAGTGAAAGATATTTTCAACAAATATCCAGATAGGGGGCGGCCAGATGCTGAATTATTAGAATTATTAAGTCTTAATCTGACCAAGAACGACTTTGAATTTAACAATAAGTTTTATTTGCAAACAAAGGGCACAGCCATGGGAAAACGGTTTGCTCCATCCTACGCGAACATCTACATGGCAATGTGGGAAAACACAGCTTTAAAAAAATGTATTCTAAAACCAACCCACTATTTTAGATTCTTGGATGATATCTTTGGGATTTGGGAGCACTCCAAGGAGGATTTTGAAGACTTTATTAAAGTTCTAAACACACACCACCGATCCATCACTATAAAATTTGTCACAGACACAAACAAAATAGATTTCTTGGATGTAACCGTCTTCAAGGGCCCACTGTTTAACACCAGTGGAAAGTTAGATCTCAAAGTCTACTTTAAAGAAACAGACACTCACGCTCTCCTACATAAAACCTCATTCCACCCACCACACTGTTACACAGGGATTGTTAAATCACAGCTACTACGATTCCATAGAATCTGCACACAAGAACAGGATTTTAAGACAGCCTGCAAGATCTTATTCTGCGCCCTACGAAAAAGAGGTTACACAAGGACCTTCCTACGAAAAGCCCAAGACACCTTTCTGGAAGTAAAGGAAAAATACCAGGGCCCAAAACTGGCCTTGGTCACTACCTACTCCTCACAAAGCAAATTAGCCAACACCAGGATAAAAAGAAATTTCCAAAACAGAGGAAACACACTTTTAAATGGGTGTAAAATCATTTCAGCCTATAGGAAAAACAAGAACCTCAAAGATTACCTAGTCCACAGCACTCTTAAAGGAACGAATAGACCAACTAACAAGAGACCAGATTACTTTAAAACAGCCCAAATGGTAACCAACAGGCACAACAAAAGAGTGTTTGGCATTAAACAAAGAATGCAGGCTAACACTAAAAACTGTATTTACTTAATCACCTGCACCAAGTGTGGCCTTCAATATGTGGGTGAAACACAAAACACAATCGCCACCAGATTAAACCAACATAGATATAATATAAACAATGGCAAGAAGACCAATTTGATAATTGTTCAACACTTTATGACACATGGAATAAACTCCCTAAAAGTCACTGGCTTAGAGCATAACCCAAATTGGACAACAGGACAGAGACAATATAACGAAAGACAATGGATAAAAAGATTGGACACAATTTTTCCAGAAGGACTGAATATGACAAACACCAGAAACACACAAACCAACCCTTCTTAATTCACTCAAATTAACTCACAGAAACACACAAAGAGACCACCAGGTACTTAGAGAACTAAAAGAACAAAGACCCACCAGAGAAAGGAGGAATAACACCCGACCATTAAGGACAATCACAGACACGTCAACGACCCTAGGGGAAGGCAAGGGGCTTCTCCCTGACCCATAGCTTAAAGACCCAAATAGGTGTGAGGGTGATCAACCCAAATGCCCACTCAAGCCTTCAAAAGGACTAAGTGGGCCAAGACACACACAATCAAACAATGGACCTAGGAAGACTTAGATGAACAAATGTGAAATAATAAGGACCTTAAAATTAAAAGGGGTTAAGGCCCTCATTACTCTAACCCCAACCCCTGTAGCAGAAATGGAGAATTGTATCAGTCCCAACAAAGACACACTATTGACCAGTAGTCACAGGGAAGGTTAGTTGGGGTACACGCAGTCCCCACAAACATCATTTACGATTCTGTCCCTATCGGTACATAACTCGGACGGCGCTGAGTCGACTAGCAGCCCTTCGGCCGGTCGTTGCGGGCACTCGCGCCTGGAGGCGCTCGGGCGCAACTCCTCGGCCTCAAGGTCTGCTGAGTCGGCGCGCCTCCGTCATGGTCCATAACTGTATTTGTTCTCTTAAATCCTTTATTGAGTCCTAATCCTGTACCATTCTTATAATGACATTATGGATGATTTTTTGGTATGCGGTCCAGGTGGGACTCAGGATGACTGGACTTACCTGCCATGCACAGTCCCCAGTGAACATTTCTCACAAAGTTCACTGGCATTTCTATTTCATATTATAATTTGTAAACATGCCCAAAAACCTAAACCTTAAAGAAAGGTGAAATGGTTAACCCTAATTGGAAAAAAAATGTTTTTCCCCCCCTCCCTCCAGGAAAGGGGTAACAGCCAAAAAGGGCTTAGGGCAAAGATTTAGAATGTAGTCTAAAGGAATACTTAATTAAACAGAATGTGAAATTATATGGACCTTAAAATTAAAGAGTAGCAGGATCCCAAAAAGACTTTCTTTCAAAAATAAGATGGCGAGAGCAAAAATTCCTTGCTCTGCCTTTTTCTGAAAGGATGACCTTTCTAAAAAGGCTTAGCACTGAAGTCCGACCCTAACCATTCCCTAACCCTAACCCTAACCGCACGCGGAAGCCACTAGTCGGAGTGGCGAGATGTCGGAATGGAGAGCACCCCCCCTGTGGACCCCCTAGAGGTCCCGGACCACCTGTTGAAGGCCCATGCTCTAATCGGCATCTACCCAAAATGTGTCAATAGACTGAGCAGATTCTCTCATCTCAACATCACCCTTCCAATCGTTGATCATTGATTTTCACTCGAAAACACCTGCAACTGCCGGCGTGGTGATCACACGATCATCAGTCTGATTGGATGATCACGTTATGACCACATGATGTCATTGACTTCCCAGCATGCCCCCCATCTTAGCCTAGAATTGATCTCTGTTTAGAGACATGGAAATCAATACAGCCAATAGGATCAATAGAGAATCAAGGGGGATTTATACTGAAGTTGCGTGCCGCAGATCTACAAGCTCACACGCCGTAGATCTATAGTAGATCTAATAAAAGGGAAATCGGCTCAAAATCGGTACCGCGCAACTCAAAATGGTCAAAAGGCCCACCGATATTGTGCTATCAATATTAATAACGAATATTCGATTATTTGTTCTTGTGTAGCCACGCCTACCAGCCATGTACAATTAGGCTACATGGCATGACAATCTAATGCAGAACAGAAACATCATTGCACCCATAGGCATCCTCTAAAACTGTGTTACTATGGGCAGGGTTTGGATGCAAATTTTGCCCTGGCCAAAAAAAAATATATATGTACAAAAATACCCCAAAAATACAAAAAATATATAAATAATTATCCCATCCCTAATCAACACTTAATATCCAGCCTGCTATTGCATAAGTGTAACAAATAGGTGGTTAGAGTTAGAGATAAGACGAGCAGGTACCAGCTTTCAAGCAGAAACTGTGTTGTGCATGTCAGATAAACACAGCAGAATCCATCACTGGTTTAACTGTACATGATGAGGGATTTAACAAAACAGACACCTGCCTTCTAATCGTCTGATCAATGGCGTTCGATTAGAGGAGAGCTGAGTTTTTCTCTTTTTTTAAGCAAAGGTTGGATGGATATCTGTACCGGTAGCTCTGTACAAGCTGTGAGCCTCCTGTCAATCCAATAGGATCAATGTAAAGACTAATATAGTTTTCACTCCCTCAATAACAAGCACTGAATTACCTTCAACAAACCATTAACCCCCAGCTGTCCTTGTGAACAGTGGTGGGAAAGTACTACGTTTTACTGAAGTAAAAGTATCAATACTGCGATGTTGAAGTAGTCTGTTACAAGTGAAAGTCCAGAATTCTAAATGTAATTGAGCAGTACTAACATATTGGTATCAAAATGTACTTAAAGTACCAAAAGTAGAAATTACTCATTATGCAGACTGTCCCATTTCACAAATTCAAAATGTATACAGATCTTTTGAAAATAGCAGATCTTCAAGCTCACAATGTGTCGCATCACGACACATTGTGAGCTTGTAGATCAGCTATTTTCAAATGGCCGATCGAAATATACATAGGGCTGAAGTGGTTAATGTATGTTTGTACTGTAATAATAATCTACAAAGTAACTAGTAACTAAAGTTTTCAAATAATTGTAGTGGAGTAAAAGTACAATATTTGCCTCCCCAGGACAAGGACAACGGAAGGCCACAGGGCATTCATTGCTAGGGCTCCATTTTTGTGGAATGAACTTCCACTGAAAATTAAACCGGCTATACTTTAGTGTCCACCTTTTAAAAGTATGTTAAAAAACTAATTATTATACAATGGCTTTTAGCTAGAAGGAATGGACAGCTAGTTTCTGCTTGGACTCTATTTTTTCTGTTTTTTTTGTTTTGTTTTTAATTTCCGCCATTGAATTGCCTTTATATGTTTTTTTCATTTTTTTATGTCCACAGCTGTATGTGAAGCTCTTTGTAAACCTGTTTTTGAGAAGATCTATATAAATAAAGTTTATATTATATTAAACAATAATATTTAACAAAACAAAAAGCAGCTCTCATAATAAATGCATAAAATAAATACAATATTTTCATGTTCATAATTGAACATATTATCACCTGTGTTCAGTGTTAATTTTTCTTCCAGAGCTGCACAACTTGTGTATTATTATATCACAGTATTAGTGTCCACAGAATTATTATTCAATTTGCCAATACTTTAACCTCTTATACCCTAGTTAACCGGAGTCAACTATCTTGAAATATCTTCGCAGAAAATAGTCAATCTACAAGCTCTCAACGCTTCATGTTGTATTATTGACAAAAATATTGACAAAAAAACTTAAATATTCAAAGCAATTATATATATTTAATCATTTTTATTTTCAAATTGTGTAAATAGCCGATCTGCAAGCTCATAATGCTTCACATCGCGGTGCATTGTGAGCAAGTAGCTTTCTGCTATTTGTTTGTTTCAAGTTTCAATGCACATTTTTCAACATGGAAGCAATTATGATGATTCTAGAAAATAATCGTGATTATCTCAAATAATTGACGATCGGGGGCGAGTATGTATTATGGACAACCTAAGCATATAATCGTCACCTTCTTAACATAATGGCCTAAGTCACGTTTTGAGGAAAGCTCTATTTTTGCCTAAATCAGCTCTTCATGACACTGGCCACCTCATGATGAAATGGCTTATATCCTTATTGAAAAGACCATGCTGTTACCACCTCAGTAGTATTGTATAATGGCCTTTATGTCAAGAGTGTGCCATTTTATGTTGCCTTCGTCAAAGACAACGTGACTTAAGCCAATATTTTGGCTTAAGTCACATTATTTAAGTCACACAAATTATTTAAGTCAGACAAATAATTTGGCCTTAGTCAGGTTTACAATGGATTTGAACTGATATTTGTATGTCAATAGTCATACTATACATTGTTTTAAACTTTTTAATTTTTTTTAATTATTAAGAAATATAATTTTGCTCTGTTTCCTGAAAAACTTGAAAAAGAAGGTGACATAATTGTTATAATGTGTGTGTTTTTACAGAACCTGGGGCAGTGTATGAGGTGTGTCTGGTGGCTTATAACGGCAACGGTGAGAGTGAGTGTTCTAAGAGGCTGGTGTCACTGGCAGAAGATGGAACCAGTGCCCAGAACACTGGTGAGTTTACCCACTTATAGAGCTGTTCGTTGCTGTCGGGGCAGAAACCTCTCATCTCCATTATTCTTCTCTAACCTTTTGCGTTTTCTTCCTGTAAATTCATTTCCCGATCATACCACAGCGTCACAGAAAGGCAGATCCGCAAGCTCGAAACGCGACTTGTCAATCTGCTACTTTTGCTTTTAATCTGCTACTTTTTTTTTTATTTGAATCCTGAAAAGTAAGTTTTGGACATATGAATTTTTCATCCGAAAGAGACATGTAACTAACCTGTGTGTTGTCACACCTTTAAGACCGCGTGCACTTCTGTGTCTTTCTACCTTTAATGTTGGGAAGGTCATTTTAGATACTGCCATTTATGTCCCATGCAGCCTCTGGGAGCAGATTGAAAGCCTAAATCCTTGGCAATTACTGACAATTACTTCCATTTGCCATCATCCCATAATTTTACAAAGCTCTGTGTCTCTGTCTGTGCGTGCGTGCCCCACAAACTCTTCTGCCCGGTTCTCCTCAGTGGCTGAAGCAAATTGATCTGCATTTGCACACAGCCATTGACCATTACCATGTGCACGGAACGCCGAAGCCCGTTTTTTCCGCTTTCCCCAAATGTCAGCTGTTTATTAGCGTTTTTGTGTTCGCTGCAGAGCCATAAAGACAGTTCTGACACTAGCGTCAACTCCCATTGTAAGAATGGAATGCGGAAGTGCTCTGTCTATCTCAATGAGATAGTTCCAATGTTTGGAACTATAGCCCATAGGAGCCCGCTTTGCGGCGAGATCAAAGCGTGTCGTTACTCTCTTTTCTACACTCTGGTTCGCTGGCTCCCGGGTTGCCAAATCGTGTGCATCAAACAAGCGCCGGTGTTGCCACATCCGTGAAACAAGCGTGGGTGCTCATATCCCCGACGAGTATGGTTTAGTTGTTTATAACCAAACAAAATATCAAGGAATCCTTGTCTGTTTGGGTATTTGGTCCAGAAATCCTCCTAACTGCTCTTTTCCTCCGCTATAGGTGCCAAGGCGCCGTGCCAGTGTCGTGACGGAGAGGGTTCTCTGGGTGGCATCGTGGTGGGCATTCACATCGGCGTGGCCTGCATCATCTTCTGTGCTCTCTTCCTAATGCTGGGCTACCGACGCAGGTGAGAGGCTATGCCACTGTTCATTTTGAGTTTTAGTCATACTCTTTTAACCCTTTAAGACCGGGAAAGCATCTGTGTCATTTTAGATTTCTTTGGGCTATTCAAAAATAGCAGATATACACGCTGATATTTTTTTAAAGCGAACATTTTAACTCAAATCTTTGTTTCTGGGGGTCCCTGGAACAAAATATTTTGAGATGGGGGTCCGCGGCCAAATACATATAATTTTGGGGGTCCTTGACATGAAAAGGTTTTGAGAACCACTGATATTATAGTAACATTTTAAAAAATACTGTTAGAGATTTAGAAGTTATTTATAGAATCCCCAGAAGCAAAGATTTGTGTTGCAAATGTTCACTTAAAAAAAATGCATATATTCAAAGATGTGCACAAATGTTCACGATTTTTGAATAGCCCAAATAAATCTAAAGTGACACCAATGCGTTCCCAGTCTTAATGGGTAAAATAAAATTCTAAATCAATACTGGGCTACATCACAGCAAGTCTGCTGTTGTTCTCAAATGTTTTACTTAAGTAAAAGTAGCAATACCAGAATATAAAAATACTCTGTTACATATTAAAGGCCTGTGTTCAAAATGATACTTGAGTAAAAGTACAAAAGTATTGGCATCAAAATATACTTAAAGTACCAAAGTACTAAAATGTTTGAAAATAGCAGACAAGCTCACAACGCGTCATGCGACGCGTTGTGAGCTTGTAGATCGGCTATTTTCAAATAGCCTAGGTATAAAATAGGGCTAAAATGGTTAATGTATGTTTCATAATATCATAATTTATATTCGAAAAGTAACGAGTAACTAAAGTTTTCAAATAATTGTAGTGGAGTAAAAACACAACATTTGCTTCTGAGATGTAGAGGAGTAGAAGAAAAAGTACAGAAATTGGAAATACTCCAGTAAAGTAAAAATACCTCAAAATTGTACTTAAGTACAGTACTTGAGTCTCTGGGACTGATATGGTTGACTGGCATTATGCGGTTCTGGAGCTGTGTGGATGTCAACGTTTGTCCTGTGTGTCCCCTATAGTGTGTTTTGTAGCAAGGGGACTCAGGACAGCTGGTCTGTGCCAAGGGACAACGGGGGACATCTGGGACACAATGGAGTCCCCAAGGAGGCGGCGCTGCGCTCCCGAGTGGATCTGGTTCCCCAGGTTAGCCTTTCAGTCGAGCTCAAACACCATAGTTATTCTTAACAGTTATTAGGCAATGCTAATTATTTGAATAGGCTCTATGCACAGCAGCCATATTATCACTTCCTTCACAGGTGTTACCAATGATACTAATGAAGGCTCTGTTCCATTTAGTGTAGCACAGTGGTTTCCACAACCCCCATAACCCCCATAACTGAGAGTGTACAAATGGAACCAAATGGACCCTTACGGGTCCATTTGGTTCCATTTGTACACTCTCAGAGTTACACACCCATAAGGGGCCATTTGGAAGCCCATGAGGGTCCCTGGACCCCAACTTTAGACCCACTGGTGTAGCAGAGTGTTTCCAGTGAGCCAACATGCACACAATACCAGCCCCCTGACTCTGTTTGACCAGAATGGAACAGAGCCTTCATTAGTATCATTGGTAACACCTGTGAATGTCTTCATAATATGGCTACTGTGAATAGAGCCTATTGGAATCAGCAATCAGCAATGCCAACCTTGATCACTTAAGCCCTATTTTATTCTTTGTCGTAGGAAAATAGCACAAATGAAAATGATGTGACATATCGGTTCATGTTCACTACTCTTGTTGTCGTCATAGCTGCGTCTTAGAATGATTGTTTTAAGCCCTATTTTATTCTTTGTCGTAGGAAAATAGCACAAATGAAAATTATGTGACATGGTTGGTTCATGTTCACCACTCTTGTTGTCGTCATAGCTGTGTCTTAGAATGATTGTTTTAAAAACAACGTATCTACAGTATAGTTATCTTTGCAGGACTCATAGTGGGTTTTCTGTTGTTTACTCAGCCAGTTACGAGGTTTAGTCACTATTCGGGGGAGACAGAAACAAGTCTCTAAACCAGGGGTCTTCAACGTTTTCAGGCCAAGGACCCCTTGGCTGAGAGCGAGATAAAGCAGGGACCCCCATTATATATTGTATAAAATGTTTATTTATTCATAGATTTCATAGGCAGCTTCATAGACTTGTTTCACAGCACTATCACGTTGGATTCATGTTAATCTGTTTTTCCAGATATGTAATCATGCACTTAAACAATACTTAGTAAACCTGACCTTTCACTCTGTACTTAGTCTGCTCTTTTTTTCCACCTATACCAAACCACTTTGCCAAAAATAGCAGATCTACAGTACAAGCGCGCGTTGTGCGCTTGTAGGTCTGCTATTTTTGGCTAAAGTTCACCTCAGAATAGGGATGCTTGGGTGAAGTGGTCAATGTAAAAATCACACAAAGATTTGGCGGACCCCCTGTAGTAACTCCAAGGACCCCCTATGGGTCCCGGACCCCCTGTTGAAGACCTCTGCTCTAAACTTCTTCGTTCCTTTTCGTCCCCCATCTCTCTTCTCTCTCTCTCTCTGCATGTCCATCTATACCCCAGGACGGTGGTCCGGCAGCGTGCCCTCCCACCCAATGCCAGGTACTCATCGAGCAGCACTCCTCACCAGGTGGTCTGCCTGGCACAGGCACTGGCTAAGCACTGACCCCACGATAACGCCCCCCTGCTTCCCGCCCCCCCCTCCTCCACCGCAAGTGGTCTGCATTGGTTCCTCCACCTCACCCTACCCAAACAGAGACCCCCCTAAACCCACCCCACCCCACCCCACCCTCTGTCGCTCCCCCAGGTGAAACTGAGTTGTTCTGAACCTCGACCGGGTACAGAATAAACTCTAGAGTAATAGGCTCTATGCAAAGCAGCGATATTGGAAAGAAATTGGGCCTCTTCCTTACTTCACAGGTTTTACTAATGATACTAATTAAGTCTCGGTTCCATTTGGTGTAGCACAGTGGACCCTCATAACTCTGAGAGTGTACACATACACATTTGTACACTCTCAGAGTTACACACCCGCCAAGGGGCCATTTGAAACCCCCTCAAGGAACCATGAGGGTCCCTCGACCACACTTTGAGCCAACATGCTGCATGTTGGCTCAGAATGCATGTTACGTGCACACTATCAGCACCCTGACTCTGTTTGACCAGAATGGAACAGAGCCTTCATTAGTATCATTGGTAACACCTGTGCAGGAAATAGCTACTATATGGAAGAGGCCCAATTTCTTTCCAATATGGCTGTTGTGCATAGAGCCTATAACCTGACGTAGATGTTGCCACCTAGTACGAAGTAGACACGAGTCATTGCTAATTTCTGTTGTGTCGATGGTGTCGCGGACTGGGAAAAAAGCCGACCTATAAGCTCATCGTGAGCTTTAATCGTCTATTTCAGCGAGTGACGACGTTTACATCGGCGCTTAATTCTGGTCGCTTTGTCTCACACTCCCCTCCTACCCTCCTCCCCTCCCCCCTTACCCCCACCCACCTCAAAACCAAAGCTTTTTGCCTTTATTGCCTGTACATCATGTGTGTATGCAGAAAACACCCACGCCTTGGGAAAAGTATTCTCCCTCAAGAACGAATGCTGTCTTGTTGGAATTTTGACATCCCCCAAAAAATAATGGAACCTAATCGTGTTATGTCACCAGGGAGAGTTCCTCCCGTAACCAAAATGTCCTTTGGGTGTGGCCTCCTTCTGGTGACAACTGCATGATAACGTGAAGCCCCAAATGATGCCAAATATTTTAAACTAATGGGGACTTGTATGTTTAGACACAGAACCTTTACAGCACTGCCCGTAAGGTAGCAAAGATATCCCTGTACGAGTTCCAACTCACTGCTTGAGTCATGACTAGAGTTTGCCTTCAGTTTAACAAACAGAGCGGCCTTTGTGATATAACCTTATTGGAGGTGAAATGATTGTCTTTATCACCGTGCTAGCCTTGAGGAGGGTCGATCTGGAGGAACCGCTAAAGCAACCAATCCCTTTACGCACCACCCTGCCCCCTCCCCATTTCCCCCCCAGCCACTACAACCAAAAGCTGCATACCTCCAAAGATAGCTACCTCAGTCTTGACGAGAATGCGTGAGCCATAGGCGAGGCTAATGTTAGCCTGTTGATGCTGCTTGTGCTAGCTTACCTCAGCCAAAAAAAAAAAAAAAAAAAACACGAGATGATAAATATATAAAACCCTTACCCTTAAAATGACAACATCAACATCCCGGACTTGTGCCAATGCCAGTGTCCCTGTGCCAGAGCCACCAACGATGGCCATCGTCACGAGTGTCCACCTGGATGACTGCCCATGGAGAGTGGAACCTCGGCGTAACCTCAACAGTCACGCTCGCCCTGAGCCCCTGATCCTGCTCCCAGCCGTTATGCCATAAGTCCGCGGCCATGTCCGCGCTTAGCTCTGCCAAAGCTTCCGCCTCGCCTCTTCATGAATAGACTGTCTATTTTTTTTTGAAGGAGGAGCTTCAAATATTTCTTGGTGCACAAGAAAACACAGAGCAATGGTCTGGAATGACGTTTTCATGGTCATTCTGAAGCCTTAATTTGTCAAACGTTGTACAACCGACAGGAAGTGATCTTTTAAGCGTGGTTAATTTAAAGATCGGTTCTTGGTGGTAAGCGACAACCGTTGTGCGACGGAGTTTGAATTAAGCAGAAGTCATGAAGCGAGCTGAGGTCGACCAGAACGCGTTGCCTCTTCGCGTCGCTCCTGTGTTTCTTTAAACAAAAAAAAAACACACCTGGATCACCAATGTTGAAACGAAAAAAAGACGTGCTGCGTTGGTACCTCAAGGAAAACACGGACCTTAAGGAATGCCTCTCCCATCCAATGACCTGTCCCATGGGATGAGGTGTATTCTGGCTTTTTCTGCGCGGTCCAACAAACACAACAAGCCACATCTTTAAATATAGCGCTTGTTTTTTCTGCACAAGGCCAAATAGGTGGTTTGTTTTAGGCCACGCTGTCACGTGAAACTCTCCAGATGCCAAATCGGTCACCATGGGAAACTTGCCGATGCCAAGTTGGTGGCTATACGGATTTCCCTTGAAAGTTTGAAGGTGATTCTTTCTTGGAATTGACCTGGCATCAGTTTCCAATGTAAAAAGCCTTGTCAGCCTATCCAAAAAAAAAAGAATAGAAAAGTTTTTATATGAAAACCAAGCTTTATGGTACCCAAAGATGTAAGAGTTTTGATGGTTTTCTTTGTTTTTCCTTCATGCCATTGTTTTAAGAGAAACTGTGTTTGCTTCTCAGTTTATGTTCTTCCTGTTTTAAGGGGCGGTCACTATGAAAAGTGCTTTAACTGAACCTAATAAGCCAAAAAACTTCCATATGATTTCATTCCTAAAGATTATGTACAAGTCCTTTTTGCTTGTAAACCGTGGTCTGCCCCTTCGACAAGGAACGTTCACATTTTAGTTGGTTATAACATTTTACTTTTAAAGAGTATCCAAATGAAAATGGTATATATTTTCAAGATTTTCTATACAAAAAAAGGAATACTTACTCTTTTTTGAAAATAGCTGAAACTTTGCCAAATAACTAGCTATCTTTTTGATGAAAGAATTTTGTGACCAAATACCTCTTACAAGTTTTAACATTCATTGTCTTTAGCGTCTAACGACACTTTCTCATAACCAAAGCACAGCAACATGTGTATGTGAATGTAATAACATGTGTGTACGTGTGACAGAATGACAACCTTGAGGACAATAGTGGCACGAGGAACACCACGTTATAGCTTTAAAGTTATTATTCACTATTTTATTTTTGATAATAGGGCTACCCAATTGAGACCCAACATGGCTGCCTATAACCAAAGCAACCCCTTCCCAAAGTAAACACCTCAAAATGTGCAAAGGAGAATGCTTTTGACTTAAGATCCAGTAATCAGCCACTCAATGTTTATTTCTACAGTATATTTCATATCTAGGGGTTGTAAAAAAAAAAAAAAAAAAGTAAAAAAAGAACAGAGGGAGGATTTCCATAACCACTTTTTTTTAGATTTAAATGTAATTAATTTGTAATATTATTCAAACATATATACCAAGCATATCAGACAAAATAAATGCATGTATTTCATTCAGTCTGGCCAGAAGCTAAGATAAGACATATCCCTACCAGACATAAAAATTAATATCAAAAGCAGTGGCATATTTTTGTGTGGAAGGCCTCTATTGACCAAAGGACATAGCTACTGTGCCAAGGTGTGTTATCACACTCTCCACCATTTGAATTGTACTAGCAGATGAAACATTGGGATATATTTTGTATTGTTTTATTTCACAAACCAAAACAGTGGGTTGTCTTTTGAAGCCATATTGTCCTCAAGGTTGAAACTGAGCCATTAATGAGTGTTGAAAGGTTTATTCCAAAAACTTTGCAGTGCCAAAGCCTGACATGGGCTTTAACCAGTGGTGGACAGTAACTATGACTACATTTACTTGAGTATTTGTATTTTTGGATACTTATGACTTTCACTCCAGTACTTTTCAAAGACAAATATTGTACTTTCGACTCCAGTACATTTCTAGGAAAGGAGAAAAAATACATTATGAATGAACCACTTAAGCCATAGTTCCAAAATAGTGAAAATAGATCTGCTGTTTTCACTATTATTGAATTATTTTCTCCCTTTTCCCCCCCTGGAACATCTTCGGAAATGTCTACATTTCTATACAGCAATGCATTTTAAAAAGTAAATGTACTTTGTAATGTGTACTCTTAAATACCAAAGCAAGTACTCCAGTACAAATTTGACAGAGCAACTTTCACTTAGAGTTGAGTTGAGTATCTGTACTTTGTTTGACTCAAGTACTGGGGTTGAGTACGTTTGTCCACCACTGGTTTTAACTCCCAACTTTGTTTCTCACAGGAATGAAATATGATAACAAGAGGGGAACATTTATATACAGTATGTATGTGGGAGATTGTTGAAATACTTATTTCTTGGTAGCGTGAGTCGTGTAGAGGTTTGTCTAGATTTGTCTATTTCTGCTGTGCACAGGAGACATTGCCAAAACAAATGTTAATGTTCTTTTATTTTTGTTGATATTATATTATTGTTATTCATTTTTTAATTCCTGACCCATGTTTTCCGAGGTGTTTTTTGTATTATTTTCCAGTAGAATGTGTAAGGATGTGTGTTAGATTTGATGATGTTTTGAAGGTGTTTAGGCACAGCGGGTTTCACTGACATTCAAAAAGGCACTGAGTTCAGGTGACCACTTTAAACCCTATTTTATAGTTGATTGTACGACAGTGTCGAATGGCTAAAATAGATGATATACAAGCTCACGGCGTGTCGCATTGCAAGATGTTGTGAGCTTATAAATCATCTCTTTTCACTGTTTCAGAAAATGAATGGAAAAAAATGGATTATCATTAATAACACAAAAACAAAGTTGAAACCTTTTTGAAAGCACCTGCAGTATAATGACTTTAAGTGGTTAAAGGGATATTTCACTTTAAAACACTTAAGGTGCAAGTTTAACGTCTACTCTGGCGTTTGTGTGCACCCCAGACAGTTTTGAAGATGCTTGATTAATATTTAGATATTTGATATTAATTTTACATGACACTTCCTATACAAACCCCATTGTAAATTCATACTCAATTTTAACTATATCAAAAATATGTGTGCCTGGTTCTGGTGACTGATACCGTCCTTCTAAAACTGTCTGGGGTGCACGCACATGTCCGAGTAGATTGTTAAAATGACCCCGGAAGTGTTTTAAAGTGAAATACCCCTTTAAGTTGAGCTGCCAAGCGATTAAAAAAGCTATTGGGCATAGCAGTGGTGGCCATTTTGTGGTGCCACAGATATAAAAACCCATTCATTTTTCCCAGAGAGGTTTCCGAATATATTTATATAAATAATTTTACGTCTGGAACCAAGCCATCCAGGCTCCTGGGAAATCGTCACGCTAAAACATTTGATTTTGTGTCAATTACACTACTATATTTAATAAATACCCTTTTTGTTGCGGTTTTGACATTTGTTTGGGACACAGAATCAAATGCTTTATGGTCCTGATTCACCAGGAGCCTGAATGGCTTGGTTCCAGGCTTAAAATAATTACTATACATATTTTCAGAAATCTCTATGGGAAATATGAATGGGTTTTCTATCAGCGGAACCACAAAATGGCCACCACGGCTATACCCTATTGTAATGCTGCTGTAGAGTACTGTATGTGCTGTGCTGTGCGTATGTCACTCTCTCCACCAAAGCAGCTCAACTAATCATACTTCTAGGTTTGCCTGTTTTTTATGTGAAACTCGCTGGCTGTCCTGAAGGCCTGCTGAAGGAGAAAGAACAAAAAATAATAATTGTGTGTAGGGGATGCTAGAAACCAACCGCTAATAGAACCAATTCCATGACATATTATGATGCTTTAAACGATGCGTTCCACTGCTGTGTAATAGTCAGCCCGAAAACCTAAAGCTTTAAAACTGTTGACAGACAGATGAATTGAAAGGCTTTTTTTCTTTTCATCTCAGACCAAAATGTTTAGGAGGCAAAGGAACCTGGCAGAGATACAGACGCAGAGCAAACCAAACTGTTCCATTCACAACGCATTCATCTTATCCGTTTATTTGTATTTATTTATTTATTTAACCCCTTGGCTTGTACCAATTAACATAGTGTTTTTTTCCTTTCTTTCCCCCGCCTTTTCTACCAGAATCTATGCACAGGGTGATTTAAGCCAATAATAGCCATAATACTACCAGCAGTGCTGGTTGTTTAACTTTGGTTGTGGTTTGGGTTGTGCAGTTGTTGTCATGATGTGACGCTCAATATTGGTGACATGTCTCTCTCTCTCTGTTGCTCCACTGACTAGAAATGAATCCAAAAATGAGTCGCTCCTTTGACTTTCACTGATATTGCGCAGGTGAAAGAGTCTTTTAATTCAGTCTTTTATCGCAAACATGGCAGTTTTGCAGTGGTGTAAATGAACTAAGTACATTTACTCAAGTACTGTACTTAAGTACAATTTTGAGGTATTTTTTACTTTGGTGGAGTATGTTCAATTTTCAATACTTTTACTTCTACTCCACTACATTTCATTATTTGAAAACTTTAGTTGCTAGTTACTTTGCAGATATAGCCCTATTTTATACGTATGCTATTTGAAAATAGCCGATCTACAAGTTCGCATCGCGACGCGTTGTGAGCTTGTAGATCTGTTATTTACTTTTGGTACTTTAAGTATATCTTGATACCAATATTTTTGTACCATTACTCAAGTAACATTTTCAACCCAGGCCCTTTACTAGGCCTGGGAGTATTTTTATATTGTGGTATTGCTACTTTTACTTAAGTAAAATATCTGAGTACTTTTTCCACCACTGGGAGATTGTGCCAATGTGTAAACATCACAAATGATTTCGGGATCGGTTTCTAATCAACAAAGCAACTATTGGAGACAGACATCTCAATATTAGGAGTTACACCACGAGTAGGTAGGCTAACAGCCCAGACTTCTGACAAAGTGTCATTCTGGTTTAAGTCCTAGGAAACTATTGTTTAGTGTATAATATTATTATGCGTGTTCATATTCATATTCACACATATACACACACATCATAAAAATCTCTTTGACCTTAGCCTGGTCAGTAGGTGATGATGATGTGTCAATAGACATTCTGTAGGTTGGATTGAATGGGTTTAAGCATACAGTACTAACATGTTTAGTTACACCATAAAGTCGGGCTACATTTCTCAGGTCTGCTCACATGCTGTCTGTCATCTGCCAGGGTTCCATTGCTTCGTTGTCTACATTCTCCATGCGCCTAAAACCAAATAAAGACATTTGAATAGGATTGTGTTTCTGTTGCATTTTGAGTTGTCATCTTCTGGACTGTCCTGCGAATGTCTTTTTTTTTGTCTAGTAGAATAGGGCATTGGTTCTCCAAGTGGGGTCCGGGGACCCCCAGGGGTCCTTGGGGGGGTTCCAGGGGGTCCCCAGCAAAATGTGTGAATCATTTTAACTTTTATACTTTGGCTATTCAAAAATAGCAGATATACAAGCTCATAGCGCGGCACCGAGTGCCGCGCTATGAGCATTGTAGATCTGCTATTTTTTTTTAAATCGTGAACATTAGTGCAAACCTTTGAATATATATATATTTTTAAGCGAACATTGTAACTCTAATCTTTGCTTCTGGGGGGTCCCTGGAACTAAATATTTGAGATGGGGGTCTGCGGCCAAATGTATATCATTTTGGGGGGCCTTGACATGAAAAGGTTTGAGAACCACTGGAATAGGGTACCAAAGTCCTGACGCCACTCCTAGGGTCATAGAAGTATTTTTTTTCTGTTGAAAATACCATAGGGTAGAGGTCTTCGGTTAAGCCCGACCCCCGAAATACCGGGTCAGTGTCGGAACCGCGGTACTGTTTGGCTCGGGGCTCGGGCTCTGACAGTGATATGACCGGTCTAATAAAACCCAAGCTGACCCAACGATTGTAAACAAAGTGAAAAAAAGAATCTCGCCACAAGATGGCACTAAATGATTGGAGCATTGTCACATTCTGATGCTCAAACGTGACATTAAAGTTCAAGACAGAAGTTAGAAGTCGGCGCAGTTATATCAAAGATTGTTGATAATAACGTAACGTTTTTGGTTAATGGTTCAAAATGGTAAAACAATCGAGTTGTCATAGCGTGTTGTCACCGGTATGCTCTGCATAGCACGATGGAAACTCCAAATCCGAGTGTAATGATTAACAAGTAACATTATGGTTTGCTACAGAAAATGATGATAAGCATTAGCAACGGCTAAAGAAGAAGGATTACACATACATCTAAAGAAAACGTGGATTTATTTTTATTTACCAACTGTCCAACTGTCCGGACCTCAGATTTCTAATTATATTTTTATTTACCAACTGTCCAACTGTCCGGACCTCAGATTTCTAATTATAGCTCGGGTCCATTCGGCTCTGGATCCATTTTTTACGGGTTAACCTGACTCTGCCAGATGGAAGAAGCTTGCGTCACATTTGTTTCACAGGCTACTTCCATCTGGGACCTCGGTAGCACAATCGATGAAGGGTCGTCCCTTTTTTTTCAAGCTACTTGGCAATTGGATGATCCCGCCCCTAGCAGCCGCTGATTGGTTCAAACACGCAGCGGTGCGGGCAGCTCAACTATCTGAGCGAGTCCAGATGGAGGATGTACTGTGAAGTCAATACTGCCCCCATCTATAGGTTCATCTTAGATCGCGTCATATAAGAACTGTCCAAAAATAAACATATCATCACTGCGATTCTGTCAGGTACAGTATGTGACTCTCTGTCGTTTATGATATCGAGTAACAAGTTGATAACATCTATGTTTGGAGAACATTTATTTATTTACTTTGGATAAATTAGTACTTTTTCAACGTCGCTTGATGCTTCATATCCATATAGGTGAGTCAATATATGGTTCAACCCCCAAAAAATGGATACAAAAGGTTTTTCAATGGATTCTGGTAGTATTTGGCATGCTAAATTACATACTAAAAGTTTACCAAAATATAGGTCCCAGAAAGCCGTAATTTTCAAAACGGCGTCCCAGATGGCTGCGGGGAGCTTAAAATGGCTATAGCTCTAATGGAAAAAATGTTACAAAGGTTTTTTTCAACTGATTCTGGTACCTCTATGCATGCTTAAAGAGCTGGTGCCATGTTTTTGCACTTTTTCTGTTTTTCATGTGTCTATGAGGTTGATAGAACTTCATTAAGCCCCCCGGTGGTGGTTTTATGTTGTTTTATGTCTTCTCTGATTATTTGGAGTTTCTTCCTGGAGGCTGAAATCTTGAGGGTCAAACGTGCCAATAGAGAAACAGCCCTTTAGTGACATCACAGAGCCCCCAAAAAACATACCCTCCCCCTCATTATCATAACACAACAGGTGTGGGCATGAGGAGGAGGAGGGACTAGGACAGGTGGGTGGTGCTAAGGTGGTGGAGGAGGTGCTAAGGTGAGAACCAGGCATACTTAATGAACTGGAGGCGTGTCCACATAAAAACATTTTTTTTAACAATTTCTGTACACTTTTTTTTTTGTTGAAAAAAATCCTTACATAATAATAATACCTTATGATCAGGTTTTCGGGTTGAAAAATATCATGGCACTCCATCTTTAAGACCATACAACAAATTTAGGAAAATATGCCTTCCTCATATCTGAAAATGTGGTTACTACCTGCTTACTACCTAGAAAGGTGGTTTTGGTGTTGAACACAATAAATGCCACATTTATTGTGGTCTTCATTGATTCATCATCATCCTCAGGCTCCTCTGGATGTGGATTGTCACATTCTTGTTACAATGAATGATCTTCAAGAGACTGTCTGGAGCAACATTCATTGTTGACATGAGTGGGACAAATCTATTGTCCTGCAGGTTCCACCCCAGTTCAGGGCATCCATATCGTCTTCTGTTCCCATACAGACCATACACATACCATACATACACATACAGATGCATGCACGCATGCATCTGTATGTGCAGGGCCGGTGGAGGGCTGATCGCCGCTCTAGGCGAGATTCCTTTGATGCGCCCCCGTGCGCACGCGATTTCTTTTGCGGGTCTGGGCGGATTATGATACTTTTTGTTGGTGTATTTGGTTACTTTATTTCGGTTTTAGGGTTAGGGTTAGGGTTAGGTTAGGGCTGTGTTATTTAATTCTGATTTTACCGATTTATTATCATTATTATTATTTCTTCCCGACTTTTTTTGCCGCCTCGCAAACTGCCGCTCTAGGCGGCCGCCTAGGTCGCCTTAATGGGTGCGCCGGCCCTGTGTATGTGCATATGTGCAAGTGCATGTGAGCAGAGGTGGAAAAAGTACTCAAATGTTTTACTTAAGTAAAAGTATCAATACTGCAATGTAGAAGTACTCTGTTACAATAAAAGTACGGAATGAAAAACTTACTTGAGTAAAAGTACAAAAGTATTGGTATCAACGTGTACTTAAAGTACCAAAAGTAAAAGTAGTAAATATTTGAAAATAGCAGCACAACGTGTCACGATGCGACGCGTTGTGTGCTTGTAGATTGGCTATTTTCAATTTTCTCACGGACGCATCCTTGGTATTTTAGCAGTGACGTCACAGACTAATCCTTAGTATATTTATCCTTATACTGTATACGCGTTCGCTACACATGTGTTTTTTGTTTATTATTTTTCACGGCTCGTGCTGCTCAAACACTAGCGGGATTATTATTTCTTGTCAACATTCAAGTAGAACTATAAGAAGGTATAACCCAGCTAAAATAATGTGTCATTATAAAAATATATAAATGATATATGATTAGCAGTCCACTTCCTCCTGTTGGTACAGATGGATTCACATTGCATCGTTCCGTACTCGAATACGTATGATCCGGATCCAAGACTACCTCCGGAGGTGGTTTCGGGTACGGTACGGTGATCCGTTTCGGGGAACGATACGCAACGTTCACACTATCACAACATCAGCCAAGTGATCCCGGGTGCGCACCCGGGACCATAGTGTGAATCCGCCCTTAGTTTGAAAATAGCTCTATTGCTTGTAGAGTTGTGTACTCTACAAGCACACAACACGTCGCATCGCGACACGTTGTGAGCTTGTAGATTGGCTATTTTCAAATAGTCTAGGTATAAAATAAGTGGTTAATGTATGTTTTATAGTGTAATAATGTATATCTGCAAAGTAACTAGTAACTAAAGTTTTCAAATAATTGTAGTGGAGTAAAAGTACAATATATACTCCAGTAAAGTAAGTACCTCAAAATGTACTGCACTTGAGTAAATGTATTTAGTTACTTTACACCACTGTGTGTGTGTGTGTGTGTGTGTGTGTGTGTGTGTGTGTGTGTGTGTGTGTGTGTGTGTGTGTGTGTGCGTGTGCGTGTGCGTGTGCGTGTGTGTGTGCGCGCGTGCGTGTGCGTGTGCGTGTACAGTACATGCGTGCAGTGCCAAGCAGAGAGAGTAGTGGGATTAAGGAGCTAATGATGATTTACATGCATGCCACCTCCAGTCTGCAAGTCAGCACTACTACCCTCATTACACATCACTAGTCATTGTGCATGGAGATTAACAATGTACATTTATCAATTACTAACTTTGAGGTACTTTTACTTTACTTGAGTATTTCCATTTGGCGATTCTGCTCCATTCCATCTCACAGGAAAATATTATACTGGTTTTACTCCATTACAATTAATTGACAGCTTTACTTACACCCAGCACCCTGTGAATGACATTGTTACTTTATAGAACCTTACATTTATGTCTTGTATCGGTATGTAAATATGTAAGTCTTTGCCCCTAAGATACAGCATGTCACGAGGAAAACATGAGAGAATGTCCGTTTCCATTACAGGACAGATTGAAAATAACTTAACATCTTACCACTTGAACCCCAGGATCCCTATTCTGAGCGGAACATTCACCAAAAAATTGCAGATATACAAGCTCACAAGTCTTGTGCATATTTTAAGATGGGCATCAGCGGCCAAATGTATAAAATTACACAATAAAAAAAGAAATCTACAAGCTCATAGCGTGATATGAGCTTGTATATCTGCTATTCTTGAATAGCCCTAAGACATGTAAATGACACAGATGCTGAATGGGTTATTGTTATCTGTAGGTATCAATCACTCAATCTGAGGAATAATTAACAATCGCAAACAAAAGAAATCATGGTGAAGCGACAAGCAACTGACAGGTGTAATTTCCCCACGATCCCTTGAACATATAGGCTGGAAGACAGTGTTGTGTTTCTGTAAGCTTAGATTTCGTATCACACATGCGCCATATGCACTGCGGTAAATAGGCTCTATTCACAGCAGCCATATTATGAAGACACAGGTGTTACCATGATACTAATGAAGGCTCTGTTCCATTCTGGTCAAACAGAGTCAGGGTGCTGATATTGTGCATGTTGGCTCACTGGAAACACTCTGTTACAGTGGGTCTGCAGTTGGGGTCCAGGGGACCCTCATCATGGGCTTCCAAATGGCCCCTTACAGATGTGTAACTCTGAGAGTGTACAAATGGAACCAAATGGACCCGTAAGGGTCCATTTGGTTCCATTTGTACACTCTCAGAGTTACTCCCATTTGTACACTCTCAGAGTTATGGGGGTCGTGGAAACCACTGTGCTACACTAAATGGAACAGAGCCTTCATTAGTATCATTGGTATGGTAACACCTGTGAAGGAAGTGATAATATGGCTGCTGTGCATAGAGTCTATTCCACCAGTGTAAAAAAAAAGTAATAAAAAAAAAGTGTTTATGAGTTCAAACCATGCATCGCATAACCGCCATATTGCGGCAATGCGGCTATTGTCCCAGTCCTGCTTGTTGATGTACAGTTCAGTCCACAGGCCTTCACAGAGGATTTCACTGGGGTACAGTACCTACAAATGCTGTAGGGCAGGGGTCTTCAACAGGGGGTCCGGGACCCCTAGGGGGTCCTCAGAGCTACTATAGGGGGTCCGCCAAATCTTTGTGATAGGATTTCGTTTTTTTACTTTAAACACTTGAACCCTAGAATTCCTTTTTCCGAGCGGAACATTAGCCGAAAATAGCAGATCTACAAGCTCTCAACGCCTCGCGCTGCGAGGCGTTGAGAGCTTGTAGATTGGCTATTTTTGGCAAAGAGGTGTAGAGGGAAAAAATAGCAGACTAAGTAAAAAAAAACCTTTAATCTGGAACACAATTTTATACAATATAGAGTAGGGGGTCCCTGCTTCATCTCTCTCTCAGCTAAGGGGTCCTTGGCCCCAAAACGTTGAAGACCCCTGCTGTAGGGCAGTGGTTCTCAACCTTTTTTATTTTATTTCAAGGACCCCCCAGTTTGACATGCGTTAGGGCCATAGACCCCCATTTGATATAATTTTATGTATTTATTTATGTTTTAATCTCTGGGATCCCCGTTATACACTGCACAGTCCTCAGAGTTTATTTAACTCTGAGAGTAACAGGGGTTCCGTTTGGGTCCATTTCTGGCTCATGGGTCAACTCGACAGAGCATAGACCTTAAAGTGAGGAAAGCGCTCACTGGCACTGGGACAGAATGGCAATGACCAGTCCTGATTCTTGATTCTGAAAGTCTAACCTCCCCTGACATAAAGCTTAGCTTCTTACCTGCTATTCTCCTATATGGCTGTGAATAATGGACCCTGAAGCCAGTACCAGGAAGGGATGCTACACCAGAACGCTGTGTGCAGTACTAAACACCAGCGTGGATGAGGATGTTGCCAACAAGCATCTGTATGAGGAAAGTACTACTGGTGAGCTATCCAGTATGTATGGAGGTTCGAGATGACTGGAGACGCCGCTGGAAGGCTCGTCCGAGGACAACCTAGAGATTGGCTAATTTCATTTAAGACATTTGGTGTATAGGAAGGACAGGAGCAGGACCACGTCCAGAGCCCTGGGGGACCCCCTCATTGTTCCCTGACGTCAAACTATCTTGTCCGCGTGCCACTTCAGTCCTGGTTCCTCAGCTTGCGTAGCTCCTCGGAGGCCCAGGTTGCCAGCTTCTTGGTGGTGGAGGTCTTGGATTGCCGTCCTTCCGTCAACAGGTTGTTGATGAGAGGACGACCCTCCACGAGGTTCAGCACGTCCGTACCGAACGCGCTGCACAGGTCGCCTATGAGGCCCGCGGCTTTGGCCACGACTCCGTCCGAGTGGTCCTTGTCCTCGGCTATGTGGTGGACGAAGGATAGGATGAACTCCACCCACGGCTGCACCAGCATCACGTCGGGGTGCACCACGTGCTTCTGGTCTCCCTTGAGGCCCTGGACGATGCCTGTGTAGGCTTCCAGGCAGCCCTCCCTCAGGTCATTCAGGTAGTCGACCATGTCGTAGTCGGTCTTGTCCACCTGGGTGTGGGAGGCCTGCTGCAGGATGTCCAGGACGATCTTCAGGTACTTCTTGAACTCTCCGCCGATGGCCAGAGCGATGTCGCCGAACGCCGACAGAATCCGGGGCTTCACCGACCGGTCGACGTTCTCATTCCCCAGGTTCTCCAGCAGGAGCTGCATGATCTCGTCGCAGTGCGGCAGGATGTTGGCCATGAGAGCTCTGCAAAGGTCACACACCAGAACGACGGCTTGGAGACACACCTGGTACTCTGCGTAGTTCTTGAGTGCAACACACAAGAAAGGCTTTAAGGCGTCCATGTATTTCTGGAAGTCACTGCCCAGCACTTCCACCAGGGTGCACACGGCCATGAGAGCGTCTTCCTTGACCTCTCCCGAACCGGCGGTGCTCTGGAACATCCTCAGCAGGGAGTCCATCACCTCATCGGAGATATTCAGGGCGTCCGGGCGCCGCAGCTTGTGGATCACGGTCTGCAGAGTGGCGCACAACAACAACTGGAGGTCGTTGTATTGGATCCTGTCGGATGTGTTCATGATTTGAGACTCCATCAGCAGGACCTGCTGCAGTCTCTGCATGATGATCTGAGCGGTCTTGTGGATGGCAGCGTAGCAGTCCGTGGCGCTGTTCTCGACGATCTTCATCAGGGCGTCGTAGGCCGCCGAGCGCAGGTTGTTCTGGTGGCCGTCCATCCTGTCCGCCGTCTCGAGCAGTTTCTGCACGATGACCTCGAAAGAGGAGGACAGGCAGTACGTGCCGGGCTCCTCCTCGTCCGCGGCCGTGGCCACATAGGCGGCCTCCGCCAGACTGGAGAACGCAGAGCAGATGTTTGAGGCCACGCGAGGCTCGTCCTGGAGCCCTTCTATCAGACACTGCAGCAGGGGGGGCAGGTGGACATCAGTGACGGCCGCCTCGGGCAACAGCTCGCAGATCCTACCCACCGTCCAGGCCGAGGTGTCCCTCACCACCACACTGGGGTCCTTCATCAGCTCGATCAGGGTGGGCATGGCCTGGACGACCTGGGGTTTCAGCTGGTCCAGGTCCGGCCCTTCCAGGATGGAACCGAACGCCATGACGCAGGCATCGCGGTAACGCCAGTCGGGGTGCTTGATGTGCTCTTTGATGAAGGGCAGGACGTGAGGAACAACGTCGTCCTCGCAGCACGAGGAGAGGAGCATCAGACACACACTGGCCGCCTTGTACGGGTTCCAGTCGTCATCGTCGTCGTTCTCGTCCTGCTTGGTGAGGGTCTGGGTCAAGATGGGAACCAGGTACTGCAAGGCCCCCTTGGCATAGAATTTACTGGTGTTCTCCGGAGGACGGCCCTGCTCCTCGGCATCAGACAGGGCTTCAGACAGGTCCATCTCCTCCTCGCAGACGGAGGACCAGAACTCGATGCCCTGCAGGGCAACCTCGTCTATGTCACTCTTCATGGCTTCTATGGTGATCCCAAACAGAGCCTCGCACATGTACTTCTCCATGTGCCGGTAATACAGGTTCATGATCTTCACCAGGTTCTGCAAGGCCGCCACTCGCACCCGGGTGTCGGGACACTGCGTCGCTTCGCACAGCACCTGCATGATGAAGTGTCTCTCCGCCTCCTTGTCGAAGTTGGCTTTGGTGAACTCCAGGGAGTTGATGAGGGCGTTGGTCGCTGCCAGTTTGACGTTGTTGCTGGGCTCCTCCTTCCCCATTCCCCGGATGATGGCTGTCAGGATGTCGTTGGCGTGGTTCTGCAGGTGTTCCGCGTCCATGTCCTGGCAAATGTATCCGATGGCGTCCAACGTTGACTCCTTCATGTGTTCAGTGCTGGAGGGGTTGATCACGTTAGCCACCAGTTGGGGTATGAGCTCGGGCCACTGGCTGATCGGGATCTCGGCACAGGCGATCCCTGCCACGCACTGGGACGCAGAGCTGGGCCGGACTGTCTCCGTACCCAACGTCCGAAGGACAAAGGTCTTGATCTGGTGCCGTGTGTTGCCGTCGATGGCCAGCCATCTCTCTTGGTACTGCTTCTTGACACTTTCGTCCTTGGAGGTCAGGGAGTTCTTCACCTGCAGGCCGGCGGCCTGGCGAGCCACCTGGCTGTTCCCCGGATTGACTAGGACTTTGGACAGCTCCACCAAGAAGGTCGGCAGGTTCTCGACCGCTGCCTGCTCCAGAAACCTCTGCGCCATCTCCAGTTCATTACGAACCGGAGAGACCGTTTTCTCAAGGATTGTGATGAGCTCCATTTCGTTCCACCCGGCTGCTGCTGCTGCTTCTACCTTTGCTGAAGTGACGTCTAAAGCTCAAGCGTTTGATTGCCGCTCAGGAAGTCAAACATCTTATATGGGTGGTCCAGCGCTATTGTGTGATATCACACATAACACAAGCGGTTGCTGATTATGCCTAACTACGCTGATTTGTGCTAGCCTGGCTTGGCCAGAGTAATATCACTGCATAGATATTAGTCTGGAATCTCTGCATGGAACCTGCATTTTCAAGGGGCGAATACAAAATAATGCCTTTGGTGGTAAACCCCCCCCCACATTTGCATACTGGGCCCTGATTGGTGCACCACAACTTCGGGGCAGGGAAATCCAATCACAACTGAGTGGGGCCAGACCAAATCTGCAGAGGACTTAAAAAAACAAAATTGCACTGGCAGATTTGTCTAGATTTTAACTTTCCAGGGAAAGATCAGGGAAGTGAGAATAGGTCAGAAGAACAAGATCAGAATATGACTGACCATGCACGCAAATAATAATAGTAATAATAACTAGAAAAACAGCGGACCCGTGCTATTTTAACTCGCCATTAATCCTGTCAATATTACATATTGTCACGTGTCATTTGAACAATGTTAGCTTGGCTGATGGATAGGTGTGTCACTTCAAAAGATATAAATGATCTTTTGAAGTGACACACCTATTTATAGGTCTAGCCAATCAAAGCACACCCTTTCAACATATTGTCACGTGTCACGTGAAGCTTGACCAATGTTAGCTTGGTGGACACACGGAAGGACGAGAACGAAAACATAGTCTCCTGGCGGAGACAATAATAATAATAATAATAATAATAATAATAATAATAATAGAGGCCTTCCTTCCCTTCCTACAATTGTAGTGGAGTCAAAAGCACAATATTTTTCTTTGACATGTAGTGGGTGGCTGTGTTCATTTTGATTTAGTTTTTACTCATAGTCTTTTGAATACAATTACTTTTACGTTTCAGTCACATTTTGATTTTAATCATCTGAAATGTTTTAGTTTTAGTCTAACGAAATCTACAGTCGATTTAGTCAATAAAAATGTGTTGTTGGCGGGCCGTGATGGCGTCGTAATGCTTGATTTATACTTGCCGGAAATAGCCGATTAGACGACTAGAGCTGGCTATTTTCGAGCTGCGACAGTGCGACACGCGCACACTAACATGATGACATGTCTAATTTCTATTGGATCTCTTCTCCATTACTTTCTCCCTAACATTTTAGTCTAGTCTTTATATTTTGACAAAATTGTCAATATATTTAGTCATAGTTTTTTGTCCTCTTAGCTTAGTTTCTATTTAGTTTTTGTCAGTGAAAAAAAGGTAGTTTTTCATTTGTTTGTTAATTTTTTGGGGTACAATGAAAAACATAGTAATTATCTTTATTTTGTTTTATTATGAAATAAATTTAAAAAAAGTAATTGAAAAAACACGGCACACTCATGCATTAGAAGGACAACATCAGTCACCAGAACCAAGGTTGTTTTCGATGAATCTAAATTATCATGGTTAAAATGGAGTTTGAAGTTACAAATGGGTTTTAAGGTGGCGTGTCTGATAAAATGAATATCAAATATCTAAATACCGAATCAAGCAACTTAAAAACTGTCTGGGGTGCAACGCAAAAGCCAGAGTAGAATTTAAAATGACTCCAAACATGTTTGAAAGTGAAATATCCCTTTAACTCATTTTGCTGAGGACCTCACTTTGAGAACCACTGCTCAATTGCACTACTGTATTTCTCTATCTGTCCTACTCAGCCCATTAATTCCATGTATAGGCGGCTTCCCTGACACAACCTGGACATGTGTTGGCCTTCAGCTTGACGGATGGGAATGTGAGTAACAGAGGGAATGAAGCTGTAGTCGTTCCTCTGGATTCTGCTGCAACAACCATCACATAACACACTGCATAGTGCATAGCAGTGGCGGCCGGAAAAAGTACTCAAATAGTTTACTTAAGTAAAAGTATCAATACTGCAATATAGAAATACTCTTTTACAAGTAAAAGTCTAGAATTAAAAAAAAGACTTAAGTAAAAGTACAAAAGTATTGGTATCAAAATGTACTTAAAATACCAAAAGTAGAAAGTACTCATTGTGCAGAATGTCCCATTTCAAGTTCACAGAATTTATAACTAATCTTTTGAAAATAGTAGATCTACAAGCTCAAAACGTGTTGCATTGCGACGCGTTGTGAGCTTGTAGATCGGCTATTTTCAAATAGCCGAAATGTATATAGAGCTTAAGTGGTTAATTTATGTTTGGTAATAAAAATCTGAATCTAAAAAGTAACTAGTAACTAAAGTATTTAAATAATTGTAGTTGAGTAAAAGTATAATATTTGCCTCCGAGATGTAGTGGAGTAGAATTAAAAGTACTGAGAATTGGAGATACTCCAGTAAAGTAAAAATACCTCAACATTTTACTTAAAGTTATACAGTGCAGGTCCACAAATAACGATTTTTAGCAGCCTCTGCTGGTCATTACCGTCACTGCAGGCCGTTCGTTTATTCCTGTTACCCAAAATTCCATTTGTTTTCACCGGAAGACGGAAGCGTTTCAAAAAGCGTTCTTTTAATTGTTTTAAACGATCTGTGGATCGTTTCTCTTAGCCAGTGGAGCTTTAGTTACAGTGAGCTGTGTTTTCTTTTTCTGTTGTTTTTCGATCTTCAAATCATACAATCTCTTAAAAATATGATGATCTGAGCGGTCTTGTGGATGGCAGCGTAGCAGTCCGTGGCGCTGTTCTCGACGATCTTCATCAGGGCGTCGTAGGCCGCCGAGCGCAGGTTGTTCTGGTGGCCGTCCATCCTGTCCGCCGTCTCGAGC
Source organism: Gymnoscopelus microlampas (assembly GCF_963454915.1). Lineage (NCBI taxonomy): Eukaryota > Metazoa > Chordata > Actinopteri > Myctophiformes > Myctophidae > Gymnoscopelus > Gymnoscopelus microlampas. The sequence goes on from NC_139952.1 coordinate 986,770, forward strand.
AGTTTCTGCACGATGACCTCGAAAGAGGAGGACAGGCAGTACGTGTCGGGCTCCTCCTGGTCCGTGGCCGTGGCCACGTAGGCGAACGCCATGCCGCAGGCGTCACGGTAACGCCAGTCGGGGTGCTTGATGTGCTCTTTGATGAAGGGCAGGACGTGAGGAATGACGTCGCCCTCGCAGCACGAGGAGAAGAGCATCAGACACACGCTGGCCGCCTTGTACGGGTTCCAGTCGTCATCGTCGTCGTTCTCGTCCTGCTTGGTGAGGGTCTGGGTCAGGATGGGAACCAAGTACTGCAAGATCCCCTTGGCATAGAATTTACTGGTGTTCTCCGGAGGACGGCCCTGCTCCTTGGCATCAGACAGGATTTCAGCCAAGTCTTTCTCCTCCTCGCAGACGGTGGACCAGAACTCGATGCCCTGCAGGGCAACCTCGTCTATGTCACTCTTCATGGCTTGATCGAGAAGAGGGCCTCGCACATGTACTTCTCCATGTGCCGGTAATACAGGTTCATGATCTTCACCAGGTTCTGCAAGGCCGCCACTCACACCCGGGTGTCGGGACACCGTGTCGCTTCGCACAGCACCTGCATGATGAAGTTTCTATCCGTCTCCTTGTTGAAGTTGGCTTTAGTGAACTCCAGGGAGTTGATGAGGGCGTTGGTCGCTGCCAGTTTGACGTTGTTGCTGGGCTCCTCCTTCCCCATTCCCTGGAGGATGGCTGTCAGGATGTGGGTAGCGTGGTTCTGCAGGTGGTCCGCGTCCATGTCCTGGCAAATATATCCGATGCCGTCCAACGTTGACTCCTTCATGTGTTCAGTGCTGGAGGGGTTGGTCACGTTGGCCACCAGCTGGGGTATGAGCTCGGGCCACTGGCTGATCGGGATCTCGGCACAGGCGATCCCTGCCATGCACTGGGACGCAGAACTGGGCCGGAGTGTCTCTGTACCCAGCGTCCGAAGGACAAAGGTCTTGATCTGGTGCCGTGTGTTACCGTCTTGCTTCTTGACGCTTTCGTCCTTGGAGGTCAGAGTTCTTCACCTGCAGGCCGGCGGCTTGGCGAGCCACCTGGCTGTTCCCCGGATTGACCAGGACTTTGGACAGCTCCACCAAGAAGGTCGGCAGGTTCTCGACCGCTGCCTGCTCCAGAAACCTCTGCGCCATCTCCAGTTCATTACGAACCGGAGAGACCGTTTTCTCGAGGATTGTGATGAGCTCCATTCTGTTCCACCAGCTGCTGCTGCTGCTTCTACCTTTGCTGAAGTGACTTCTAAAGCCTAACCGTTTGATTGCCGCTCAGGAAGTCAAACATAGTCCCTTTTATACCGTTGGCTGCGGCCCTAATAGCGCTACGGTAATGTCAGGTAGTGTCACAGTGTCATATATGGAGCGGCCTATGTCAGTTATGCCCAAATCGGGGACTATGATGAATTTAATATCAAATATCTAAATACCGAATCAAGCAACTTAAAAACTGTCTGGGGTGCAACACAAAAGCCAGAGTAGAATTTAAAATGACTCCAAACATGTTTGAAAGTGAAATATCCCTTTAACTCATTTTGCTGAGGACCCCAGGAACCCACTCAAGGATGCTATGCGGTTACCCTGACTCAGAGATTAGACGCCTCTGCCCTGCACAGTCTAATAGAAAGCACAAAGCTTTAAAAAATAAGTCTGCCTCATCCAGGCAGTTGGCCTGTAGCCACTTTGAGTGGTAGTTGGGACAAACGCAGTCAGTGGAGCAAACGCAGTCCGCACCAAAAATATTTACGATTCTGTCCCTATCGGTACATAACTCGGACGGCGCTGATTCGACTAGCAGACCATCGGCTGGTCGACGCGGGCACTCGCGCCTGGAGGCGCTCGGGCGCGTCTCCTCAGCCTCAAGGTCTGCTGAGTCGGCGCGCCTCCGTCATGGCCCAAAACTTATAATTATAAATTATAGTGAAAACACATCCTTAAATGGAATTAAGAAATGGTTTTACCTTTAATCTAGGTATACTTAATTAATTGCAAAACATGACACCCCTTATTCAAAACAGATGGCGAATGCATTCTTCTCTTTATAGGGCCTACACAGGTAATACAATTGCCTGTGAGACCTTTATGAATTGAACCTCACAGTCAGCAGTCAGTCAGTCAGTCAGTCAGTCAGGATTTTTCCAAAAAATATCAGATCTACAAGCTCATAGCGCGGCACTCGGTGCCGCGGTATGAGCTTGTAGATCTGATATTTTTGAATAACCAAAGAAATCTTAAAATGACTCAGATGCGTTTCCGGTCTTAATGGGTTAAAGGAATCTCCGTCCTTTTGATGGAAAACGCTTGCTTCCAAAGCCTTTACACATGCACAGCCATTATTGTGACCTTTTCTGGTCACGTCGTGATTATGGTTGTGAGCATGCTGGGAGCTGGATGTCAGTGTGTGGATGTGACACCTCCCACTGTGTGTCCTTCAGCATTTACTTCTACTCCACTACATCTCAGAGGGAAATATTATACTTTATACTCCACATCCAGTATTAAAAAACGTTTGTTACTAGTTACTTTGTAGATTTGTATTATTATTACAAAACCACTTCCGACTTATCTATATACTTTGGCAATTAGAACATAGCCGATCTACAAGCTTGCGACGTGTTGCGAGCTTGTAGATCTGCCATTTCCTAAGGCTTTTTACATTTCATATATTTGAAAACTTGTGAAATGGGACATTCTGCATAATGAGTAGCTTTTACACACACAAACACTGTGTGTGTGTGTGTGTGTGTGTGTGTGTGTGTGTGTGTGTGTGTGTGTGTGTGTGTGTGTGTGTGTGTGTGTGTGTGTGTGTGTGTGTGTGTGTGTGTCCAATGGCTGACCACCTGTCCCGCCCTGCCAATCACCTCCCTTACTGGGAAAGTGAAAGTGAAGTAAAAGTATCAGTACCTTATTGTAGAAGTTGTCTATTACAAGTACAAGTTCGGTATTCAAGATTTACTTGAGTAAAAGTACCAACGGTAAAAGTCTGCTTAAAGGAGATCATACAAGGATACAAATAGTAAAGGTAGAGTTAATTCACAAAATAGTGGCATATGTCTGTGACACACACACATGCACACGCGCACAAGCACAGCTTGTGTTTGTGTGTGTGCGCGTGTGCATGTGTGTGTGCCCCTCTAGGGGCGGAGCGTGCTGTCCAGGAGCAAAATGCAATCACATCTATCTAAACTGACAATTGTTGTGGGATTGCATTTGATTATGATAAGATACAGGGCAGGGGGGGGGGGGGGGGGGAGAGGGTTCTGGTTACAATGAAGTTGATATTACCTTGAGTGGACAGTGTACTTTGGATTGAACAGATGGCAGTGAGCTGTCACATTACTGTGCTTGTAAATCAGCACTGATTTGAACATTTTTAGCTTTAGTCACAGTATTTTGCATTACATTTTGTTTTAGTCATATTTTAGTTCTAGTCAACAAAATGTACAGTTGATTTAGAAGATTACAATGTATGTTGGAAGGCCTTGCTGATAAAGCAGTGGTTCCCAAACGTGTTTGGCTCAGGTCACCCCAGTAAATAACGTTTTCATCCACAGCACCCCTGAATTACATTGTTATTATTATAACACCTTACATTAATGTCATGTTATGGTACATAAATATGTAAGTCTTTCCCCCTAAGATATAGTATGTCATGAGGAAAACCTTAGAGAATATCAGTTTCCATTAGATTATCCATTAGAAAATAACTTTATACTTGACAGTCATATAACCACTTAAACCCGAGCATCCCTATTCTGGTAACATTAATTTTGCCAAAAATAGCTGATCTACAAGCTCACAGCGTGTCGCGTTGGGACGTGTTGTGAGCTTTGCGCTGTAACTCTGAGAGGGTACTAATGGAACCAAATGGACCCTTACAGGTCTGTAACTCTGAGAGTGTACTAATGGAACCAAATGGACCCTTACAGGTCTGTATCTCTAAGAGAGTGCAAATGGAACCAAATGGACCCTTACGGGTCTGTAACCCTGAGACTATACAAATGGAACCAAATGGACCAATGGACCCTTATGACTTACAGGTCTATAACTCTGAGACTATGCAAATAGAACCAAAGGGCACCGTCACCCTCAGCGTGTGTGTGCTCACAAGCTCACAACACTTGCTTGTAGATCTGCTATTTAAAAAAAAAAGATGTTACTGTGCCAGCATGGACAGCTTCTTCTGACACAATATAATACAGTGCATTAGACCACTGGCAATTGTATTTATTTATGTATTTATCTATGCAATTTCTGACACACACACACACACACACACACACACACACACACACACACACACACACACACACACACACACACACACACACACACACACACACACACACACACACACACACCTATCGATCGATCGATCGATCGATCTATCTATCTATCTATCTATCTATCTATCTATCTATCTATCTATCTATCTATCTATCTATCTATCTATCTATCTATCTATCTATCTATCTATCTATCTATCTATCTATATATATATATATATATATATATATATATATATATATATATATATATATATATATACACTACTACAATGCTGATGACCCAAGCCAAATCATTTCCACAATGAATGACCACAAGTCTGGTTGAGTGAGAATAAGCAATAGAATAGAATACAAACGTATAGTCCCATGTAGAAATGTACCTGAACAAGGTAGCATTAATACACACATCTCACATGACAAGACTAAAGACATCAGGACAACGTGACGAATAAAATTGATCTTTCATTTACTCACACAGACCAAACACTTGAAGATAAACACCCTCCGTGCCTGGTCCCGCATTGTGAAGTGTTACATTGTGTTTGCTTGACGTCACCCATCTATTGATAAGTTCCTCTCACACCTTATCTTATCTGTAGCTTAAAATGGAGTCTGTGAACCGTGACCGAACCGCACACAAACCTGGGAGAAGACACCACCGCGACAACCGCTGGATTAATGACTCACATTCAATGTATTCCTGAGACACCCCCCCCCCCCCCCCCCCACCCACCCCCTCTGTCAGATAGAAACCTTTAACGGCTTCCTAACGGCTTGTTTTTGACGGATAGAGACTCAATAGTCTCATTTCAACACCATGGAAAGCGCTCTGTCTTTCAGGACCCTGGACAGCGCTCTGTCTATCAGCACCTGGGACAGCGCTCTATCTTTCTCTTTCTATCTAGCTCTATGGGACTTTAACTACTGAAAGCGGTTCTCTCTCTCTCTCTCTCTCTCTCTCTCTCTCTCTCTCTCTCTTTCACACGGATCTACATTTTTGCTTTATGGATTATTCTGTAAACTCTCATCTTTAATACACACCTGCATTGAGGTAAGTGTGAGATCTCTCCAACCAACTCTCTCTGTCTGTCTCTCTCTCTCTCTCTCTCTCTCTTTTTTTGCCTCCCCTGCAGATGCTGCTGTTGCATAACACAGTGTTTTCCCTTCTTGTCTTGGGATCACTTTCAACTTTCACAGCATGGATAGACCACCTACAGTCACCGCCGTTTCGGACCGTTGATGCACTCACGCTATGAAACGAGATATTGTAGTCTTTATGAATCCATTGACTGGCTATTTATATGTGTATTGATGACGAGGGCTCTGTGTGTGGATTGGAAATGCAGTGGTCCAGCAGCATGTAATCTTTTGTTCTCATCTGATCAGCTTGTCCACACATCGAATTTGTGTCTTTTGTGATTTCTGTTATTATGGGGAAAGCTTTCACTGAAAATAGCAGATCGACAAGCTCACACTCAATCTACTACTATGGGGTTTAAGTGTTTTTTAATGTGGTGGGAGCAGGACGCTCTTGTTGAAAGCATTCAGCCAAAAAGCGTCGCCACGCCTTTCCTAAAGCTCAATTAACGCGTCGGTCGGCGCTTGCCGACAAGAGCAGACGTTGTCAGCCTGCAGATCTGTATGCCTACTGTGGGCAAGCGACAACACCGCACTATGATACGGGTAATCAATCAAGGCTTTTTGGGGGTCAGGGAGCTGTTTAGTACACGTTCACAATCATCATACAATGTCTTGAATTCCATAATGAATATAAACAGATATCCACATATTATACTGCATTATGATTAATGTTTAATGAGATACAACATAAAATAAAATAAAAACATATCACAGCTCCTGGCTTTAATGATTATATATCATACAGTTACCAAACAAACAAATGAAAAAAATATAATCATTTAAAAAAGTGATTATTCATGTACCTTACATTAACTCAGGTGTAGCCCAGGGGTCTTCAATGCTTTTTCAGGCAAATATGGCCCCTTAGCTGAGAGAGAGATGAAGCAGGGACCCCCACTACCCCCAAATAAATGTGTATCATCAGTGTTGTGTAAATTAATGTTTTTTTTGTGTTTTTTTTTTCTCAGACATATTTAAGCACTTAACCTTCAAAACTTAGTAAACCTGACCTTTAGCTCTGTACTTGGTCTACTCTTTTTTTCACTCTACACCAAACTCTTTGCAGAAAATAGCCGATCTACAAGCTCTCTACGCCTCGCAGTGCAAGGCGTTGTGAGCTTGTAGATCTGCTATTTTCGCCTAATGTTCTTCAGAATGGGGATGCCTATAGGGTTCAAGTGGTTAATGTAAAAAAGAAAGAAGAAAAAGAAAAAAAGGTCATATCACACAAAGATTTGGTCCCCCTGTAGTAACTCTGACGACCCATAAGGTGTCCCGGACCTCTTATTAAAGACCCCTGGTGTAGCATACTTAATTTATTCATAAACGTGACGTTGGTCTTCATGCTAGGATTGATACATTTTATGAGTTACAATTAGTACAACAAGTTAATTCATGCACCACAGAATATAATAGAAACAAAATCCACATTGGAAATACATCATTGAAATATATTCAGTGGGGTACATTTTGTGGTTCCTCACATAAAAAGCCCATTCTTTTTTCCTATAGATGTTTCCAAACATATTTATATTAATTGCAGGCCATCCAGGCTCCTGGTGAATCCATGACCATAACATATTTGGTTCTGTGTCAAAAACAAAAATGTATTATATTATATACCTACTATATTTAATAAATAACCTTTTTTATGCAGTTTTTAAATATGTTTTGACACAGAATCAAATGTTTTATGGCCATGATTCATAAATCACCTGAGCGATTTTACTCATATGGACAAAAAACTACTAATTTATCCAAAGAAACAATAGCAGATTTTTTTAATTTTTTTTATCCACACACACAGACGTTAAGATCAAAGATCAAATGTAACTCAAATATCATAAACATTCCTGACAGAATTGCCCGGCTGATTTGTTTATTTTTGGAATACAGTTCTTGACACAATCTAAGATTTCTCAATGGTATTCTCAATAGAAAAAAACGTCCATGACCCAGGGGTAGCGGGAGTCAGGACTTAGGTTCTGTATTTAAAAGCCCCGCCAGCAGCCCCTAGAGGCCATGCTGCTCCCAACTAGGCCGAAGGATGGCGCCAATGGACAAAGCCATGGGGGTCATCAGTGGGTTGTCAAAGTGGAGTCCGGGGACCCCCAGGGGTACTCGAGGGGGGTCGGTAAGGGATCCCCCGGCCAAATAAGGAGTATTGTAATATCACTAATCAGTAATGGAAGTACTCACAGCTCAGTAGCAATACCACAAATACTAAATACTCTCTCAAAATTCCTACAGTTCAAATGTTATTGCAGTGTTAATTTTGACAGCAAATTTGTATGTAGTTTTAGTGATAGTCTTTTAGATAAAATTCCGTTTCGTTTTTTTATTTTATTTTTATTTAGAGTAGCCAAAAATGTTTTACCCCCTTTTTTCCACAATTTAGTCGTTATGCCAATCAATTCCTTCCCACACACATTTATGTGTTGTTGTCACTACTGTCGTATCCAACTACTCACCTGCCAGTGAGGAGCCCCCACCGGGAGGACGTAGAGCCTTCGTCCTACTCCTCCCGGCCAACACTCCCCGCTGACAGGTGCCGCCGCAGCCTGTAGGAGTCAAGCCACCAGAGTTGCTTAGAAACATTGAAGCCGCCACCCCAGTGGCCAAAGATGGAACTGCAGGCGGGGAGATATACATGCACGAGCAAAACATACTGAGAGATATTAATATATATAAATATAAATATGTAAACATATTATACATAAATATATATGCATTTACATATAAATATGCGTCTCGAGTGTATTTAATAAATATCTCGCGTTCATTCCTTGACACACCGGGCTGCCATAGGACGCAAAAAGGACACTAGTGCGCATGCACTCTATGGTGTGTCCAAAAACGACTCAATAATTCTACTTCCGGCAGGCTTCCGGGTGCTTCAAAACACCACTGAGCACATTCATTGAAATGATAGCTGGTGTCGGGGCAATCCGCCCTCTAGTTATACTATACCTCTGGTAGGAGTACGTGCAATGACCAATATGACCCTCCCCGCCCGGCTTCTCTCCCCCGAACACAGGCCAATTGTGTTCGGGAAAACGCATGACAAAGCCGTATGCACTGCGATGGATTCGAACCATCAACCTCCGTGGTGATGGCAGGGACTTTACCACTGCACCAAAATCGGCAATCGGCAAAATTAGTACTGTACAATTTCACAATCACATTATTGGATTGCAATTAGTAATGCATGAACGTTTTCATCACTTGTTGCAGCTGATAGGGGTGGGGCTGATTTGAATTACTTTTTGTGCTGCTGGATAGATTAACCTATAACAATAAATCATCACTTATCAAAGATTTAGATTATTAATACAAAACATACAACACTTAATGCATGTTTTAATAAGAATCTAAATCTACAACACAACTTGTAACTAAAGCTGTCAATTAATTGTAGTGGAGTAAAAACTACAATATATTTACAATGATATAATAATAATGGTAATAATAATAATAATAATAATAATAATAATAATAATAATAATAATAATAATAATAAGGGTAATAATAATAATAACAATACTAATAATAATAATAATAATAATAATAATAATAATAATAATAATAATAATAAACTCTTTGTAACGCACTTTATATTTGACACAAATCTCAAAGTGCTACAATGCATACAAGTAAAAAAACAACAATAATACAAACAATGAAATTAATCAAATTTGATTTGATGATAAGAGACCCCCATCCCCAACTACACAGCTAAGAAAAAGTTAAAGTTTAAAAACACACAAGGCATCAACAAGTCCATCTAGTCAAATGCCTTGTTAATAACAGGTTTGCATAACAGGTTTACAAGTGAGTGTGAAAATATGTCCTCACTCCTTGCATCTATAGGCTAAACGGTAAGCAACACAGCATCTTGGCTTCAGTAGCCACTGCTGCCAGTATCCTATCTGCACGCAGCAATGCCTCAGCCACTAAAAAGACTAAAACTAAGCTAAACATCATTTCCTATACAAACATGTTAACTACTTTAAGGTAAAATAAAATGCGCGCGGTGTGCGCGTGCAGTGTGTGCGCATGCGCGTGACGTCATTAAAATACCGTTCGGCCGGGAAAAAAAATCACCAATACACAACTGTGGTGCTCACAGCCGAGGAGCAGCTGAGCAGAAGGCCAGGCCCCCCATAGTGCAGAGCTTCGGCATGGGGGGGGGGTTTCAGTTCCAATCTGAAGTGTTAATTACCTGTTAATTGTTGGCACATCTGATAACACCATGACACATCTGCTCTCATTAGCTCTCCAATCATTGTGATCATTGCCAATAGAGTGTTAGAGTGTTTGTCCAGTAACAGCGGTCTCCTTGTCTCTGCAAAGCAAAGCAAAGCAAAGTTTGTTGTTTACCCAGGGTGTCGGACTAAGCACGAAGCTTGTTTCCAGCCGGACCCTGCATGGAAGCCTTGCTCAAGGGCTATTCAGCGGTGATTCATGATTGATGTGATGAATTGGGGAATCGAACTAGGGACCTTCCGGTATCAAGGCCGCCCCTCTAACCACTAGGCCACCGCTGCCACAGCACTTTAATAAACAGAAAACTTTTTTTTTTGGTTGGGATACTGATTTCATCCAATCAGAGTACCCACTTATCAGCTTCAACTTTAGAGCTCCAGTTTTGTCTGCTCGTCTCTTTGTGTCACCACTTCAAATTTAACTTCTTTCACGTCTATCCTGTATCCTGTATCTCACTCCTGATTTTTTTTTATATCCACGATTTTGTAACCCATTTTTTCACCCAGTGCCAATTGCCTATGTAATCCTGGGCGCTACTCTTCCTCTGCCAGCCTAGGGAGAACCCAGAGCTGAGCTCATGCCTCCTTCAATACATGAGGTCGGAGCTAGCAAGCCGCTTCTTGGAGTTTCCACAGTAGGACGTAGCTTGTGGAAGGGGGTAACACGTTATTCCAACCAGTTCCGTTCCCCTCCATCAGGTGCCCCGGCTGACAAGCGGGAGGCAGTATAGATTTGCTATCCTGACCGGAAAATATATGTTCTGTTTATTAAAGAGCTGGAGAGACAGGGAGACTCCTGTTACTGAACAAACACTCTATAGCAGAGGTCGACAACCTTTTTGACATGAAGTGCCATGTTTTCTTGATAGTCAGTGTGCCATATCATAAGTGTAATTAAGTTTAAATTAAAATATTTCCAACAGATCTTGATTGTCCATATAACAACCTTTTATTTTTTGAAATATTTTCTTTCATATCAGGATGTAATGATCATTAACCCCACCTATCTCCCAGACTCCCTCCCCAGTTGGAATTCAGTGTTTGAATGAATGTAGAATTATGCATAGGTTGTAATTTGCACACTGATGTGAAGGGACTTAATTGAATTGAATTTAAATTATTTTATTTCAAAATAAATTAGATGAGATGAGATGAGATATACTTTATTAATCCTTGAAGGGAAATTGAGGCGTTACAGCAGCAGCATAATGTGACAAAATAAATAAATAATCTACCACACAAACAGAAACACATCAGACACAGATGGACATCATTTCACACTTTATGCCCCCTTACCAGCATACCACTGCAGAGAACAGAATGCTGGCTACAACAGACTGGTAAAACATTATAAATAGCCTGCTACACACATTAAAGGACTTGACCCTCCTCCGAGGTGCAGTCTGTCTCTTTTTGTAGACACTCTCACACTGCCAGTGATCCCCCTCCCCTGTGCCCATGTTGGCACCCGTGCCTAAGGTTGCCTACCCATGCTCCCTAGCAATGATTACTATCAGTATAGAGCTATTTAACAGTTACTGAACAAACACACTATAGCAATGATTATAATATCACAATATAGAGCTATTTAACACTTATTTAATAAAATAAATACAGTATCACTATAAAATATCAATATTACACTCCCTTTAAGTGTCATAAAGTCATAGGCTACTTCCTTTTTTAGATGTAATGTAAAAGGAGTAATCTGCTAATCAGGTCTTTGTGAAGCATCCAAAGATCCTACATGTTCATGTATGCTCTATCCTACAACACTGTGGCTGGACCAAACAAAACCATTGATCTGCAATCTATCTAAGTAATGAGCCATTCACCTGAGTGCATACTTGAAGCTGTCTGTGTGCGTGTGTGCGTGCGTGCAAGCATGCATGTGTGTATGTGTGCATGTACGCGTGCCGGCGTGTGATGTTATCTTCTTGTAACACTGCTATCCATCTCGCTGTGTGCCGCGCATGCATACTCATGTCCATGCACGGGTGTGTGTGTGTGTGTGTGTGTGTGTGTGTGTGTGTGTGTGTGTGTGTGTGTGTGTGTGTGTGTGTGTGTGTGTGTGTGTGTGTGTGTGTGTGTGTGTGCGCGCGTGCGAGTGTGTGATGTTATATCGTGTTAACACTGCTACAGCTCTCCTTTCGTTCAGTCTTGTTGATATAGATTGATGCAGCTCAACATATCACTGGTGTAACCTCCAAAAATGTTTTAAAAAAAATAATCTATGTTCCAATGTATCCAATGAAGTTATTATTTAGTCACAAGCTCTTTTTAATACTTTTCATTGGTTCAATAATATTTACAAAAGTACACACACTTAACCACTTTCATTGTCAATTAAAGAAATGCTAAAAAAAAATAAGTAATAATGACATTTAGGCAATGTCATTTAATTTAAACTAAAACTGCTTTTTATAACAGTGTCCTCAGGACATAATCATTTGACACAATGGAAGTCAGTTTGAGGGTCAATGATATAGAAATCTAAAACCAGGAATGCATGCATCTGTGTCATTGTAGTTTTTGTGTGAGTGAAATAATCACGTACAAATGCAATATCCCCTAACCTTCTTCCTTATATGCTGCTGAAGACTCCGGTGTGCAATATTTTCTGTCTCATTATGAACTGAATGTTTTTTTTATTAGTGGTGTCTCTTTGTAGTATTTTAGTTTTTAGTATTGTAGTTTTAGCATTCTTTTAAATAGGAGTAGTTTTTAGATCACATAGCCAGTGGAACGAAATCTATCTATCTATCTATCTATCTATCTATCTATCTATCTATCTATCTATCTATCTAGATTTTTTGTAGCATTTTAGTACTTTAACTTTTGGTACTTTAAGTACATTTTGATACCAATACTTTTGTACTTTTAAGCAAGTACATTTTGAATTCCGGACATTTACTTGCAACAGAGTACTTGCAGTATTAATAATTTTACTTAAGCAAAACATTTGAGTACTTCTTACACGAGTTTCTTCCTACTCATTGTTTAACACGTGTCCTCCTCGTCAGTGGTGGAAAGTAACTAAGTACATTTACTTAAGTACTGTACTTAAGTACGGTTTTGAGGTATTTGTACTTTACTTGAGTATTTCCAATTTCCAATACTTTTACTTCTACTCCACTACATCTCAGAGGCAAATATTGTACTTTTACTCCACTACAATTATTTGAAAACTTTAGTTACTAGTTACTCTTCAGATATAAATTATGATATAATGAAACACACATTAACCACTTTAGCCCTATTTTATACCTAGGCTATTTGAAAATAGCCGATCTACAAGCTCACAACGTGTCGCGATGCGACGCGTTGTGAGCTTGTAGATCTGCTATTTATAGTAGAAAAGTATATATGCCAATACTTTTCTACTTTTACTCAAGTACATTTTGAATTCTGGACTTTTACTTGTAACAGTAAGTAAAGAATTTGAGTACTTTTTCCCACCACTGTCCTCTGTTACAGAATGGCCGGAAACGAGTCCTTCTTCTGGGTCCCCGAGCTTCCTCCTCCGTGGGGGAACGGTTCCGTCCCCTCCCTGACGAACGGCTCTGGGTTGGACTGGGAGCCTCCAGCCTTCACGGTGGCGGCTCAGTGTCGCGTGGCCGCCACCGCGCTGCTGTTCGTGTTCGCCGCCGTCAGCAACCTGTCCGTGCTGCTCAGCGTGCTGTGGGGGCGAGGGCGGCGCCTCGCCAAGCACCTCCGCCCGCTCATCGCCGGCCTGGCCTCCACTGACCTGGTGAGCGACGCGTTGTATTCAGCACGTGTAAAGTAACTTAAGTACGTACTGTACTTTTGTGCTTGTGTATATTTTTTACTTTACTGCAGTGTTTCCAAATTGCAGTAGCCTTACTTCTACTCCACTACATCTCAGAGGACAATATTGTACTTTTACTCCACTACACTTATATTAAAACTTTACTAGTTACTTTGTAGATTATTACAAAACATACATTAACCACTTTAGGCCTATTTACATTTCGGGCCATTTGAAAATAGCAGATCTACAAGCTCACAATAGATATACTATTTTAGCTAGAGTAGTTTTTGTACTTTAAGTACATTTTGACACCTTTTGTACTTTTACTCAAGTAAATTTTGAATTCTGAACTTTTACTTGTAAGGGCGCGCTCCCACCAAAACATGGTCGGCTAGCGTTAAACGCAGGTTGTGCGCGGCCACAGTTTTTTGCAGCCAGCGGATTCTAAAAAACGGGAGTGACGCACCTGTCACTCACTTTCAGGACCCTCCCCGTAGCCCGCACCGCCTTCTGCCTTGAGCACCATGTTGCTTCCTGAGTCTTGGGACGGTCCGCCTTCGACTCACCCGATTGGACAGAGGGGGAAAATCAGCTCCTGCCTCCAGCAGTTTTATGTTTCAAATGGACAAGTCGTGTAGAGCAGATAAACGCAAGGTCTGCGCGACAGGCGGAAAGATCCGCTCTTGCGTGAATCCACGCATTTACATTGACAAAGCATTGGCAGATTCTGCCCCAGAGGTAAAATAAAAGTGCGGTGGGGCGCGCTCTCACCAAAAGTTGGCTGGCCGCTGTTAAACGCAGGTTGTGCGCGGGCACAGTTTTTTGCAGCCAGCGGATTCTAAAAAAACGCTGTGACGCACCTGTCACTCACATTCAAGACCATCCCCGTAGCCCGCACCGCCACTAGACACGAGCCACTAGACAAAAAATGTCTTTGCACTTTCACACTTGGGGTTCGTACATCTACGTAAACATTCAGATTTCAAATATAAAGTACTTACCCCATGGCCACGGATGTTACAATCATGTACGGGCCCTCATAAGTATCAGTATCTTCCGTATTGTTCAATAAAAAGCATTTTAATCCAATCAGTGGTAATTTTCTCCGTATGCTTTCAACTGCGCGACCCTAGCGGTTGAGAAGTGTATTGCACTGTTGGTACATTATAACTCTATGGGGAAATGGCCACCAATTGGATTAAAATGCTTTTTATTGAACAATACGGAAGATACGGGTACTTCTGAGGGCCCGTGCATGATTGTAAAATCCGTGGCCATGGGGTAAGCACTTTATATTTTAAATCTGAATGTGTATGTAGATGTACGAACCCCAAGTGCACAAATTATAAAGCACTGGGTGAGATGCAACAGCTACAACCAGTTGGTCCACTGAGAGCACCATGTTGCTTCCTGAGTTTTGGGACGGTCCGCCTTCGACTCACCCGATTGGACAGAGGGTGAAAATCAGCTCCTGCCTCCAGCAGTTTTATGCTTCTTCGTGTAGAGCGGATAAACGCAAGGTCTGCGCGACAAGCGGAAAAATCTGCTCTTGCGTGAATCCACGCATTTGCATTGACAAAGCATTGGCAGATTCTGCCCCAGAGGTAAAATAAAAGTGCGGTGGGAGCGCGCCCTAACGGAGTATTTCTATATTGCAGTTTTGATACTTTTACATAAGTAAAACATGTTAGTACTTTTTCCACCACTGCGTATGGACCATAAGGTATTTTAAATGTGTCATTAATAGACTCATTGTGATTTCTCACAATATAGTGTTATGGACATCGGTGTAAAGTAAAAAAAGTACATGTACTCAGGTACTGTACTTAAGTACAATTTTGAGGTATTTTTACTTTACTGGAGTATTTCGAATTTTCTGTACTTTTACTTCTACTCCATTACATCTCAGAGGCAAATATTGTACTTTAACTCCACTACAATTATTTGACAACTTTAGTTACTAGTTATTTATAGATTTTGATTATTATTACAAAACCACTTCAGCCCTATATACATTTCGGCCATTTGAAAATAGCAGATCTACAAGCTCACAATGCGTCGCGATGAGACTCATTGTAAGCTTGTAGATCTGCTATTTTTAAAAGATTTGTATACATTTGAAAACTTTGTGAAGTGGGACATTTAGCAAAATGAGCACTTTCTACTTTTGGTACTTTAAGTACATTTTGACACCAATACTTTTGTACTTTTACTCAAGTACATTTTGAATTCCGGACTTGTACTTGTAAGGGCGCGCTCCCACCGCACTTTTATTTTACCTCTGGGGCAGAATCTGCCAATGCTTTGTCAATGCAAATGCGTGGATTCACGCAAGAGCAGATTTTTCCGCTTGTCGCGCAGACCTTGCGTTTATCCGCTCTGCACGAAAAAGCATAAAACTGCTGGAGGCAGGAGCTGATTTTCCCCCTCTGTCCAATCGGGTGAGTCGAAGGCGGACCGTCCCAAGACTCAGGAAGCAACATGGTGCTCTCAGTGGACCAACTGGTTGTAGCTGTTGCATCTAACCCAGTACTTTATGATTTGTGCACTTGGAGACAGATTTAAAATATAAAGTGCTTACCCCATGACTAAGAATTTTACAATAATTTACGGGCCCTCAGAAGTACCTGTATCTTCCGTATTGTTCAATAAAAAGCATTTTAATCCGATTGGTGGCTATTTTCCCATAGAGTTATAATGTACCAACAGTGCAATACACCTTTCAACCGCTAGGGTCGCGCAGTTGAAAGCATACGGAGAAAATGATCACTGATTGGATTAAAATGCTTTTTATTGATGTTTATTTAATACGGAAGATACGGAAACTTATGAGGGCCCGTACATGATTGTAACATCCGTGGCCATGGGGTAAGTACTTTATATTTGAAATCTGAATGTGTATGTAGATGTACGAACCCCAAGTGTGAAAGTGCAAAGACATTTTTGTCTAGTGGCTAGTGTCTCGTGGTGGTGCGGGCTACGGGGACGGTCTTGAATGTGAGTGACAGGTGCGTCACAGCGTTTTTTTAGAATCAGCTGGCTGCAAAAAACTGTGGCCGCGCACAACCTGCGTTTAACAGCGGCCAGCCAACTTTTGGTGAGAGCGCGCCCTAACAGAGCATTTCCACATAGCACTATTGATACTTTTACTTAAGTAAAAACATTTGAGTACTTTTTCCACCACTGCCTATATATGGACCATGAAGTATATTTATCATTAATAGGTGATGACGTTCGTGGTGATGCCCCTGGACGCCGTCTGGAACGTCACGGTGCAGTGGTACGCGGGGGACGTGATGTGCAAGCTGCTGTGCTTCCTCAAGCTGTCGGCCATGCACTCGGCGGCATTCATCCTGGTCGTGGTCAGCCTGGACCGGCACCAGGCCATCTTACACCCGCTGGACTCGCTGGACGCCGGGCGCAGGAACAAGCGCCTACTGCTGCTGGCCTGGGTCCTCAGTCTGCTGCTGGCATCACCACAGGTGAGTCCTATGCAGTGGTGGAAAGTAACTAAGTACATTTACTTAAGTACTGTACTGTACTTAAGTCAACTTTTGAAGTATTTGTACTTTACTTGAGTATTTCCAATTTCCAATACTTTTACTTCTACTCCACTACATCTCAGAGGCAGATATTGTACTTTCACTCCACTACAGTTACTTGAGAACTTTAGTTAATAGTTACTTTTCAGATACAAATTATGATATAATGAAACATACATTAACCACTTTAAACCTATTTTATACCTATAGGCCATTTGAAAATAGCCGATCTACAAGCTCACAACGCGTCGCATCGCGACGCGTTGTGAGCTTGTAGATCTGCTATTTTCAAATATGTAGTACTTTTACTTTTGGTACTTTAAGTACATTTTGATGCCAATACTTTTGTACTCAAGTACATTTTTAATTCTGGACTTGTACTTGTAAGGGTACGCTCCCACCGCACTTTTATTTTACCTCTGGGGCAGAATCTGCCAATGCTTTGTCAATGCAAATGCGTGGATTCACGCAAGAGCAGATTGTTCCGCTTGTCGCGCAGACCTTGCCAGGGCCGGTGGAGGGCTGATCGCCGCTCTAGGCGAGATTCATTTGATGCGGGGGATCCTCGCGCGCGCGCGTGAATTTTTTACGCGGTTATGGGCGGATTATAATGCTTTTTTTGTGTCTTTGGTTACTTTATTTCGGTTTTAGGGTTAGGGTTAGGGTTAGGTTAGGGTTATGTTTTTTTTCCCGAGTTTTTTTTGCCGCCTCTCCAACTGCCGCTCTAGGCGGCCGCCTAGGTCGCCTCTATGGGTGCGCCGGCCCTGGACCTTGCGTTTATCCGCTCTACACGAAGAAGCATAAAACTGCTGGAGGCAGGAGCTGATTTCTCCCCTCTGTCCAATCGGGTGAGTCGAAGGCGGACCGTCGCAAGACTCAGGAAGCAACATGGTGCTCTCAGTGGACCAACTGGTTGTAGCTGTTGCATCTCACCCAGTACTTTACGATTTGACCATGAAAGAGTTCCATATGACTGACATTAAAGAACTGGCCTGGTTACAAGTCAGTGCGGTCGCAAAGGCTTCAGGTTAGTGTAATAATATATTTAGTGTAATAATATTACTCTAACTATATATTTAATAGTCTTGTCAGTTAAAAATAGTCTTCACTTTTGCACTTGGGGTTCGTACATCTACATACACATTCAGATTTAAAATATAAAGTGCTTACCCCATGGCCACGGATTTTTTGGCCATGAGTTATAATGTACCAACAGTGCAATACACCTCTCAACCGCTAAGGTCGCGCAGTTGAAAGCATACGGAGAAAATGACCACTGATTGGATTAAAATGCTTTTTATTGAACAATACGGAAGATACGGATACGTATGAGGGCCCGTACATGATTGTAACATCCGTGGCCATGGGGTAAGTACTTTATATTTTAAATCTGAATGTGTATGTAGATGTACGAACCCCAAGTGTGAAAGTGCAAAGACAGATGCTGATGTGCGTCAGTGGTTGCCTGGCAACGTCAAGGCAGAAGGCGGACAGGGACGGTCTTGAATGTGAGTGACAGGTGCGTCACAGCGTTTTTTTTAGAATCCGCTGGCTGCAAAAAACTGTGGCCGTGCACAACCTGCGTTTAACAGCGGCCAGCCAACTTTTGGTGAGAGCGCGCGCCCTAACAGAGCATTTCCACATAGCAGTATTGATACTTTTACTTAAGTAATATATACGTTATACATTTCGGCCATTTGAAAATAGCAGATCTACAAGCTCACAATGCGTCACATCGCGACACATTGTGAGCTTGTAGATCTGCTATCTTCAAAAGATTTGTTATGCATTTGAAAACTTGAAATGGGAAAAGAAAAGTACATTTACTTTTGTACTTTCACTCAAGTACATTTTGAATTCCTGATTTTACTTGTAACAGAGTATTTCTATATTGCAGTATTGATACATTTACTTAAGTAAAACATTTGAGTACTTTTTACACCAAAGCCCAGGACTCACCTGTGGTGATACTAGCAGCAGATTGAGGACCCAGGACTCACAGTGGTGGAAAAAGTACTCAAATTCTTTATTTAAGTAAAAGTACCAATACTGCAACATAAAAATACTCTGTTAGGGCGCGCTCCCACCGCACTTTTATTTTACCTCTGGGGCAGAATCTGCCAATGCTTTGTCAATGCAAATGCGTGGATTCACGCAAGAGCAGATTTTTCCGCTTGTCGCGCAGACCTTGCGTTTATCCGCTCTACACGAAGAAGCATAAAACTGCTGGAGACAGGAGCTGATTTTCCCCCTCTGTCCAATCGGGTGAGTCGAAGGCGGACCGTCCCAAGACTCAGGAAGCAACATGGTGCTCTCAGTGGACCAACTGGTTGTAGCTGTTGCATCTCACCCAGTACTTTATAATTTGTGCACTTGGGGTTCGTACATCTACATACACATTCAGATTTAAAATATAAAGTGCTTAGCCCATGGCCATGGATTTTACAATCATGTACGGGTCCTCAGAAGTACCCGTATCTTCCGTATTGTTCAATAAAAAGCATTTTAATCCGATTGGTGGCCATTTCCCCATAGAGTTATGTACCAATAGTGCAATACACCTCTCAATCGCTAGAGTCGCGCAGTTGAAAGAATACGGAGAAAATGACCACTGATTGGATTAAAATGCTTTTTATTGAACAATACGGAAGATACGGATACTTATGAGGACCCGTACATGATTGTAACATCCTTGGCCATGGGGTAAGTACTTTATATTTGAAATCTGAATGTTTATTTATGTAGATGTACGAACCCCAAGTGTGAAAGTGCAAAGACATGTTTTTGTCTAGTGGCTCGTGTCTAGTGGCGGTGCGGGCTACGGGCACGGTCTTGAATGTGATTGACAGGTGCGTCACAGCGTTTTTTTAGAACCCGCTGGCTGCAAAAAACTGTGGCCGCGCACAACCTGCGTTTAACAGCGGCCAGCCAACTTTTGGTGAGAGCGCGCCCTTAGGGTACGCTTTCACCAAAAGTTGGCTAAAAGCAGTTTTATGCTTCTTCGTTTAGAGCGGATAAACGCAAGGTCTGCGCGACAAGCGGAAAAATCTGCTCTTGCGTGAATCCACGCATTTGCATTGACAAAGCATTGGCAGATTCTGCCCCAGAGGTAAAATAAAAGTGCGGTGGGAGCGTGCCCTTACAAGTACAAGTCCGGAATTCAAAATGTACTTGAGTAAAAGTACAAAAGTATTGGTGTCAAAATGTACTTAAAGTACCAAAAGTAGAAAGTGCTCATTTTGCAAAATGTCCCATTTCACAAAGTTTTCAAATGTATACAAATATTTTGAAAATAGCAGATCTACAAGCTCACAATGAGTTTCATCGCGATGCATTGTGAGCTTGTAGATCTGCTATTTTCAAATGGCCGAAATGTATATAGGGCTGAAGTGGTTTTGTAATAATAATCAAAATCTACAAAGTAACTTGTAGCTAAAGTTTTCCAATAATTGTAGTGGAGTAAAAGTACAATATTTGCCTCTGAGATGTAGTGGAGTAGAAGTAAAAGTATTGGAAATTGGAAATACTCAAGTAAAGTATGAATACCTCAAAACTGTACTCAAGTACAGTACATGAGTACATGTACTTAGTTACTTTCCACCACTGGTCCTGGGTCTGCTGCTGGAGTCCTGGGAATGTTGTCAGAATGCAGTCGTCTGCAAGCAAGGAGTGGAAGAAGTACTCTGACGGAGTTAAAGGACCACTTCACCCATTTTCACCCTTATCGTCATACACAAGTGGTCCTCACTAATGCTCATTACAAGATGGCACCATTTATGTTTATTCGGTCTGTGTCTCTGAGACCTGCCTACCAGTGACATCATCAGTAGACACGTTTGGTTATTTCAAACAGAGATTTCAAACTTTTATTTTTGTTTTAATGCGAGAACAATGGCTTCTATCTCAGCATGGTAAATTTCCAGGAAGAGAAAGGCTGTAGTTCCTATTAGCTTGGAATCCCCATAGATGATATCACTGGTAGGCAGGTTTCTGAACTGTCCAGATCCCACCAATGAGACACAGAGTGAGTAGACAGAAACGGTTCCATCTTATAATGACCATTAGTGAGGACCAATTATATGAAGATAAGGTTGAAAAAGAGTGAAGTGCTCCTTTAAGTAAAACCACAATGTTACAAATAAAAGTCCTGTATTCAGAATTTGACTTGAGTAAAAGTACAGTACGCATTGTGAGCTTGTAGATCGGCCAAAATGTATATAGGGCTGAAGTGGTTAATGTATGTTTTGTAATAATAATCAAAATCTACAAAGTAATTAGTAACTAAAGTTTTCAAATAAATGTAGTGGAGTAAAAGTAAAATATTTGGATCTGAGATGTAATGGAGTAAAAGTAAAAGTATTGGAAATTGGAAATACTCACAAATACCTCAAAATTGTACTTCAGTTTAATGTACTTAGTTACTTACTCCACCACTGAAGGCACCTCTCTATTTTGTCCGTTCTAATACACAAGGTGAATGTGAAAAAGCATAGCACATGCTGCACTGCAACAGCAGACAGCACTATCCTTTATGACTTAAACAAGCCAAGGGCCTGGTGGTTTGGCAGTGGGCCCCAATAGGCATTAGAATGAATGAGACTGCAGCTCAGACAGGGAGGAAAGGACACCCTCTAAACCAGTGTTTTTCGACCTTTTTCATGCCAAGGACCCCTAAATTGATATACGTTTGGCCGTGGACCCCCATTTGAAAATGTTTTGTGCCAGGGACCCCCAGAAGCGAAGATATCAGTTCATTTTCGCTTTAAAAAATATAAATATTCAAAGACACGCACACCTTTTCAAGGTTTTTCAAAAATAGCAGATCTACAAGCTCTGCTATGAGCATATCTATATATATGAGTAATAGCCAAAACTAAGTGGTTAAAAATGATTGTGACGCTAATTTTGCTAATTTTGCTGGGGACCCCCTGGTACTCCCTCAAGGACCACTGGTGGTCCCCGGACCACTGGTTGAAAACCACTGCTCTAAACTAAAGCAATGGTTCTCAAACTTGTTCATGTCAAGGACCCCCAAATTGATCTGTATTTGGCCGCGGACCCCCCATCTGAAAAGTTTTTTTTTTTTTTTGCCCGGGACGGGAAGAGAGAGAGAATATTTATGTTAAAAAAAGAAATGTATGCAGGCCTATACATCTTTCAACAACTTTCAAAAATAGCAGAAGTATCAATACTGCAATGTAGAAGTAGCCTACTCTGTTACAAGTAAAAGTCTGGAATTCAAAATTGACTTGAGTAAAAGTACAAAAGTATTGGTAACAAAATGTAAAAGATTGGAAATAATCCAGTCAATTAAAAGTACCTCAAAATTGTACTTAAGTACAGTACTTGAGTAAATGTAGCCTACTTAGTTACTTTACACCACTGAAAATAGCAGATGTACAAGCTCACATTTCTTTGATTTTTATCTTTGTTTTGAAAATGTCTACATGCGTTTATTTCTTCTCCTCGTGGTGTCCACAGCTGCTGATCTAATATGAGAGTGAACGATGGAACCACAAAATGGCCGCCACTGTTATGCCCTATAAGCCCATAGCGGCCCGCTTTGCGCGCGAGATCAAAGCGTGTCATAACTCTCTCTCTCTCTCTATGGGTCTGGGTCCACAGCTGCTGATCTTCAGGGCCATCAAAGCGGAGGGCAGGGACTTCATTCAGTGCGTGACGCACGGCAGCTTCACACAGCGCTGGCAGGAGACGGCGTACAACATGTTCCACTTCGTCACCCTGTATGTCGTCCCCCTACTGGTCATCACCTGCTGCTACACCCGGATCCTTCTGCAGATCAGCAGGCAGATGACCAAGAGCAAAGGTGGGACTCACTGGAAACCCCACTGTTGTGCTCCATTAACTCTTCATCGTTTATTGTACTGTAATACTCTATTTCATATTTCACTTCAATATTTCATTTTTTTATTTATATGTTGTGTTAACGTGAGAACAATGTCTTCCATTATAGCATGCTAACTTTCCAGGAATAGAAAGCCTGTAGTTTCTATTAGCTTGGATTCCCCATCGATGATGTCACTGGTAGGCTGTAGGCAGGTTTCTGAACTGTCCACAGCCCTCCTCTGAGACACAGACTGACGAGACAAAAATGGTGCCATGTTATGATTAGTGAGGACTAATTATATGAAGACAGGTTGAAAATGGGTGAAGTCGTCCTTTAAGTACAATTTTGAGGTTGTTTTACTTTACTGGAGTATTTTCATTTTTTTTTTACAGTATTTTTACTTCTACTCCACTACATCTGAGAGGCAAATATTGTACTTTTACCCCACTACAATTATTTGAAAACTTTAGTTACTAGTTAGTAGTTACTTTGTACATTTCGATTATCCCTGCCACACAAGCAGAGAGGGGGCCCTTTTTTGCACCCAAACATTTAGGTCCAACTGACGGCCAAAGCAGTGCTCCAATTCTCTCCCAAATTGCTACAAAAATCGCTCATGGCTTTTCTGACAATAACATCTACTTTATTTTCCACCTTCACATATGTCTCCACTTCTAATAATCACAAAGTGTTTGCAATATTTTGGCACGCAGTTTACTTCCGGTGTGTGCAATGTCAAAATGATCACTACTTTGACAAGCCAATCATGTGCGAGAAACAAGCGTTGCCGAATCCGTGAAACGGGCGAGAAACAAGCGCTGCCGTGGTCCATGAAAAGGGGCCCAAAAGAAGCGCCCAAATAAGCCGAACATCGCTTACACAATAAGCACACCTGGCAACGCAGGCTAGGCCATATACAAGCTGGTAGCGCGGCACCGAGTGCCACGCTACCAGCTTGTAGATCTGCAATTTTTTTTTGTAGGTCTGCTATTAGAGCAAATCTTTTTTACTCAAATCTTTGCTTCTACAAATGTCTTCTAAATCTTAACAAAAATCCTAAGAATAAAACATATGTTTTGCTATAATATCAGTGGTTTTCAAACTTTTTTATGTCAAGAACCCTCAAAATTATATATTTGACCGCGGACCCCCATCTCAAAATATTTTGTTCCAGTGGGGTCCCAGAAGCAAAGATTTGAGTTACGAATGTATGCTTTTAAAAAAAAAATATATATATATATATATATATATATATATATATATATGTATTCAAAGATTAGCACACATTTTCACGATTTTTCGTGAGCTTGTAGATCTGCTATTTTTGAATAGCCAAAGTGTAAAATAATGCGTTTTACTTTAGCTCAAATCAAAAAGTGACACAGATGCGTTCCAGGTCTTAAAGGTTTAAACCACTTCCGGCATATACATTTGTTTTGTTTGTGACGCACGCACGCACGCACGCACGCACGCACGCACGCACAAATGTATTGTTTCTTGTCTTTCTCTTCCTGGTTTCTCCAGGCGGCGAGTCCTGTCTGAGGCGTAGCGGAGCGGACATGATCCCCAAGGCGCGCATGAAGACCCTGAAGATGACCGTGGTGATCGTGGCCTCCTTCGTGGTGTGCTGGACCCCCTACTACCTGCTGGGCATCTGGTACTGGTTCCAGCCGGACATGCTGCGCCGCACGCCCGAGTATGTGCACCACGTCCTGTTCGTGTTCGGGAACCTGCACACCTGCTGCGACCCGCTCATCTACGGCTTCTACACGCCTTCCTTCCGGGCCGACCTGGCCGACGCCACGGCGGCGTGCTGCTGTGGCCAGCGGCGCCGCTCTGACGCCCAGGCTTCGCCCGGGTCCCTGCATCGCTTCTCTGGAAGGAGAGCCGGAGCGGCTAGAGACGTGGAGTCTGACCCCAGCGCTGACCAGTCCAGTGTCAATCTGGGTTAGTCCTAGGAGGATGCAAGAGTGTCAATGGGTCTTCGTGACTGTAATGGTGCTTTCACACGGACAGATAAAAAGATACATGCTACCATTCATTTTCAATGGAAACCAGCAACATGAAGAGACAAAGATACATCCGACGTTTGTAGCTGTAACTAAGATACAAAGCTACAAATACAAGTTGAGCTAAATTCAACTTCCAGATACAAAGACACAAAACTACAACTGTAGCTCCGATGTCCGCACGTTTGATGACGTCAACGACCACGTTGAGCAACACAGATACAAATCGACAGGGCGACAAAGATACTGTGTATTTTTGTAGTTTGTATCTTTTAATCTGCTCGTGTGAACGCACCATGAAGGGTAAAACCTGGACCTTCCATAACCTGGAACTTTACACAACCCATGAAGTTCTGTGACGTTTTTTCCCCCCATTTTAACCACAACCACCCTTGAAGAGGGAGGTATGTCATGAGAAAAGGATTAGTTCACCCAAAAAATTACTTATTTTCTATCCATAACACAGCCCATGACGCCTTGAATTCATGGACAGTTTTTGTCGCATTCCTAAGCCATTAATTTGATGACCGGCGGAAAGATGCTAATGTCTCCGGTAGGCGGAGAGTCCGCCGGTAATCAAATTATTGAAAATAGCCAATCTATAAGCTCGGGGCGGCGCGGGGGGACGCGCGGGGGGGTTTGCAACTACTTTCGCCTGCGCACTTCACCGGGTATGGTCTAGTTAAGGTAATGGAAGAGAGCTCCAAAGGTAAATAAGGTCAGTTCAAACATAGGTTCTTCCCAATCAGGGTTTGTGCCATGCACTTTTCCATGCGTTTGTCCATGCACATTGTCACGCGTTCCATTCCATGCATATTTCCATTAGACTTCAGCAGGGTCTTATGTTGCCTACAACAGAAAATACTGGGTTAGTATAACGCTTAAACACCAAGAACATGGAGGAGAATAGGAGGAGGTTGGTCAATAGGTGGTCAACGTGGAGAGCCAGTGAATACTGAGGCAGAGACAGTGCTTTTCTTCATAGTGTGGGCTCCCAGCTGGCCAGCGCAGGTGCGCCCAAATCAGGTTGCTTGAGAAGGTAGATTGGCAGGTAGCGTCCCTCTATGACGCGTCACAGACTGGGGCATGGTCCTCTTGGCTGTGCTCTGCTTCTATCCCACTGTCTCTCCCCGCTGAGGTGCTTACCTGACAGGCGGTTGCCTAGCGACACTCCACAGCGCCTGGAGGTGTGGCCGATGGGCGTGTTGTTGCGCTATCTCTAAAATTGCTATCTTGCCCACACACGTATGGTAAAGCGCATAGCGGTTTCTCAGACTACCCTACACTATGTCAAATTTGTTTGGTAGAGCGTGCCTGCAATGGACATGTCGGGAGTCGGGCCAGGCGCACAACATTCAGAGGTCTCACTCACTCCTAATTCTCAACGAATCTCTGCAACTCTAATTGTCCTATAATCAGCAGAAGTGAGTGTCAATTCATTCTGTTACAAAGTTGTGTTTTTATCAGCAGTTGCCAGTTAAGCTTATCAAAGACAAATACAATGTGATAACCACACCAGACCATTCAAATTAATCCAGAACACAAGCAATTGCTGTAATTTAAAGTTCTCTATAACCAGCAATATGATAATTCTGTGTATCCGTTTTTTTCGCCCCAAGTCAATCAATGTCTGACAACTCGGACTGCCTCATCCATGGGCAGAGAGGGATAGAGTGTGAGATAGCCCTGGGCATAGCGCAGACAACTCTTAAAGGCAGTGGCACCTGGCATGCTTATTGGTTTTATTGATTAAACCACACCTATGCATAATGTATCGGGTAGCGCAGGTGTTAGGGATAAGGCTGGTGGCGCAAGATAGCAACTCGGCCACGGGAACGCCCCTTGCACAATGTTAAATCCCCAAATAGTGGATAGTGCGACTTGGCCGCAAAACAGGGCCCCTAGAGTTCAGGCCGCTCATGATGTCAAGCGTTTTTTTTTTTCTCTCTGATGTCATGACCACACGGTTTGTTTGGGTCTGACGTCATGCTGTCACAGTCAGCATGTAAGTCGGTCGGAAAGGCTTATGGTCGGTATCAGCCGAGAGCGCGGGAGTTACAATGCACTCAATCTGGGAATCCATCGGGGGAAAAAATAAGAAAAATCCTTTGAATTTGCCTCTGGGAGCACCATGTAGTGTAGAGACCGGATGCTGGCCCGTTCACTCTCCTTCAGTCCTCCGTAGGTGGCGTCTTTGTTTTCATTCCTATTAACAACGACCTCTGCACGTTGTAACAGGAGTTGCCGACAGATTTAGCTGCGGAGCTCTGAATCTGTCTTAGATATTACAATGGACTTGACCACTGGGAAGGATTGCTGAGGTGGAGCGCCACACTTACCATCAGCTCCCTGCACTTACCACACAACTTGCCGCACCCAAGCCATACTACTCATACGCTGAGTGGTTACATGTCGCCTTTCCGACATGTCGCCTTTCCGACGTTAACTAACCCTAACCCTAACCTCACGCGGAAGCCACTAGTCGGAGTAGTGAGATGTCGGAATGCAGACATTACCCCACGCTGAGTTGGTGGTACCCGGAATCGAACCCATGACCTTGTGGTCCAAAGGCGAGAGCTCTACCGACTGAGCTACCCGGACACAAACACCATATTTGGGTGGAGCTGCAGAGGGAACTCTATATATGATTATGTCTGAGTCATAGTGAACTCTATCGTTACGTCCGAGTCATTAGACAATTTTTATATAGGATTTAGAAAGTTAAGATCTGATCACAGATAGTACTACCTCCTGAGCAGGGTCCAAATTAGACTCTGGGAACCGGATATGAAACCCACATGTATCGTGTGGAAACAAACCTGTGAAATACGTTTTCATGGCACAGCGCGGTTCACTTTGTTATTGTAAATGAAAAGAGACGAGAGGGATGAAATGTTGGGATTCAATGATTTCCGATGAGAAGAATCCTTGTGCAACTGGTGCAAGACTTCTTTTTTTTTTTAACACTGTTTCAGCTGCCCCCGGAAAGTATTTCAGCACTGTTAGTTGAAGTGTAAAGTACATTTACTCAAGTACTGTACTTAAGTACAGTTTTGAGGTATTTTTACTTTATTGGAGTAGTTCCAAATTTCAGTACTTTTACTTTTTACTCCTCTACATCTCAGAGGAATATTGTACTTTTACTCCACTAAAACTTTAGTTACTAGTTACTTTATAGATCATTATTACAAAACATACACTAACCACTTCAGCCCTATATATATTGGCCATTTGAAAATAGCCGATCTACAAGCTCACAATGCGTCACGATGTGACGCATTGTGAGCTTGTGGATCTGCTATTTTTAACTTGTGAAATGGGACATTCTGCATAATTGAGTACTTTTACTTTTGGTACTTTAAGTACATTTTTATGCCAATACTTTTGTACTTTTACTCAAGTAAATTTTGAATTCCGGACTTTTACTTGTAATGGAGTATTTCTACATTGCAGTATTGATACTTTTACTTAAGTACAAAATGTTAGTACTTTTTCCACCACTGCAGTCATGTCTCCTTTTTTGGTCAGTCATTTGGTGACGAAGGCTCTGAGCCAATACTGCTACATGAACATGAGGAACAGTCTGACTTCTAAACCTTTGGACCCTACAGACTGTGGATGAGAACCTGAACACCCGTACAGCTACAGTATGTGCCATAATATGTCAATATTCTCTCAATCAAATGGGACTGACAGTTTGGTTGGCTTTTCACAACAACCCTTATGAATGTAACTTCTCTCTACAAACCTATCTGCCTTAAACCAGCAGGACACTTAGCTGCTGATATTCACGCAGTAAGTTGTCATTCAAGGCATTCCGGTCTTCTGGTGTTAAGATGTCACAGCCTGTGTGCCCATATTGCAATATACTCACACAATTCACCAAGGACGCAGGGAGCATTTTGGAACTGAAGGGGAAGGCATGTGCGCAGCGTGCGTGCATGCGTCCGTGCGTGTGCGCTCACACGCCAATGTTTTTTGGGGAGTTTTTGTTACTTGTTTGGGTGTTTTTGTTACATTAATTCGGTTAATTCGGTTAATTCTGTACTCCATGAAGTGTAGATTGTTGGAGGTTTCTTCTTTTTCTTCTTCTTTTTTTCTTTTGTCCCTGCAATTCACTACCTATGACACTCTTTAAATAGTGGCCTCTTTTTGAAAGACTAAACAATGTATTTTTGTCTGAGATATACACCAAAACACTATATTTGTTACACAAAAAAAAATGCAAACACGTCTCCCTTGCTCACAGGTATTGATTATGGATACGTCCACATAAATAATGCTATCAGTCATTCCTGCAGCTGGCCCGGGTTTGAAACTGACCCGAGACTCTTTGCTGCAGGTCATCCTTCTGAGCTCCTGCCTTTCCTGTCTGTATCACAAATAAAAGCAGAAATGAGAAATACCTACAGAGTTACGGACCTGTAAGGGTCCATTTTGGACACCTGTTGGTCTCTGGACCTTTAAATTATTAATTATTGGGTTTGGCCCATAGACAGCAAAAAGATATGGACAGCGGTACGCCCATAGACTCTAAAGACCGGTTTTGCTGTTGTGTAGCTTGTCAATCAAATCATCACAAGGTAGACACGCCCCTCCTACAGCATACCTTACTTTATCATCAATTTTAAAATAAATGGGACCATAATTTACCAAAATGCATATCATGGTGATTGAAAGAAGACTTTAAACTAATGACTGGAAGCATATAGTATTTATGACAATGTTTATTAATGGGTTAATGGCCTGACTCGTTACCACAGTCCACGTTCATATTATTTCAGCGAGGCTAGCTGTTTGTGCTAATGACGCAGATGATACGTTTGAGCAGAGCAATTGTTTGATGGGTCAATTACCCATTAAGACCTAAGGCTGATTCTACAAATGTCTTCTAAAAAATTGTTTTCTGAAAAATATATGTTGCTATATCAGTGGTGCTCAAACGTTTTCATGTCAAGGACCCCCAGAACGTATTTGGCCGTGGACCCCCAACTCAAAATATTCTGTTCCAGGGACCCCCAGAAGACTTGAGTTAAAAATGTTCGCTCTAAAAAAATATATGTATTCAATGAGATTTGCAAAAATGTTCAAGATTTTTTCAAAAATAGCAGATCTACAAGCTCGTAGCTTGTATATCTGCTATATTTGAATAGCCAAAGAATAAAATGATGGTTAAAGATGCACATATGCTTTCTCGGTTTTAATGGGATATCCAACGTGCTCCTCTGCTCACAAAACACTACACGGCCCTTAATAGGCTCAATGTAAAGCAGCCATATTGGAAAGCAATAGAGACTGACGGGGACGCCAAATTTCACACCCACGTTTGAGACAGTGCCGCTACTCGAGGTCCGTCCGAACGATGAACTGCAGCTCTCAATGCAATCTCTATGAGAGGCATTGTAAAATACCGTAATTTCACGGCTGTAGCGATTTCTTTGTGTTTCTTATAAACTGTCCCATTTGTTTAATGTATCTTTTTTAATGTCCCATATCTGTCATCTCGATATACTACCCACGATATACCATAATATACTCCATCAGTGTGTCAAAAGTTCTAGCATCTGAAATCTAAAGTTTAAGTGGTCGCATATACGTCACGGACGCATCCCTTGAGGTTTTCAATACCTAGATACGTTTGTGTCTCTCATGTATCATTTTTATAGGACAATTATTCAAACAGCATCTTAGTTGCAAGACTATTTGTATATTAATACTATCCTGGAGAAATCACTAAGTAGTTGAAAAAGTCGACGCTCAGCGCTTGTAAAGTGATGTCACTGAAATGCGACTACTTGTCTGCCTGCCGTCTACCCTCTGCTGTGTTAACATTATGGGTAACCCATTAAAGTGGCAAATTAAATGTGAAACACATCAACTATTAAGAAAACAAGAAGATATGTTGACAAAGACACTCCATACATTTGGAAACATATTTTCATTTAAATCAATATCGTCTCCAGTTAATGTAGGATCATTTTAAAAGTAGGATAACTCTCATATCCTCTCATAGGGAATGCATTGGCAGCAGCAGTTCATCGTTCTAACGGACCTCGAGTAGCGGCACTGTGTCAAATGTGGGCGTGAAATTTGTAGTTCCCGTGTGTCTCTATTGGGCCTCTTCCTTACTTCCTTCACTGGTGTTACCAATGACGCTAATGAAGGCTCTGTTCCATTCTGGTCAAACAGAGTCAGGGTGCTGATATTGTGCATGTTGGCTCACTGGAAACACTCTGCTACACCAGTGGTCTCAAAGTGTGGTCCGGGGACCCTCATGGTTCCTTGAGGGTGTTCCAAATGGACCCTTAAGGGTGTATAGGGCATAGCAGTGGCGGCCATTTTCTGATTCCACTTCAAAATACTCAATGCATTTTTCCCATTGACATTTCCAAAAATATTTATATCAATTAATTTAAGCCTAGAATCAAGCCATTCAGGGTCCTGGTGAATCATGACCATGAAACGTTTGATTCTGTGAAAAAAACTTTTTGAAAACGGCAAAACAAAGGGTATTTATTAAATATAGTATATCATATAATTAAATATAAAATAAAATAAAATCACAGAAAAAAATGTTTTATGGTCATGAGTCACCAGGACCCTGGATGGCTTGATTCTAGGCTTAAATGAATTTATATAAATATTTTTGGAAATGTCAATGGGAAAAATGCATTGAGTATTTTGAAGTGGAACCAGAAAATGGCTGCCACTGCTATGCCCTATAACTCTGAGAGTGTACAAATGTATTTGTACACTTTCAAAGTTATGGGGGTCCTTGAAATTAAAAGGTTTGAGAACTAATTGGAACAGAGCCTTCATTAACATCATTGCCCACTGAGCATTTTTTGGTCTATTAGACGTCTAAAATACGTCTAAGGGGTAGGCTAAAACGGGGTTATAATTGGTCTACTGGTGAAAGTTTTTTAGACGTCTAGGCTTAGCCTAGACGTTGATTAGCTGTTTTTTAAGCGTCTATTTATAGACGTCTATATTATAGACGTCATTTCAACGTCTATAATATAGACGGTCTATAAATAAACGTTTCTCACCAGTAGACCAATTATAACCCCGTTTTAGACGGCGGTCTAATAGACGACTATGGCTCAGTGGGTGGTAACACCTGTGAAGGAAGTAAGGAAGAGGCCCAATTTATTTCCAATATGGCTGCACATCGTTGCTGTCAGGTTGAAACCGTGTACTTATATGTCGAAAACGGTTCAGGATAAAAGAAAAAAAAGAAAATGGATCCAATGTAGCTGTAACTATTTTAGTCACAAGCTCTCAATACGTTTCATTTGTTCAATATTGATAAAAACCCACAGGCCCACTTTGACTTGTTTTGGAAAATGTGACATATCACTACATGTGTGTGACACTGTAGTCTGACGAAATAGGGCATTCATTTACAAAAACAAAACAAAAAACATGAACAATTTAAATATGGAGATACTTAAATTATATTACCCAGTGGTTCTCAACATGTGGGTCGGGACCCCCAGGGGGGTCCCCACATGATTTTGGGGGGGTCCCCAGATGACAGTGAAGTGACAATTTAAGGACTTGTCAGAACTTTTTTAATACCCCCCCAAAAAGTTCAAATATGATTATTTTGGCCGGTCCCCAGTTCAAATATGATTAAAAAAGAATAAAATGCAGGGTGGAGGTTTTTGTACTATACAGTGGTGATGCAGTGCATGTTTCTAATGGAATGGTACTGTACAGTCCTATTGTACACAGTATTATTTCACAGCAGTATTGCACAGTATGGTATGTTAAAGAGTATGCCCGCAGTGGTCTAGTTTGACTTGTGTTGCTTGATTGTACTCTACAGCCAGTATATCCTGTCTTATATCAATATACAACGTGACAGCCAATGAATGTATTTGTGAACAACATATAATAGTCATACATGACAACTGATGTGAATCTATGTATAACCTAATAGACCTCTGGCTCTCTATCAAATATATATTATATATAGTCGTTTGTCTTGTAAATATTTTGTTCTCTTATGTTTAACATTGTTGCACCTTGACCAAAACCACTTACGTATGTTTTACATACTGGCAATAAAGTGTTTGTGAGTTCTGTCGTCAGTTTTATATGCATGGTGTGCTAGTCTAAGTTTAACCACTAGAGGGAGCGCTCTACCACCGTGATCATGTTGGCCCTGGTTCGCTGGCATCGTGGCTCCATGAGCTTCGTACATCATCACACTGACTGTGTGTGTGTGTGTGTGTGTGTGTGTGTGTGTGTGTGTGTGTGTGTGTGTGTGTGTGTGTGTGTGTGTGTGTGTGTGTGTGTGTGTGTGTGTGTGTGTGTGTGTGTGTGTGTGTGTCTCTCACACAGGTAATTATCCCCTTTTTGTTTGTTTCTAATCTAACATTTTTCAAAATGTTTTTTAATACATTTCAACAAAAACCAACACATTCCATTATTTTATTTTTTATAAAACAAGAAGCAGTGAGAATAGCCGATCTGCGAGCTCACAAAACAATTCTTTGTGAGCTTGTAGATTGGCTATTTTCACTAGTTTGGGTCCCTGGGAGTCATCAAATGTCTCTTGTGGGTCTCGAGCTGCAATGTTTGGGAACAACTGTCTGCTCTAGTGAGTGCAACTGTCTAATTTACAGGTAACCTGAATAAGGCAGTCTGGAGTGATGTTCTCTTAAGTATGAAACGTAGTTCCATCATTCCTTTCCTGTTGTCCAGAGGTGGAAAATAACTAAGTATTTACTTAAGTACTGTACTTGAGTACAATTTTGAGGTTTTTGTACTTTACTTGAGTATTTCCAATTTTCTGTACTTTTACTTCTACACCTACGACCTTTGCTGTGTGTCACCCCCCAACCCATGCCCATTTTGCTAGGATTGGATGGCTTAGGGTTGAGGACAGAGTACAGCAACTTGCTATGGGCCTGGTCTTCAAGATACACCACAACATTGGGATCCCCCTGTATTTGTCAAAATACTTCCAAAATGTTAATCAAGTCCATGATCATAACACCAGAGGCAGCTCCACAAACCATGTTCAACCCAGATTTGGCACAACAAAGGGAATGAACTCTTTCTCATGCTATTCGTCAAAAATGTGGAATGCCCTACCAAAAGGAGTAAAGGAGTGTAAAACCCTACTCACTTTCAAAAATGCCCTAAAGATACACCTTCAGGAGGCTGCATTTCAAAAATGGCCCCTGTCCAAGTCCTAACCTACCCCATGTCCTAACCTAACCCACCCCCCCCCTCTCTCTTTCTTCTTTTGTACATATTTTTCACTCTTCATACCAGTAACCTGTAAACTGATTGTATGACATTCTGTATAGTAGTGTGTATATCTGTCTGTCTCTTATATGTCATCATGATTTGTGTATATGGGGATCTCATCTTAAACAAGCTAAGTGCTTAATGAGCTATCCAGTTTAGTAGACCTTGTATTGCGAATTTGTACTTCCATGTACTGTTATGTACTGTCATGTACTGTTCTCATGTCTTACTAAATAAAGTACATCAATCAATCAATCAATCAATCAATCAATCAATCAATCAATCAATCAATCAATCTATCTCCCCATTTCTTGTCAGCCCACTTTCCTATCAATAAAGACCCAAAAAAGTATGCTCCTCGGAGCATAGGTCTCCACCAGGTCAGGTAGGTTATTATGGCCTCCTGGTGGTGCTATAGGCCAATGTGAAAAGGGTGCCATTTCTTCCTCAGGCTATAGTGGGATAGCTTAACAAGATAATCAAAACGAAGCGGATAAAAGCACCACATTTTTTATGAGGCTTCTTTAGGACCTACTGATGGATTCTAGCCTTGGGTACCAAACTTTATTTTGAAAAGTATCCATACAATTATCCATATCAATATCCATAAAAAAAAACAGGCCGATTCATTTTTTGGCCTATAACTCTTCAACCGTAGGTCATAGCATCAAAAGTCTTTTTTTTCCTTAACTCCTTGGATCATGACGCAACTTCCCATATAGGTCCCGCCCCTTTTCCGATTTGAAGATTTTACGCCATTTTGCGCTATCTTCAAAACACATATTTTGCTATTACTCTTATAGTTTAAATCCCAAATTCACACAAATCGGCACACACTGTGTCTTTGGTCATGTGATGTAGATGTATCAGTCCGATTTCTCATATTCCCCTCAGATTGGCTACGATTGGCTTCAAAAATTTGTGGGAGGGTCCGTTTGGCAAAAAATTGCACAAATCGTGAACACGCCGTCCTATCTGCCCAAATTCGTATCATTGATGAATAAACTAATAAACACAGAGCCAATGCTATTTCACTTCCCCCCCTAGGGGGCGCAACAAATTCTACAAATATCACTGTTTTTGTACCAAATTAAGTACAAATTGTCTTGTGAGTCAAACATTTGCAATTGCGAAGTGGTGAACAGTCCAAATTTGATTTGCCACATTTACAGGTGGAACAGTCCCCTTTACAAGAGCATTTGATCAGCTCTCTGCATGCTCTGGAGACTTCTGGAATTGTCATCCAAACTGGCACCCATGCCTCCGATTCCTTGGTCCATCCATATTCGTGTGGGGAAGGAATAACTTGTTCTGTTTGTAGGCTGGTTGCCCAGATGCCTGCTTGATAAACTGCCCGCTTAACATGCTGAAGTAGTGCATCTTGGGTGGGTGGCAGTTTCTCCATCGACCTTTTACCATGACAGAAGAGATCTTTTCTAGTTTGGTTGATGGAGATCAAAGGACTGGATTTGTCATACAGGATACTTGTCAGTCTCTCAAGCTTCTGGAACTGCTGACTGTCAACATTCAGCAGCTGGAAGGGATGTTTGGCCAGACTGACAAGTATCTCTGTGACATCATCATAGGCTTGCCAGGCATGCCAAGCTGACCTTTTGCCCTTACTGTGGAAAGCAGATGTTGTGTCACAACCTGACAATGCATGGAACATAGGCAGAGCACGAGATTTTGGCTCCCCCAGAGATTTACACATGATGTTGATGTGGTAAAATCTGTACTTTTTGCCCATACCAAAAGCTACCCAGATGTCAGCCAAAGATTGATCGAAACTAAATCATGGAACAAGCCTGCAAGGATCACTATGACATCAGTGTCCACAGTACGCACTAGGATCGTTTTTGCTCCTTGCTCCAGTGCATGCCGTACATGAACTAGAATCCTGGTGTCTGCCTCTTCATGATTGCAATAGGTCATGGTACTACTGGAACCAAAAGTCGACACAGCTTGCCCTGATGTGACATACACAGCTTTTGATGGTGGCCAGTTGAACTTTTCAGTTCTGGAAGTCAAAAAGGCAAACAGCTCCCCTTATTTGCTGGGTCACAAAGAAAATCCATCCAATTGCCTGGTAGCTTTGTCTGACCTGACACTTTCCTGCAAACACCTTGTCCTCTGTTTTCGTGGGTGGACTCCTTCAAACTATCTGGGCTATATGTGTCCCATACAACATCCAACCGCTTGGTTTCCTGCAGCTGCTTCAGCAGATATAAGGGATGAAAACGTCATCTGCATACTCATCAAATGCTTTTTCTTTGAAGCCAATTACAGGAAAACAGTATGGAATATCAAAAGCCTGTTGCACGGTCATTGTCACATGACTCACAAGACCATTTGTACTTAAGTTGGTGCAAAAACAGTGACATTTATAGAATTTGTTGCGCCCCCTATGGGTGGAAGTGAAATCGCATTGGCTCTGCGTTTATTAATGGCCCCTCAATGATAAACATTTGGGACAGATAGGATGATGTGTTCATGATTTGTGCCATTTTTGCCAAACGGACACTCCCACAAATTGCAGAAGCCAATCGTAGCCAATCCGAAGGGAATATGAAAAATCTGACTGATAAATCTTGATCACATGACCAAAGACAAAGAGTGTGTGCCGATTTGTGTGAGTTTTGGACCAAATTTGTAGGAGTAATAGCAAAATATGTGTTTTGAAGATAGCGCAAAATGGCGGAAAATCTTGAAATCGGAAATGGGCGGGACCTATATGGGAAGTTGCGTCATGATCCAAGGAGTCCAGGGAAAAATACTTTTGATGCTATGACCTACGGTTCAAGAGTTATAGGCCAAAAAGTGAATCTGCCTGTTTTTTTTTAATGGATATTGATATGGATAATTGTATAGATACTTTTCAAAATAAAATTTGGTACCCAAGGCTAGAATCCATCAGTAGGTCCTAAAGAAGCCTCATAAAAAATTTGGCGCTTTTATCCGCTTCGTTTCAATAATGCAAAAAAATGGGGTAAAGCTTCTACACTATAGTCGGATTGTGCGTGCATTCATGATTTGAGGCATTTTGTTGCAAAAATGTGTTTTGCTAAATTAGACCTGCTGTTGGCGCTGTAACAGGGCAATGTGAAAAGGGTAGCATTTCTTCCTTGGCCTAGAGGGAATGTGAGTGCAAATTTTCAAGGAAATCGCACGCTGTGTGCATGATTTGAGACATTTTGTTCAAAACGGACCAATCCTGCAAATTTTGGAAGCGAACCTTAGCCAATCAGGATGGAATATGAAATATCGGACAGATCCGTCTTGATCACATGACTATAGAGATACTGTGTACCAATTTGCGTGACGTTTGGATAAAATATGTATAGGAGTAAATGGGTTTTGCACAAATCGGCCTCCTGGTGGCGCTATAACGGGCCCATGTGAAGAATTTGGGGCAGAGGTTCTGAATTGGCATCCAGGGAGTGTGTTTGCACAGTTTCGCAGCGATCGGGCCAACGGTGCCGAGATTAGCTGCTCGCAGACAGATGGACGGACGGACGGACACACGGACGGACGGACAGGGGGTAAAACGTATATACGACGAGGTTGAGACACAATGCATTTAACCTATTCAATGCTGTATACATAAACTAAGGATAATTCCTTTTAACAGGTCGTTCATGAAAGTCCTTACGGTCTTGTTTCCAATGAGAACCTGTGAGCAATTAGGGGTTAAGAGTCTTGCTCAGGGACAAATTTCATTTCATCGACACATATGCTGACCTGGCCTGGAATTGAACCTGGAGCAACAAGGGCCTCTGGCTCCCTAGGCGTGCTCACTAACCATTCAGCTATGGCCGCCCCATAGCTCTTTGAAAAAGAAAAATAGGAAATATTGTTAGCAGTAATCGGAAACAGCAAGATGAATGTATATTTTTTTGACCACTTTATATTTCTCACTAACCAGAGGGAGCTAGGCCACCTCCTTTTCCCCCCTCTACACCAAATCTCTTTGACAAAAATAGCCAATCTACAAGCTCACCACACGCCAAACTATACAATGCAACCCGTTGCGTTGTGAGCTTATAGTTCTGTCTTTTGTTTTACCCCAGAATAGAGTCACTGGAGTTCATGCTTGGAGCTTGTACTGTATGTGCTATCTTCACTGTTAGTGGTCTTTTTTAAATGTATTT
This sequence comes from Gymnoscopelus microlampas, assembly GCF_963454915.1. Taxonomy (NCBI): domain Eukaryota; kingdom Metazoa; phylum Chordata; class Actinopteri; order Myctophiformes; family Myctophidae; genus Gymnoscopelus; species Gymnoscopelus microlampas. The sequence continues at coordinate 1,025,070 of NC_139952.1, forward strand.
AGGAAAATCTTTGGGGGGGGAATGACAAAATGTTAATACAGCAATGCAATGATATTAAAAATAAAATGTACTTTTGTATACTCATTACTCAAGTCATTTTTAACCTGTGCAAATGGTGCATTTACAGTATGAAAGCGCTTTACATTGTGCATTTCATACACCCATTCACACACAGATAGCAAAGGAAACCATGCAAGGCACCACCTGCTCATCGGGTGGAATTGGTGGTTCAGTGTCTGCAGGGATCGAACCGGCAGCCGCTCTACCTCTTGAGCCACTGCCGAGTCGTGCCGACCCTTATTGAAAGATTTTGATTGAAATGTTGTGTTTTGGGCTTAAAAGAATATAAACTAGTTTATCTGTCTCTAGTTAAGTTAAAAGTTATAAACAACGTAACCAGCATTCTAAACTCACTCATATTAACATGGGCTCTCCAGCAATGAGTTTTTGATTAAAGGGAGGGTAAGGGATATTTTTTTGGTTAAAACAAAAAGTGTTTTGTTAAAAATCAGTGGTGTAAAGTAACTAAGTACACTTTTGAGGAATTTTTACTTTACTGGAGTATTTCCCATTTTCAATACTTTTACTTCTACTCTACTACTTCTCAGTGGCAAATATTGTACTTTTACTCCACTACAATTATTTGACAGCTTTAGTTACTAGTTACTTTGCAGATTTAGAATATCATCGCAAAACACACATTAACCACTTCAGCCCTATATTTCGACCATTTGAAAATAGCCGATCTACAAGCTCACAATGCGTCGCAAGGTTCAGCGTCTTGCTCAAGCGTCTTGCTCAAGGACACTTCGACACTAACTCTGAGGGAGGCCGGGATCAAACTGGCAGCCTCACGGTCCCTATCCAGCCACTCTACCGGCAGTGGTGCATGGTAAAAGTACTCAAATGTTTTACTTAAGTAAAAGTAGCAATACTGCAATGTAGAAGTACTCCGTTACAAGTAAAAGTCCGGAATTCAAAATTTACTTGAGTAAAAGTACAAAAGTATTGGCATCAAAATGTACTTAAAGTATCAAAAGTACTAAATATTTGAAAATAGCAGATCTACAAGCTCACAACGCGTCGCAATGCGACACGTTGTGAGCTTGTAGATTGGCTATTTTCAAATAGCCTAGGTATACAATAGTGCTAAAGTGGTTAATGTGTGTTTTATAATATAATAATGTATATCTGCAAAGTAACTGAAGTTTTAAAATAATTGTAATGGAGTAAAAGTACACTATTTGCCTCTGAGATGTAGTGGAGTAGAAGTAAAAGTATTGGAAATTGGAAATACTCAAGTAAAGTACAAGTACCTCTAAATTGTACTTAGGTAGCCTACAGTACTTAAGTAAATGTACTTAGTTACTTTACACCACTGCCCGGCCCTGAGCCACTGAGCCACTGCCGCCCATTACGATGACACATCATGAATACGTTTTAACAACCGCTGTTCTGCTACATTTTATTACAACAGGGGTCTTAAACTAGGGGGTCCTCAGAGTTACTACAGGGGGGGACGCTATCTTTGTGTGTGTGTTTTTTTTGTTGTTTTTTTACAATAACCACTTGAACCCTAGCATCCCTATTCTGAGGGGAACATTCACAGAAAATAGCTTATCTACAAGCTCACAGCGCATCACGTATGGGAGCTTGTAGATCAGCTATTTTCGGCAAAGAGATTTGGTGTAGAGGGGAAAAAGGGCGAACCAAGTACAGAGCCAAAAGGCACAAAGTATTGTGCGTTTGAATGTCTGAAAATACACAATGACATGAATCCATGTAAATAGAAAAGATCATGTGTAAACAAGCAAAACACATTAATTTACCCTACACTGATAATAGTGCTGTTAAACAAATCTATGAAAACATTTAATCTGCAGCACAATTTTATACAATATATGTCGCACTGTGCACCTAGGTCCCTGTGTTACAGGTACCAGGATCTGGCACCTAGTAGCAGTATAGTTACCTGGAAAACAGGTTAAAGTGTTCTGGAAGAAATTGAGGCAGAGAAACATTCTTCTCTCAGTTATGATTTATTCACATCAACACAATTCACAATAATTCCCTTACTGACTACTGCTTGCATTTTTCCTTACTTTAGTATTACCCAGTATTTAATACTGCACATTTTACACAGCATAGCAATACTGCATATTTCCTGTCTATCTAGACATACATTCACATTCACTTGTTCATAATACTTCACACTTAAATCAAAATCCAACAAAATACAATAACCATTCTCTGTCATCATTCTTCATTCAATACATTCCAAATCACCACATCTTGTAACCTCTGTGTCACTCTTATCTGCATTCAACTCACACATACATTTTGGTCATTAATTAACTTGCATCTAAAGTGCATTTTTATATAAAGATGCTCTAAGCACCATTAGGACTTGCATATAGCATTAACAGTAACACTAAATAAACATATTTACATCTGCATTTTGCACAGCTACCTGGTTTGAAACCATTTCCCCCAAACCGTTTTTATACACTTGTTCAAAATATACATATGCTGTACACACATTAAATAGTAAATGGAGCCAGCCAGTATATGAATCAAAACACAAACCTAATAAAAAGAATGGAGATGTGATACCCAGACACACAATTAACGTGGCACACGACGGAGAAACGTGGTGGACGCCATTACAAATAATGAGACACTTTCCAATCACTCCTTTTACACTTAAATTCGACCCAAAACAAGCAAACTCAATAAACTACAGACGTTACATAAACAACAACAATAGGTTATGTGTGCTTTGTGAAGTATTACCCATGTGGAAGACAGGTTAAAGTGTTTTAGAAGAAATAGAGACAGAGAAACATGGTCTGTTTCCACCCAGTCTTCTCTCAGTTATGAGAAGAACCAGCAGCTCATGCGCACTAGACCATTGGTTCTCAAAGTGGGGTCTGGGGACCCCCAGGGGTACTTGAGGGGGTTCCAGGGGGTCCCCAGCTAAATGATGGATAGGAACCAAATGGACCCCTATGGGTCTGTAACTCTGAGAGTGTACAAATGGAACCAAACACTTCTCAAAACACCATGAAAAATAAAACAATCACACTAATGTGATCACACTTTAGTGGGCATCACACCTGCTTCATCTCTGTCTCAGCTTAGGGGTCCTGAAAAAAATGTTTAGGACCCCTGTTTTACAAAATACTTACAATTCACGTTTCAAGTTCAAGTTCATTTTGAAGGTAAATTTCAAAAGTTGACATCAAACAGAACAAGACATTCTCTGTTTCTAGAGTAGAACCTGTGGTTCTACTCTAGACACACACACACACACACACACACACACACACACACACACACACACACACACACACACACACACACACACACACACACACACACACACACACACACACACACACACACACACACACACACACACACACACACATACATACACACACACCTTGCCAGGCGACAGGGAGCAACACACGCGTGCACAAATACAACCGAAGTGCGTAAGTGACATTTTCTGCATATTTCAACCTTACAGTATATGTTTTCCTTTTGTAAATGTATTCAATATTTGTGTCACACAAGAGTAGTAAAAATGTAAAATAGCAGATCTGCATACCGTAGATTGGCTTGTAGATCGGCTATTTTTGCTACTTTTTGAATTTGGATACTGAACTGAAAAAAAAAAGTGACTGATCCCATTGTGACACGTTGTGAGCTTGTAGATCAGATATTTTCAGATAGCTCTACTACAAGCTCACAACGTGTCGACGAACAATGCGACATATTGTGAGCTTGTAGATCTGCGATTTTCGCCATCCTGTAATACAATTGCCAGGACGGAGGGCTCTTCAACAGAGGGTACGGGACCCCTACGGGTCCTCAGACTTACTTCAGGGGGGCCGCCAAATCTTAGATGGGATTTTTTAACCACTTTGAACCCTAGCATCCCTATTCTGGAGGGAAGATTTGCCGGAAAAAGCCGATCTACAAGCCCACAACTCGTGGGCAAGCTATTTTTGCAGAAGAGGTTTGGTGTAAAGGTAAAGAAAAAGAGCAGACTAAGGACAGAACCAACACTGATGTGCTGTTAAACAAGTTTATGAATCTATGAATAAGTTGAATCTGCAACACAATATACAATATGGGGGTCCCTGCTTCATCTTTGTCTCAGCTAATACTGTTCAGGGGGTCTGTCATGAGAATGGTCACACCAGGGGTCACGTGTGGCCCCCCAGGGGCCACATTAAGGGCAGTGGTGGAAAGTAACTACATTTAATTAATACTGTATTTAAGTAAAATTTGGAAGTATTTGTACTTTACTTGAGTATTTCCAATTTCCAATACTTTTACTTCTACTCCACTACATCTCAGAGGCAAATTTTGTACTTTTACTCCACTACAATTATTTGAAAGCTCACATTGTGACGCGTTGTGATCTTCTAGATCTGCACTAAAATATTTATATATAAATATTTTAGTACTTTTGGTACTTTAAGTATATTTTGATGCCAATACCTTTGTACTTTTACTCAAGTAAATTTTGAATTATGGACCTTTACTTGTAGCAGAGTATTTCTATATTGCAGTATTGGTATATTTACTTAAGTAAAGAATTTGAGTACTTTTTCCACCACTGGTTAAGGGCCACAGGCACAGTTACAGTGTTTAACATTTCCATAACGTATCATTCTTACAATATTTGAACATCACTATCTGCACATTTACTACTAACTGCTGAGAGGAACACAATGACACCTGTCATTACAATGACACATCAGCACATGTTGGTCATTTTACTACAATCTCATTACAATATGTATATTTTTATAACACAAAGGAGGACGTGTCCAAAGAAAGGCTTTTATGAGCGGAGAAACGCTTTGTATATTCATACAGAGAATATACAAAGACAGACAGACAGACAGACAGACAGACAGACAGACAGACAGACAGACAGACAGACAGTGGTGGAAAAAGTAATCAAATGTTGTAAAAGTATCAATACTGCAATGTATAAGTACTTTACTACAAGTAAAATTCCGGAATTAAAAGTACCAAAAGTAAAAGTATTAAAATGTTTGAAAATAGCCAAGGTATAAAATATGGCTAAAGTGGTTAATGTATGCTTTAGATTGTAATACTTTACATCTGCAAAGTAACTAGAAACTAAAGTTTTCAAATAATTGTAGTGGAGCAAAAGTACAATATTTGCCTCTGAGATGTAGTGGAGTAGAATAAAAAATACGGAAAACTGGAAATACTCAAGTAAAGTAAAAGTACCTCAAAATTGGACTTAAATACAGTACTTGAGTAAATGTACTTTGTTACTTTACACCACTGCAGACGAGGAAAATCCTCACTGTCATGTGGAAACCTCATAGGTTCAAAACTGTTACTTTTCAGTTCAGTATCCAAATTCAAAAAGTAGCAAAACTAGCCGATCTACAAACCAATCTACGGTTTGCAGATCTGCTATTTTACATTTTTACTACTCTAGTGTGACACAAATAATGAATACATTTACAAAAAGAAAACATATACTGTAAGGTTGAAATATGCAGAAAAGGTAACTTACGCTCTGCGGTTGTATTTGTGCACGCGTGTGTTGCTCCCAACGTTTCTACTGTCGCCTGGCAATGTGTGTGTGTGTGTGTGTGTGTGTGTGTGTGTGTGTGTGTGTGTGTGTGTGTGTGTGTGTGTGTGTGTGTGTGTGTGTGTGTGTGTGTGTGTGTGTCTGTGTGTGTGTGTGTGTGTGTGTGTGTGTGTGTGTGTGTGTGTGTGTGTGTGTGTGTGTGTGTGTGTGTGTGTGTGTGTGTGTGTGTGTGTGTGTGGCAGGGAGAGGGGGGGGGGGCAAACGGTTAAAGGGTTAATTATTAACTTACTCACTCTGAACAAAGTTTGACGGCAGCTTTTATGCAAATCTCTGAACTGACATTAACTCTTTGTTCACTAAAACATTTTCAACCAGGTCAAGGACCCCCTTAGCTGAGAGAAAGAGATGAAGCAGGGACCCCCACTACATATTGTATCGTATGTAAACACGACTGTTGGCTATGTACTTGGTCTGCTCTTTTGTCCCTCTACACCAAACCTCTTCGCCACGAAAAGGACGACGCGTTGTGAGCTTGTAGATCTGCTGTTGTTGGCGAATGTTCCATCTAGAAAAGGGAAGTAGTTAATATACCTATTAACTACTATATAACACAATGGCTATAACACAATGATTTGGCAGACCCCCTGTAGTAACTCTGACGACCCCTAGTTGTTGAGGACCCACACATGAAACTACCGTTCCAGACATGTCATAATAGATGAACACTCTGCAAAAATAGGTAAACATTTAGCCAAAATAGCAGATCTGCAAGCTCACAACGTGTCAACGCACAATGCGACATATTGTGAGCTTGTAGATCTGTGATTTTTTGCCATCCTGTAATACAATTGCCAGGACGCAGGGTTCTTCAACAGAGTTACTTCAGGGGGGCCGCCAAATCTTAGATGGGATTTTTTATTTTTTACATTAACCACTGTGAACCCTAGCATCCCTATTCTGGAGGGAAGATTTGCCGAAAAAAGCCGATCTACAAGCCCACAGATCGTGGGCGAACTATTCTTGCAGAAGAGGTTTGGTGTAAAGGTGAAGAAAAAGAGCGGACTAAGGACAGAACCAACACTGATGTGCTGTTAAACAAGTCTATGAATCTATGAATCTATGAATAAGTTGAATCTGCAACACAATATACAATATGGGGGTCCCTGCTTCATCTTTGTCTCAGCTAATACTGTTCAGGGGGTCTGTCATGAGAATGGTCACACCAGGGGTCACGTGTGGCCCCCCAGGGGCCACATTAAGGGCAGTGGTGGAAAGTAACTACATTTACTTAATACTGTACTTAAGTAGAATTTGGAGGTATTTGTACTTTACTTGAGTATTTCCAATTTCCAATACTTTTACTTCTACTCCACTACATCTCAGAGGCAAATATTGTACTATTACTCCACTACAATTATTTGAAAACTCACATCAAGCTCACATCGCGATGCGTTGTGATCTTGTAGATCTGTACTAAAATATTTATATATAAATATTTTTGTACTTTTGGTACATATTTTGATGCCAATACCTTTGTACTTTTACTCAAGTAAATTTTGAATTCTGAATCAGAGTATTTCTATATTGCAGTATTGGTACATTTACTTAAGTAAAGAATTTGAATACTTTTTCCACCACTGGTTAAGGGCCAAAGGCACAGTTACAGTTTTTAACATTTCCATAACGTATCATTCTTTCAATATTTGAATCATTATCTACACATTTATACTAACTGCTGAGAGGAACACAATGACACCTGTCATTACAATGACACATCAGCACATGTGACATTGATCATTTTACTACAATATGTATATTTTTATAACTCAATGGAGGACGTGTCCAAAGAAAGGCTTTGATGAGCGGAGAAACGCTTTGTATATTCATACAGAGAATAGTTAGTCTATAGGATAATAAATTAACAGTTAACTACTCACACTGTTGCAATAGGCTCTACGCTCGGCAGCCATATTGGAAAGAAGTTGGGCCTGCTCCTCACTTCCTTCACAGGTATTACCAATGATGCTAATGAAGGCATGCTCATATTGTGCATGTTGGCTCACTGGAAATAACCAGGGGGTCTCAAAGGGTGGTCCGGGGGCCCTCATTGTTCCTTGAGGGGTTCCAAATGGCCCCTTATGGGTGTGTAACTCTGAGAGTGTACAAATGGAACCAAATGGACCCGTACACTCTCATATCGGAGTCCTTGAAATTAAAATAGTTTGAGAACCACTGTGCTATACCCGTCAGTGGTGGAAAGTAACTAATTACTCTACCTCAAAAGGGCATATTTGAGGTGCTTTTGCATTGGTTGTGTATTTCCATATTTTTACTACTTTATAACTTCAGCCCCACTACAGCTGAGAGGAAAATATTGTACTTTTTAATCCACTGCAATTATTTGACAGCTTTAGTTACTTTGCTGATTTAGATTATTTAATGCAACATGTCCTATTATAAACTCAGGCCATTCGAAAACAGCCAATCTAAAGCTCACAACGCGTCGCACTTTGAGCTTGTAGATCTGCGATTTTTGAAAAAGTATCACAACGTTTGAAAAATATATTAAGTATTGTGATGCCAACACTGTTTTTATACTTTTCCTCGAGAAAAGTTTGGAACACAGCCGTTTTTACTTGTAACAGGGTATTTGTGTTCTGTGTAATCGATACTTTTACTTTAAGTAAAGTACTGAGTACTTATTTCACCGCTCGCTGTCCGTGGTACTGTTCCCCGTAGCTCATTTGCATATCCAATCTTGCGTCCATATTAGGACATGGCATCACTGAAGCACGCTGTAGCCACACCGCTTTTCCCTATAAAAATCCTCCTCCTCACATGTCTCTCTTCAGCTCATCTCTCCTGTCTCTCCACCTGCCCCTCTCTCTCTCTCTCTCTCTCTCTCTCTCTCTCTCTCTCTCTCTCTGCTCTCTCCAGGTGTCTCTCCCTCTCGGGTCCATCCAGGTGTTTCTCTCTCTCTCTGGGTTGAAGACGACTGCTTCACAAGGTGAGTTGACTTTACACTCCATTTCACTTAAAGGGATAGTTCACCCAAGAAATGACTTTTTTCCCTATATCGATTACTCACCCCATGAAGCTTTGAATTCATGTAGATTTTTTTGTTTTTGTCGCATTCCTAAGCCAATAATTATTTTGAAGGCTAATGTCTCCGGTAGGAGACCCAAAGTTGACACTTTGTGTTTTCTACCGGAACCGCTGCCTACCGGTCCGCTGATCATCAAATTATTGGCTTAGGAATGCGACATAAACGAAACAATCTCAAGTCATTTTGGGGGTGAACTATGCCTTTAAGGAATATTTCACTTTCAAACATGTTTGGGGTCATTGTAACGTCTAGATAGAGACAGACAGGGTGTAGGGGGGGCCGGGGGGGGGGGGGGGGGGGGGGCAATGCTGTACTGCATTGCTTATTTATCACCGTAAATATACATGTCATTGCTGTCGGGCAGAAAACAGCTAACTCCATTTTTCAGCTTTTTTTTTTTTTTCATAAATGAATGCTAGATATACATGCTGACGCAGATATACAATACATACAGATGTGCTATTTTTTTTTTTATCCTGAATTTTTTTTACTCAAATCTTTGCTTCTGGCGGTCCCTGGAACAAAATATTGTTCTATGAGCTTGTATATCTGCTATTTTTTTTATAGCTAAATAAATCTAAAATGACACAGATACTTTCCCGGTCTAAATGGTCTAAAGAAACATTGAGCCAATGAAAAGTATTAAAAAGCACTTCTGCCAAACCAACTAACTCCACCAGAGGGGGTGGAGTTAGCCGGTTTTGCCTTATTGTGCTACATTGTGAGCTTGGAGGTCCGTTCAGTTCTTATCAATGATGGACAAAACCTCCACTTGAGCTTGATTAGGTAAATTGGTGATAGTATAATGACACATGCAAGTATATGACAATATATAAAGTCACAATACCAACTTTGATGAGGCTTTGTTTAAGAAATATAAGGTTTTCTTAATTCCCTGAAAAATGTATATATATATTTTTCTCATTTCCTGAAAAATGAACATTTTGGAGTTAGCTGGTTTCTGCCCGACAGCAGAGATATATTATATTATGTACTGTTTATTTGAAAACAAACGTGACTACTAATTGAAGCCGAGGCCGAATTGGGCCAAATCGCATGGATGAGCCCTGACAGCACATGGTTAGTGCTACAGACTCCAAATTTCGCACACAGATAGCTCAGACCTTTGCCTACGATCTTAGCTAGGCCTCGACCTGACCCGATATGCGGTTTTCCGGAACCAACGCGAAAGGTTCGGAATCTCCATATGCGGAGTCCTGACTACTAATCCCATCCCATCCCAACAATACAATCAGAGAGCCGTGCGCCTTTGGAACCTCAACCACTAAGGAACAACTCACGGCCAAAGCACTGCTCCATTTCCCTCCCAACTTGCTACAAAAATCACTCATGCAAAAGTATATAAGTAATTCTACTTAATTTACAACCTTCACATGTGCCTCATTTTAAAATAATCATAAAGTGTCATAAAGTGTCTGCTCCAAATTTACTTCCGGGTGGTCAATCTCACCTGCCAATCACTTCTCGCGCAAGCGCTGACTCATTGTGACATCACACCATAAAGGGCTCTGACATCACGTGGCATACATGTCAGATGAAAGTATATAAGCCGGCTTCTAAGCTAAGTCCAGCACTCTTGACAGACCTCTATAAGCAGCTCTCAAAAACAGATACATAGATCCCCATATATGGGCATGAAAGGGAAACAGACAGACAGATCCAGAGATCTCCATAATAAAGTCAAAACGGGTCCAATGACAACAGGTATAATGGGGTTTGCATTAAAGGGGGAACCGGCACTGTGTCTGCAAGGGCTCTGACATCACGTGGCATACGTGTCAGATGAAAGTATATAAGCCGGCTTCTAAGCTAAGTCCAGCACTCTTGACAGACCTCTGCATATAGTCTATAAGCAGCTCTCAAAAACAGATACATAGATCCCCATATATGGGCATGAAAGGGAAACAGACAGACAGATCCAGAGATCTCCATAATAAAGTCAAAACGGGTCCAATGACAACAGGTATAATGGGGTTTGCATTAAAGGGGGAACCGGCACTGTGTCTGCAACACAGTCGAAGGCACAGACAGATACAGAGATCTCCATTATGGGCATAAAGGGACACAGACAACCAGATACAGAGATCTCCATATATGGGCATAAAACTATGACAGGGGATCAGATGGGACAGTCAACATCTGCTGGCCAGACAGGAGGAGCAGACGGAGGAGGAGACAGTGTTCCTGATGTCCCTGACGTTGTTATTTTTGCACCAGGAGACCAGACACAACCTCGAGACATTGTTCTGTACAGAACTCCAGCTGATGCACCTAATCACAGACAAACTACACATATCAATTCACTCCACCCTATGTATGACCCAGCTGCCTATCCCTTGATCTTGCCATATGGAGATGCTGGCTTCAGCATCGACAATCCCATCCTCAAGGTTAATGCAAATTCAGCCAGAGGCAAAGTCACTCTTCAGGAGTTCTTCAGATTCCATCTACAACAAAGAACTAATTATTTCAACACCCTTCTGAAGTCAGGGAGACTTACTCAAGAATACTTCTGTGATCAATACTCCAAAATTGAAAGTTGCCGGATGAAATTCTACAGGAGTAGGGAACAACAAGACAAGTACAGGGCCCACCAGTATTCAGGTCTGGATGATGCCCTAACTGCACAGCAAGCACAGCCAGGACAGACTGAGGCCACCAGGATTGGTCAACAGATAATTCTTCCAGGCTCACACACTGGTAGCCCCAGATACCAATTCAAGCGCTTTCAAGATGCCCTTGCCATAGCAGCCAGATATAGAAGGTTTGACCTCTTCATTACCATGACGTCAAACGCAAGGAGTGAAGGTGTACTGAGTAACATCTTTCCAGGACAGCAGCCCACTGACAGACCAGACATTGTTAACAAAGTTTTCAAAAGGAGTTTGGATGAGCTCCTCCACGACACAACGCTCGGCGTCTTTGGGAAGATGAAGGCTAGAATACACACTATTGAAGGACAGATGAGAGGACTGAAACATGCCCACATACTGCTACTCCTACATGAGATTTTGACTGTCGATGACATTGATCAAATAATTAGAGCAGACATACCTGACAAACAAAAGGAGCCAGAGCTGTATGAGCTGGTGTGTCGATTCATGCTACATGGACCCTGTGGCCCGGCCTACCCTAACAGCCCCTTGCATGGTCAATGGTATCTGTACTAAGAAATTCCCTAAAAACTTCTGTGCCAACACACGACTGCCTCATGATGGTCATGGCTACCCAGAGTACAGACGGCCCATTGTCGGTCACACCCATAAGAAGAATGACTTTCTGTTTGACAGCAGGTGGGTCGTTCCTTACAACGCTTGGGTCCTACTTAAATATAAATGCCACATCAATGTTGAATTTGTTGGCTCCTTCCGTACCATCAAGTACCTGTACAAATACGTCCATAAAGGAGTTGATGTTGGCACTCTCGATATTGAAGACAGGGATGAGATCTCCAGATTCATCAATGCCAGTGTTATGTTGAATCCCTGATCATAACCTCAAATTGAAAGTAGGCGCACCAGTCAAGCTGCTTAGAAACCTGCAATCAGGTCCTGACCGCACTCTCAAGAATGGCACCAGAATGGTGGTAATGCAAATGATGGACAGAGTCATTGAGTGTGAGATTGCAGTAGGCACAAACAGGGGTGAAACAATCTTCCTACCAAGAATACCTCACTATGACAGAGGTGAGCTTCCCTTCACCTTCATTAGACGACAGTTCCCTATCCGCTTAGCATTCTCTGTTACAATCAATAAGGGTCAGGGCCAAGAGAATGAACGAGTTGGCATCTACTTGCCTAAACCTGTGTTCGCTCATGGCCAACTCTACACAGCCTTCTCTAGAGGAAAGAGAGCCAGCGCTGTAAAAGTTTTCATTGTGGATAATGACAAGGGCATTACTGACAACATTGTTTATAGCGAACTCCTTTAGGATAATGGGCATAAATGGACACAGACAGACACAGAGATCTCCATATACGGGCATAAAAGGGACACACCCAGACACATACAGAGATGTCCATATATCACAGACACAGATAGCTCCATATATGGGCATAAATGCACACACAGATGGGCATAAATGGACACAGGCAAACAGATGGCCAAAACGGGTCCTATGACAACAGGTATAATGGGGTTTGATTTAAAGGGTGGAGCATTCATTCCCTATTTACATCGTTCCTGTGTAGGCCGGTCCCCGACTAGACCCTCGGCAACCCGAAGGGCTAGACGCTCGGCCGCCCGAAGGGCGGCCGAGCCGAGCGGCCGAGCGTATAATACATATATATATATTATATTACATTCTTGTTCCGTACAAGTATGTGTAGGAGAGATAGACAGTAGGACAGCTGAGAGGCGGACAGAGTAGGAGAGGGAGACAGTAGGACATCATCTGTGAGGAGAGACATTATGCAACAAAAAAAAACGTGTGTGTGTGTGTGTGTGTGTGTGTGTGTGTGTGTGTGTGTGTGTGTGTGTGTGTGTGTGTGTGTGTGTGTGTGTGTGTGTGTGTGTGTGTGTGTGTAGATGTGGGGTGTCAGTGTGTGGTGTGTGGTGATGTTAGTGTGTGTGTCTCCTGGATGTAGGGTGGAGGCTGTGACAGAAGATCAACTGCAAACCATCATGACTGCAGTCTGGAATAATTACCAGTAAGTATAAATTATTTATATCTAGTTACTGCAAGCATTAATACTACTACTACAGCTACTATTACAATTTGTGTTCCTACTGTTATAACAACTTACATTTTGCTATTCAAAAATAGCAGATCTACAAGCTCATAGGAGCTTGTACTACTGCTATTTTTTTTTTTTTTTGTGCAACTGCAAATCTTTGAATATATCTATTTTTTTGCAAACATTTTTTACTCAAATCTTTGCTTCTTGGGGTCCTTGGAACAACATATTTTGAGATGGGGGTCCGCGGCCAAATACATATCATTTTGGGGGTTCTTGACATGAAACAGTTTGAGAACCACTGATTATAGCAACATAAGTTTAAAAAAAATATATATATATATAACTATATATAGTTATATATACTAACTAACTATATGTTCAAAGATTTGCACACACATTTTCATGATTTTTCAAAAAAATAGCAGATCTACAAGCTCATAGCGCGACACTCGGTGCCGCGCTATGAGCTTGTATATCTGCTATTTTTGAATAGCCAAGTATCAGATAATGGTTCAAAGATGCTTTCCCGGTCTTAATGGGTTAAAGACTATATAACCCCAAATGTTTTTTGTAACAATGTCCTTTAAACAGGATTTGTCTGTAATTCCACTAATACAGTTGTTCTCACTCTTGTTTTGGCAACCCCTGTAAATAACTTTCTTCATCCACGGCACCCCTGAAATACATTGTTACAGCACCATTTATGTCATATTATTAGTTTGAAAATAACTTCATACTTGGTATTTAAAGGGTTACACTTTCAAAAAATACATTTCGTCATTTTATTGTCTATGTACAATACCACTTTACCGGAGTATTTCCAATTTTCAGTATTTTTACTTCTACTCCACTACTTCTCAGAGGCAAATATTGTACTTTTCCTCCACTACAATTATTTGATGGCTTTAGGTTCTAGTTACTTTGCAGATTTAGATTATTATCACAAAACATAATCACTTCATTAATCACTTCAGCTCTATATATATTTCGGCCATTTGTCGCATCGCGACGCATTGTGAGCTCGTAGATCTACTATTTTCAAAAGTTTTGTATACACTTGAACTTGTGAAATGGGACATTCTGCACAATGAGTACTTTCTACTTTTGGTACTTTAAGTACATTTTGATACCAATACTTTTGTACTTTTACTCAAGTCTGTCTGTCTGTCTGAGTCCCTCTCTCTCTCTCTCTCTCTCTCTCTCTCTCTCTCTCTCTCTCTCTCTCTCTCTCTCTCTCTCTCTCTCTCTCTCTCTCTCTCTCTCTCTCTCTCTCTCTCTCTCTCTCCAGAACGCATGACAATCAGTATACTGTGGCCATCAATGTACCTCTCGACGAAGCAGATAATCCTAAATTGGAAGAAGTCTTCAGGGAAGACCCATGGACTAGTGTTAGCAATGCTCTGGATCAAAAGCAGGTCTACTCAGGCGAATACGTGATTGCAGCCAAACCCCTGCAAGGTCAAGTCAAACAACCTATAGCACCTGCTACAGGTGCAACCAAGACAGTCACGTTCGACGTGCACTCTGAATACCGCGTGTTGAATGCAGAGGGTATGTCTGAGCTACTTAACAAAGGCAATAAGAAATTGATGCTGTTCTACACACACAACTCTCCCTGCTGGAGCACCTGTACTAACACAAATAAAGAACATAACATCTTGGAGAGCATTCAAAAGTTCTGTTTGAATCAGCACTGTGCCGTGGTCTTCAGCAAGGCCTTCACGCCCAGTACCTGGGCAGGAATCCCAATTATGCTCAAAGACTTCCGAGGGGATTCACTGTCCAACCTGGGTGACTTCGTGGGCCTTGGAAAGATATACAGATGCCTAAAGTCCAGTACGGCTATAGAATGTTTCACCTGTAAATCACCTCAAGGCCACGTGGCGGGCCGTTGCAAAACAGATGACGGAAAGGCTAAGCCAAAAAAAACTAAACAAGGAGAGTCGACAGATTCTGATTTTTATGAATAAGTAAGAGTAGAAAGTGCAGCAGGGACAGTAGCAGTGGTGGAAAAAGTACTCGAATGTTTTTCTTAAGTAAAAGTATCAATACTGCAATGTAGAACTACTCCGTTACAAGTAAAAGTCCGGAATTCAAAATTGACTTGAGTAAAAGTACAAAAGTATTGGTATCAAACTGTACTTAAAGTACCAAAAGCTAAAGTACTAAAATGTTTGAAAATAGCAGATCTACAAGAGATCGGCTATTTCTAATAGCCTAGGTATAAAACAAGGCTAAAGTGGTTAATGTAGGTTTTATAATGTAATAATGTATATCTGCAAAGTAACTAGTAACTAAAGTTTTCAAATAATTGTAGTAAAAGTACAATATTTGCCTCCGAGATGTAGTGGAGTAGAAGTAAAAGTATAGACAATTGGAAATTCTCCAGTAAAGTAAAAGTACCTAAAAATACTTAAGTACAATACTTGAGTAAATGTACTTAGTTACTTTACACCACTGGACAGGAGTAATAAATCCTGTATGCAACACATGTTTCATGTTATTGTAACCTGTTAACATTAGCATTGTCCCTGATGAATAAACTAAAGCATCAATAATCATTGTGCTTGTTTGTTTGATGTTATGGATATTCAGAGTTATTTTATTTACTGCTAAAATCTAAGTAGTTGGGCTTACTTACGAGTAAGCCCAACTTTTAAGTAGGGCTCATTTAAGCCCTACTCCACTCAAAAACAGGCATCTTTGATAGCAATGACAGATATCAAAAGGACATCAGGAGGTCTATGACCGAAACGTTGTTTACAGAATAAAAGTGTTTTTGTTTTGTTTACAAGTTCCATACAGTTTGACATGTTCAAAATAAGGGCACCAGGGTGGAAGTGGTTAAATAAAATCTGAAATGTCTTAAAACAAATGATCAATGATAAAACATTGATTTCAAGGACTGTAAGTCATCCTGAACTAGCTTGTCAAATCTTCTTTCAAGATTGCTTTATTTGCCATTTGTTTTCCATCTGCAAACAGCTTTGGGAGAAAAAAAAAGTTTCTCTTAGACAGCAAAAAATCATAAAAGAATAACATAAATAGTGCAGAAACCATTTATGTTCTTATTTCATGAATTCTCACTGTTTCTTTCTTAATTAGCGTAAAACGATCTTAAAACAACAAACCTCAGAAGTGTTGTTCTTAAGACTTTTAAGGCAGAATTAATTAAATTTTCACCAGAAACAGGCTGTATCAAATATGAATGAATATCATAAACGATGCAGAGCCACCCCATGACAGAATCGCCGGGGTGGTGTGTTTATGTTTGGAACACAGTTCTTATATGACGTGATCTAAGATTCTCCAATGGGGATTTCAACACAAAAAATAAAGCCACGAACCAGCGGAACGGCGCCCTCTAGCTCTATTACAGCTATTGTTGAGTTCAAAGAAATAGATAGGCTTAAAGAGAACTTCCCATATTTGTAGAATCACTTCTACAAATAAAAAAAGAAAAAACAGCACAAGCCTAGTTCTCATAGCAAACAGCATCCTGTCACACAGGACGGCCGTGGGGGCATGTTTGGATTCCAGGGCCGCGGTCTTAGAGCCTTATGCGGCGTTATGTGCAGTGGTGGAAAAAGCACTCAAATGTTTTACTTAAGTAAAAGTATCAATACCGCAATGCAGAAGTACTCTGTTACAAGTAAAAGTCTGGAATTCAAAATGTACTTGAGTAAAAGTACAAAAGTGTTGGTATCAAAATGTACGTAGCTTGTAGATCAGCTATTTTCAAATACCCTATAAAACAGGACTAAAGTGGTTAATGTATGTTTTATAATGTAATATATTTATATCTGCAAAGTAACTAGTAAAGTTTTCAAATAATTGCAGTGGAGTAAAAGTACAATATTTGCCTCTGCGATGTAGTGGAGTAGTAAAAGTATAGACAATTGGAAATACTCCAGTAAAGTAAAAGTACCTCAAAATTGTACTCAAGAACTGTACTTGAGTAAATTTACTTGCTTTTACACCACTGGTTATTTGAAAGCACGTGTCTTGGGGTCCTCCACCAGAAACCTTTTAACAGAGTAGAGGTAATTTCCTGTGGTCTGGAGAATTTGGGGAGTTTGATACTTTTATCAGCCTTGCTTTACTAGCATTGGCAAATGATGGGTACATTTTTTAATTTCTTCCATTAAAAAGTTAAAAGAAGGCCTACTTAAATTGATTTGAGGACTGAAGCAATTAAAGACCCATCTTTAATAATAACCATTGTACATTACATTACATTACAGTCATTTAGCAGATGCTTTCATCCAAAGCAACTTACAAAAAGTGCATTCAACATAGGTAGGGAACAAAACTACTAATCACCAGAAGCATTTAAGTGCATTCTTTTCTAAAACAAGCAACCAAGAGTATACCTAGCGCTAAAGTAAAAGTGCAGTATATCAGCTACCTACTTTCATAAACAGATGAGACAAAATAGGAAAATCAACTGAGCAAGAGCTAAAACAAAAACAAAAGTATATAGAACTAGAAAATGTGCTCCTCGGAGCACAAGTCTCCGCCAGCAGACTTGTGTTGGGAATGTTGGGAATGTTCTAATTCTTATGTTCTAATTCTTACTCATTTAGGGATTCAAGTGGTCTTTGTCTCTGTTTCTTAGCTTTGGCCTTCTGCTGTCGGCATTGCG
Source organism: Gymnoscopelus microlampas (assembly GCF_963454915.1). NCBI lineage: Eukaryota > Metazoa > Chordata > Actinopteri > Myctophiformes > Myctophidae > Gymnoscopelus > Gymnoscopelus microlampas. The sequence continues at coordinate 1,043,111 of NC_139952.1, forward strand.
TCTTTGCTTCTTCATGAGGTTTCAGACGATAATTTCCTGCTTCTTCAGTTTGCGTAATGAGAGTTAGTTGCATTGTGTGATCTCAGCTGTAATCTCAGTTTGTACTGAAAAGTCCTGTTCCTGACTGTTCCTGAGCACAAGTCTCCGCCAGCAGCAGGATTTTTGGTAAGGAATTTATTCCAAGATTGGAACTTTTTCTGCTAATATCTCCTGACTAAATGTTAGCTTGGCTGATGGCACTGATGTCACTTCGGAACACGCAACGCAGTGTTCCGAAGTGATTCACCTATTTATAGGTATGTATTTCGTCATGCGTCTCGCTAGCCAATCAAAGCACACCGCTTCAACATATTGTCACGTGTCACGTGAAGCTTGACCAATGTTAGCTTGGTGGAACAAACGAAAATCAAACGAAAACATACTCTCCACCATGCCTTCGGCCTGGCGGAGACAATAAACAAGATCCAATAAAACAGTAAAACAAGAGTTCGTACAACTAGTTAACAACAAGTAGGCAAGGCGAAGAGGAAGGGTAGTGTTTCCTGAAGAGGTGGGTTTTTAGCCTGCGGCGAAAGATGGGCAGTGACTCTGCTGTCCTGACATCAGTGGGGAGTTCATTCCACCACTGTGGGGCCAGAACAGAAAAAAGTTGCAACCGTGTAGATCGGCCAGAAGGACCCTTGAGCGACGAGTCAGTGGCGGCAGACCGAAGTGGTCGGGCAGGGGTGTAAGCATCGACCATAGCCCGGAGGTAAGAAGGAGCTGTTCCTTTCACTGCCCTATAGGCTAGCACCAGGGGTTTAAACTGGATGCGAGCCGCTACGGGGAGCCAGTGTAGAGAACGGAGAAGGATAGTTGTGTGGGAGAACTTGGGACGGTTGAACACCAGACGAGCCGCAGCTTTCTGAACAAGCAACTATACAATAGCAGCAGTACAGCACATCTATGTTCCAGTCTATATGCAACGTACCAATGTAACCAGAAAAGGGCAGTGAGACTCCACATATAACTGCTGTTAAGACACCTGCAGTATTGATGTCGTATTAGTGATTATTGTGTGATTACAAAGCTTATTTTTGTTAATTTCAAGGACCCCCAGTGAGATATATATTAGATCACACAGACCCCCATTTGATACCACTTTTACACATGGAACCAAATGGACCCGTTAGGGTCCATTTGGTTCCATGTGTACACTCTCAGAGTAACAATACCCTTAAGGATCCATTTGGTTCCATTTGTACATTCAGAGTTACAGACCCTTAAGGGTCCATTTGGTTCCTAATTACCAATATTTTACCCCCCTGGAACCCCCCCAATGACCCATTGACCCCTGGGGGTCCCCGGACCCTACTTTGAGAACCAGTGCTCTTGGAGCCCTGCATACAGAATGGAACATTTACAGCAATGTAAATAGAAACAACATTTTCAAAATGTCTCAAAATCCTTCAAAAATAGACGATCTACAAGGTCACAATGTGTCGCATCACAGCGCGTTGTGAGCTTGTATATCTAGCTAAATCTACAAAGATTATTAAGCTGTCAAATCATATAGTGAAGTAGAAAGTTCAGTTTGCCTCTGAGATGTAGTACCCAAAATGTAAATACTTAGTAAAGTAAAACTACCATAAAGTTGTAGTACAATGGTTCTCGACCTGTGGGGCGGAATCTGGGTGTGAGAACTGTCGTTCTCGGCAAACATCGCATCAGTGACACACGGTCCTGCAGATTCCTCCTCCTCAGGATGATTCGCCCCTTCCTCACTGAGAAGGCAGCGCAGGTGCTCATCCAGGCTCTTGTCATCTCCCGCCTGGACTACTGCAACTCCCTCCCTGCTGGTGCCCCGGCGTCTGCCATCAGACCTCTGGAGCTTGTTCAGAAAGCTGCGGCTCGTCTGGTGTTCAACCGCCCCAAGTTCTCCCACACAACTATCCTTCTCCGTTCTCTACACTGGCTCCCCGTAGCGGCTCGCATCCAGTTTAAAACCCTGGTGCTAGCCTATAGGGCAGTGAAAGGAACAGCTCCATCATCTTACCTCCAGGCTATGGTCAAGCTTACACTCCTGCCCGACCACTTTGGTCTGCCGCCTCGGGGCGTTGAATGCACTTATTCTTACTTACTGAAGTCGCTTTGGATAAAAGCGTCTGCTAAATGACTGAAATGTAATGTACCCAAAAGGTTTTTTGTATTATTATTATATTTTTCATTTAATTTCGTTTTATTTTATTATTCGTAGTATTAGTAATAGTAGTAGTAGCTGTATTTTTTTTATTAAAAATATTACTCATTATAATGTTTTCCCATTTAAAAAAAGAAAAATCTCCACGTCATTCCAAAGCGGAGCACATTTCTTTTCCTTTTCAAAAATAGCTGATATATAAGCCCACACCACGTAGCTTCGTGACGCGTTGTGAGCTTGTAGATCAGTGAGTGTAGTGTAGATAGATAGCTGTCTTCGAATACAATGAATCAGTGCTTTGATCTGGTCTTAGAGCCCGCCTACTGTATCCGGGCCTTTCAACGCACACACAAAGGAACAAACAATTGTCCGGTTCCGTATCCGTTCTTTATACCTCTATGGTTCTAGGCCGGATGTGAAACCCCGGTGAAGCGGAAGTGATCCCTGTCCACACGTCATTCCTTAATAGGAGCTGACGTCCTGCGCATGGGCAAAGTTCGCTCCTTCTACGTCGGTGTAACAGAACAGCAGAACAGAGGTGAGAAGCTTGTCCTCTCTTTTCTCTTTATTTGCCTCATATAGACCTTAAATACACACGTTTTAAGGCTCTGCCTAGATTCATAAACATGTTTAATACATTATTTATTGGTGTGGATAACGTTTTAATGTATACAAACGAGTGTGAACGTGCTATTATCTGTAACGTCAGTTTGAATGGTCGAGTCGAGAAGTACACGTAAGCGTCCTGTCTTTACACTTTATTTACCTTTAAATAATCATTAAATACACACGTTTTAACGCTCTGCCTGGGTTCATAAACATGTTTAACGACATTCATTGGTTTTGCTATTGTTTTAATGTTTAAAAACGAGTGTGAACGTGCTGTTTGTAGCGTGGTTTGAATGGTCCAGTCAAAGTACACGTAAGCGTAAAGGCGTCGCATCCACTCATTCACTGCAGTCAGTGTTGCCACGTCCGCTTATTATAAGCGACTTTGGGCTTGTTTTTCTTTAAAGTTGCTTGGCTTTTTATTGTTTCTAAAGTGTAGTTGTTTATTTGTGATAATGTTGTTTAAAACAGTGGTTCTCAAACATTTTCATGTCAAGGACCCCACATTAATATGTATTTGTAGATGTAAACCCAACCTCCTGAAAATATTTTGTTGTCAGAGACCCCCCATACAAGATTTTGTATATTATACATGCAATATTTCAAATTAGTTTTTTTTCTTTGAAAATAGCCATGACATTTTAGAATGCTCTTAATGCATGCTTGAGGGCATTGAGATCATACGTGCAGGGCTCATGTTAAGTGATGCAGACATGCTCGGCGTTAGCTAGGCTACTTGTACACGTAGGCTAGGTAGCTCCGACGGAACCTCTCCCTCCGCTGTATAGCTCCGATCTCGGAGCTATACAGCGTACAGCGGAGGGAGAGGTTCCGTAGGGGCTAGTAGGCTAGGTAGCTTAGCAACCGTTACTGTAACGTAAAAAGTTGACATTTGGCCCGATCAGGGTTCATCGCCTTGCCGGCTTATGGTGGACATTTTTGTCTAAATTAAATGTTTCCCATGGACATACTCATATGACCAGAATCAGAGCCACAAGCCCTACGTGTATACTATTAGTGCTGTGGGTCTTCAAAGTGGGTTGAGGGACCTTCGGGGTTGTTTTAGGTGGTCCAAATGGACCATTACAGGTCTGTAACTCTGAGAGTTATGGGGGTCGTTTCAAATGAAATGACATGTTTGAGAACTACTGTACTGGTAGACTCCTAATGTGCCATACATGCAGTGGTGGAAAGTAACTTTACTAAGTTACTTTACTAAAGTACTGTACTTAAGTACAATTTTGAGGTATTTGTACTTTACTTGAGTATTTCCAATTTCCAATACTTTTACTTCTACTCCACTACATCTCAGAGGCAAATATTGTGCTTTTACTCGACTACATTTACTTGAAAACATCAGTTACTAGTTACTTTTCAGATATAAATTATGATATCATGAAAGAAACATTAACCACTTTAAACCTAGGCTATTTGAAAATAGCTGATCTACAAGCTCACAACGCGTCGCATCGACGCGTTGTGAGCTTGTAGATCAGCTATTTTCAAATAGTACTTTTGCTTTTGGTACTTTTTGATGCCAATACATTTGTACTTTTACTCAAGTCAATTTTTAATTTTGGATTTTTATATTGCTGTATTGGTACTTTTACTTAAGTAAAGAATTTGTAGTACTTTTTCCACCACTGCATACATGGTGTCATAGTAAATCAGTGTCATACATATTCTGAGGGACACCTGGAGACTGACATTCGGTAACTGGGTCTTATCACCAAAGTAAGAACATTATAATGTTATGTAAAACAAAATCAACACACATTTGTCCGTGGATGGAAATGTTGATGACCCCTGGGCCCCAACGTTTAAACTGGAGTGTTCTATTGCAATCACTGCATTTTTATTTTCCTTTATTACTGGCTGTGTGCTAGGCTTCCTTGAAACCGTGCGTTATACATCATGATAAATCCTCATCGATGCTCGCCTGTTAGCTGAACCAAACCCAGACTTAGGGAACATTTGTATTGTTGGGGATGATTTGGTCTGATATGCTCTGTCATTTGGTTCAGAATTCCTTCATTGTGTGTGTATATGTGTGAGATAACAATGCAACTGATTAAAAAAATAGCTATTCTTCTACATTCTCTGTATTTATCTTGTCGCATTTACCTGAAACATTTATCACGTCAACCTCAGTGTTGATTTAACTCTGAGAGTGTAAGGGTCCATTTGGTTCCATCTGTACACATCAGAGTTCCAGACCTGTAAAGGTCCATTTGGTTCCATTTTTACCGAGTTACAGAGCCGTAAGGTCCATCTAACTACACTGGGGGTCCCTGGAACCCACACAGAGACCTTAGATAAACATTAAATTCTAATCTCTGCATGTCTCTCTGTAATCAGTTTGTTATTCTCTAAATAGGCCTAATCTTTTTTTTTGGGGGGTGGGGGGGATTTGTATTATTTTATTTTTGTATATCTCTAGCTGTCGGGCAGAAACCAGCTAACTCCAAAAAAAACAAAAACAAAAGTGCAGTTGGGAGGTTTTGTTCATCATTAAGAACAGCTGAATGGACCTCCAAGCCCTTTGGTGGACTTAGCTGGTTTAGCAGAAAGTTTGAGGATCCCTGGTTTTGTCAGAAGCGCTTTTTAATACTTTTCATTGGTTCAATATTTTTTTACCAACACACAGGCGTAAAGGGTGTTCAATAGCACTGATTTATGGGAAAAAAATGCAAAAGCGGAAAAATGGAGTTAGCTGGTTTCTGCCACACAACGGTGACATGCAAAAAGAGTGGAAGTAGCTGATCTATAAGCTCATAACGCGGCGCATAGTGACACGTGAGCTTGTAAATCTGCTATTTTCATGATAATTGAAATATTTGTTTTTACACCTTTTGCCTATAATGATAATTATGCCCAAAATAGGGCTCGCTACTAATTGATAATGAAATGATTGATGGATATTTGTTCAGCCCTAACTCAGACTTGTGTGTGTGTGTGTGTGTGTGTGTGTGTGTGTGTGTGTGTGTGTGTGTGATGTGTGTTTTCAGATGAGGACTGTGCTTGTGTTTGTGCTGTTGTCGGTGCTGGGAGTAGGACTGGGCGAGGAGGGGGCCCGTCTGCTGGCTTCTAAAGCCCTGTTGAACCGCTATGCCGTGGAGGGGCGTGATCTCACCCTGCAGTACAACATCTACAACGTTGGCACCAGGTACAGTGTGTGACCATTCCATACTCACGCTGTGAGCTTGTAGATTAGGGGTCCCGGACCCCCCGTTGAAGACCCCTGTCATAAACCCAAACCAGGGTGGTTCTCAAAAAATGTCCAAGTCGAGGATTCCCCAAATTGATACGCAGTTGGCCGCAGACCCCCATGTAAAAATGTGTTGTGCCAGGGACCCCCGGAATAGAAGCGGGTGCGTGTGTGATAAAATGAAATATCTAAATGGTGAATCAAGCAACTTTCTGGGGTGCTCACAAAAGCCAGAGTAGACGTTACTGTGACCCCAAAACATGTTTGAAAGTGAAATATTACTTTTTAACGGTTCGATTCCTTAGCGGTACCCCCTTAACGATCCCTGTAGTGTAGGGGGTTCCAAATGGACCCTCACAGCTCTGTAACTCTTGAGAGTGTTCTGGGTCCATTTGTTTCCATTTGTACGTTCTCAAAGTTATGGTGGTCCTGGAAATTAAAAACAAATACACATACCAGCTCTTGAAAGTGTGATAAAACACGGTTCTAAATGTGATGGAACCCATTCCGGTTCCTCAATCTGTGTCATTTTCAGATTTCTTTTGCTATTCAAAAATAGCAGATATACAAGCTCATAGCGCGGCACCGAGTGCCGCTCTATGAGCTTGTAGATCTGCTATTTTTTAAACATTTTGAAAATTGGTGCAAACCTTTTGAATATATATATTTCTAAAGCAAACATTTGTAACTCAAATCTTTGCTTCCGGCGGGTCCCTGGAACAACATATTTTAAGATGGGGGTCCGTGGCCAAATGCATATCATATTGGGGGTCCTTGGACCTTGACATGAAAACGTTTGAGAACCAGATTATAGCAACATGTGTTTTTTTTACAAACAGGCATTTTGTAGAATCCCCAGAAGCAAAGATTTAGGTTAAAAATATTCACTTTAAAAATATATATATATTGTAGATTTGCTATTTTTGAATAGCCCAAAGAAATGAAAAAAATACACAGATGCGTTGCCGCTCTTAATGGGTTAAACATTTATTTTTTTATTTTATTTTCCTCCACAGCGCTGCCCTGGAAGTGGAGCTGTCCGACGACTCTTTCCCCCCAGAGGACTTTGGGATCGTCTCAGGAATGCTGAACGTCAAGTGGGACAGAATTGCCCCGTATCCTTTCACTTAAACAACAGACTCGTAAAACGCAACTCCAGTATCATGTTCATCCTGTGTGCGTCATTGCGTAGTAAATCTGCAAGCTCACGTGTCGCGATGGCGACGCGTTGTGAGTTCTCAGATTGGCTATTTAATGTTTTATTCTCGAACGTGTTCAATTGACCCGTTTAGACCGGGAAAGAATCTTGTTATTTTTAGATGTCTTTGGCTATTCAAAAATAGCAGATCTACAAGCTCGTAGCACGGCGCCTAGTGATTTGAGTTAGAAATGCATGATTTAAAAATATATATATATTCAAAAATGTGCACACATTTTCACTATAAAAAAGAAAAAATAGTAGATCTGCTATTTTTGAATAGCCAAAGAAATCTTAAAAAGACACAGATGCGTTCCCAGTTTAAATGGATTAAATACATGGCCTTGCGTTGTTGTTTTTTTGTTGAAAAGTCTTAAAAGGCCAACAGAAATATAATTTGTATTGCTCTATTACCGTTTTCAATGCCAAAAACACAAATCATTAATTGCAATTAATTTGTACGACAATCATCATGAACTAAAATCTAATGATCGGGACAGCCAGTGTTGCCACGTCTGCTTATTATAAGCGACTTTGGGCTTGTTTTTTCTGGCAACAGTGGGGACAACCCTGTCAGCACAGAGACTAAACCAACCATTCACATGCCCTATACCCCGACAGGAGAGCGGGCACTATGGCGGAACGACCATATAGTTGTCTAGATCTGAACGTGCAAGATATTAACGTTTGCAAAACCGCTCAACCCTGTGTGTACTGTACAGCTATAGCGAGCCAATCGCAAGCATCCCTTCACACTCTGAACGTTCACAGCTCCACTGTTGCCATGTCGGCTCATTATAAGCGCCTTTAAGCTTGTTTTAAAGTCGCTTGTAAATATTAGAAGTTGTTCTTTTGGGGCGTGTTTGTTATTAAAGTGTAGTTGCTTATTTACAAGCTTATCTACAAGCTCATAACGCGCCACTATGCAATACGTTGTGCTGTTTTTTTAATGCTGAAAAGTAACAGTTTTGGTCATGACCATGATATACTTTTTCCACCACTGTCAGTGATGTGTGTGTGTGTGTGTGTGTGTACCTTAACCCTCACACTCCCAGTGCCAGCAATGTGTCTCACACCGTGGTATTGCGCCCCCTGAAGGCCGGTTACTTTAACTTCACCTCGGCCTCTGTCAGCTACCTGGCCCAGGAGGGAGGCAAAGTGGTGGTGAGTATTCTAATGTTACGCACGTCTTTTAACTCTTTGACTGCCAGAGTAAAATTGTAATAGTGTCACCCCAGTGCCAGCGAAAGCTAGTGTTTTTTTACCTACCTTTAAAAAATCATGGAATATTTTCTGTGAACGCTGTCCGCACGGTGATCCCCTCATTACACACACAGGGGTCTCGTAGAATTAGGGGGGAAAATGAATCCATTCCATAGTTGCGGCAAGTTGAAAATGGCATGTTTTGCCTAAAATACATAGTAAAACACAGGAGCCGAGATACAGAATATTTCCGTAATATTTTAACAGGGAAGTGAATGGAGCAGCAAATCTTTGGATCGCGTTGTCTCCTGGTTCTGAGTGAATAACGGAAAAAATTATAATATATATATATATTCTTTCTTTTCAAACGCGTCAATGGCACTATGGAGCAAGTACCAATTGACTCGAAAATGCGTCCATGGCAGTAAAAGAGTTGATGAAAGCATGAATGTTAAGGCTGCATCTATCGATTATTTCATTACTTATGCGATTAATTGAATAGCCGAGAGCATGTTTTCTTGATAAGTTAATGTTTTATATATCTGCTAATCAGCGTGAGAAATGTCAAATACATTTCTTATAATCGATTCAAATCAATTAGCCTGATTAACCCCTTAATCATTCCCTGCCTAGAAAGACAAAAACGACTTCTGTCCCATAGCCATGCCTGCCTAGAACGACTAAAACGACACAAAAAAAAAAGACCAAGGAGATATAATTTTTCGAAGATCTAGACTCCCATCCACTTCCTTGTTAACTTAAAACTTAAAAATGCTGTATCTCGGCTCCTGAGTACTTTTTTTTCAATGAAAAATCTTGGCAGTGGGCAAACGCGGCCAGAAATAATTCAGGCAGTGAATGAGTTAAAAGGCCTAGTGTATACTTTGCGGTGCAACAGCATGACACAAAAACAGGACTCACAGGACTTGTAGATTGGCGTATCTCACAAGAGTGTCACACAAAGGTAGTGAAAATAGCCGATCTACAAGCGCACAGCGCCTTGCACCCCAAGCTTGTAGATCGGCTATTTTCGCTATTCTAAAATGTCTTAAAAATTATGGACGGTTTTGGTTTCCATTTGACAGAGACGATATATAGTCAGTCGTGTAAAGTAGCTAAGTAAAGTACTTTTCCCCCCCAATCTTTGTCTATTTTTACTTTACTGGAGTACTTCCAATTTTCTGGGCTTTATACTTATACTCCATTACATCTCAGAGGCACATGTTATACTTTTACTCCTCTACAGTTATTTGAAAACCTTAGTGACTAGTTACTTTAAAGATTTTGATTATGAATATAAAACATACATTAACCACGTATAGCCCTATATAATATTTCAGACTTTTTAAAATGGCAGATCTACAACCTCACATGGCAGCTTGTAGATCTGCTATTTGCAAAGCATACATTAACCACTTCAGCCCTAAATATATTTCGCCCTTTTTAAAATAGCCGATCTACAAGCTCACATGACAGCTTGTAAATCTGCTATTTTCAAAACAGAGTGTTTCTACAACGGAGTGTTTGTACATTCCAGTATTGATACTTTACCTTAAGTTAAAAAAAAAAAAGCTTACTCTTCTGTCATGCACTAGGGTTACATGGCAAAAGAAGGGAGTCCACACATGATGCAAACATTTTAACTATTATTTATTTTACTATAACTTTAAGAAATAAAGCAATAAACAAAAGGAATGGAATGAGGTGTGAATAAGTCAGTAGTCAGATTGTTGTATAGAAAGTGCAAAACTAAACAAAAGGGCTGAGCCCACTCAGGCCAGGTGGCACCCAAGAGAGGCTCTGGAGAGGATAAGGTTTCAAGGAGAGGACCTTATATACTCTGCCACACCCATAACCCCATAAGCCCATACACCCCATAAGCCACCATATATAACAATGCCCCTACAGCCCACAACTACAAATTTCCATCTACCTACCATAAATAAGGCTTACCAAAATAACAAATTGTGCCCCTGTATGCTCAATACCTATGAATACCTGTTACCTCCTCCACTTTGCCACACCATCCTGCCACCAGCCTATAGTGAAAAGGAAACAACCATAGGATGAACAACAGAACACAAAACATGTGATCCACGATCACGTTTTCAAGCCCTATTTGGTATGGCAAATACTCAAACTGTGGCTGCAAAAAAAGCCCATCGTATCAGCCTCTGATGAACGGATGTCAGTGTATTGTGATCTGTCAAGCATTGAGAACTGTTCAACTCTGAAGTTGCACCCTCTTCTGATGTAACTGTTGTAGGAAAGGACCTAGCCACTCTGGCTGTACAAAGAGAAGCATTGACAAGTTCCCCCATGTCCCCCTTTACCAACAGTTTGACTTGAGTAACATTGCTTTGTCACCTGTCTCTTTTGTTTTAACCAAATACATTTTGACCACTGTATATAGCAGAATGTGATGGGTATGTTGTCATCATACAGGTTGGTTACACCAGCGCTCCAGGACAGGGCGGGATCTTGGCTCAGAGAGAGTTTGACAGACGCTTCTCTCCTCACTATGTAAGTCTTCTGCAAACTGTGCTCCTCACTCGGTTGGATTGAGAGATCTCAAAGTCGGGTCCCGCTAAGAAACGATAAGATAATTGATAAGCCAACACCTTGCTGATTTCCAATTCTCAATCATTTTGGGACTCGATTCCTCGATCGATCCCCATCCCCTACTCCACTCTCGTTCTGCAACGCAGCAACATTGCGTTTAGATGTCACCACCAAGTATAAGTTGGCGCTTATGATCTATTCTGAAGCTGCACATTAACCGATTAAAGCCGGGAATGCATCTGTGTCATTTTAATCTTGAGCTACGAGCTATTTTATAAAAATATTGATATATTTAAATCTTATATATTTTTAAAGCAAACATTTTCAACTCAAATCTTTGCTTCTGGGGGATTTTACAGTTTTTTGAGAAAAATGATGTCGGTATAATCAGTGGTTCTCAAACTTTTTCATGTCAAGGACCCCGAAAATTATATGTATTTATCCGCGGACCCCCTCTCAAAATATCTTGTTCCAGGGACCCCCTTAGAAGTTGTAACAGAGTCAAACATTTTCGCTTTAAATATATATATATTCAAAGATTTGCACACATTTTCACGATTTAAACATTTTTTTTTGCAGATATACAAGTGCCGTGCTATGAGCTTGTATATCTGCTTTTTTTAAATAGCCAAAGAAATCTTAAAATGACACAGATGCGTTCTTAAAGGGTTAAGGGTATTACCAGTTTCACTCCAACACCTTAGGGTCACTTTAGGAAAACGATTTCAGTGGTGTGTTCATTTGACTAATCTCACTCTCGTGTGTGTGTGTGTGTGTGTGTGTGTGTGTGTGTGTGTGTTCTATAGCTGGACTGGGCAGCGTTCGGCGTGATGACCCTCCCGTCCATCGGGATCCCCCTGCTCCTGTGGTACTCGAGCAAGAGAAAGTACGACTCGCCCAAGGCCAAGAAGAACTAGGCACAAAAGCATCGTTTATAATCGAAAATTATCAACAGCCGAAATAGCCGATCTATAAGCTCACAACGCGTCGTGATGCGAGCTTGTAGATCGGCTGTGTCGGCTTCGCGACACCGTCGTAAGACGGAGTATAAAATAGGGCGTATGTGGATGAAAGTCGGGGTGTGTGGGTCTTGGGGAGGGGGGGTAGGGGGTATTTCAGTATCTTATTTACCCATATTGGGGGTAAAAGACTCAACGAACATGGCAGCGATCAAGGGCCGTCCTTGACAGTGATTTTGTTTTCTTTTTTTTGGAGGACCATCTACAACACAGACGCCTGCCCTAAATGCTGGAGCCACGGGCTCCCGGGCGCCACCTTCCCGTCACGTTCTTTTTTTTAACGAGTAGTTCATCCAAAAAAAAAAGACTTTATTTCTATCATTCTCTCACCCCGTGATGTCTTGAATACAACGAGAAATTTTCATTTGTCTAACGCTCCTTTGAGGCTAATGAAGATAAGAATCCAACAAAAATAAGAAAACACTTAATGAATTGAAGTAATGAACTCAAAAACAATGCTCCCAGTGAATAGTTGTAGAAATTGATGCATTCTTTTGGGGTGAACTACCCCTTTAAGGTCCTTACACACCAGGAGCGCACATCAAACTATTCATGTAGTTTGTGTCTCATTCATACAGGTTGATGCTTTACCGTGAAAAGTAATGTCGCTTCATCGCCACATAATATTTGCGTTTTGTGTGGATGTATTCATGACAAGAGTTTAAATTAATGTGAATTAATTGCACAAAATCAATGCTCCCAGTGTGTAAGGACCAGTCCAGAATCAACGGGTGTTATTTTTCTTTTTTTTTTCCCTCCCCGATACAAACGCCGGCCTGGACGCACCAGCTATGCAGAGGGCGCTGTTTGTATGGTTTATTATGTTGTAATTAATTTGATTGATGTTATTTCTTAATGAAACTGTTCAATTTGAAGTCTTGTCAGGAATGGAACATGTCTGTCTTTTGTTAGGCAATAAAACAAGACAAACTTTACGTAGCTGTTCTTTTTTTTTTTAATTCCTTTCTATTTATGTTGTGGAACAATATATGTCAGGCAGTTCGTTTCAGCATCAAGTGTGATTTTAGTACGGTTTTACCCCCTGTTGTAGGGCTGAGTGATATGCCTTCAAATCAATATCAAAGATTTGCACACATTTTCACGATTTTTCAAAAACAAATGATGCTTTCCTGGTCTTAAAGGGTTAACCTACGTGAGCAAGATCAATACATTTTTGGTTAATTTCCCAGCCTTATTCTGTTGGTTTTAAGATTCCCACATTAATGTAACTCTCCTCTTCTACCTCTGGTTTTGAAAAAAAAAAGTGCTGACATTTATGTTTTACCATTGAGCTAAATAGAGCCTGACTGCTTGATCAGGGGATAAATTGAATCTTGACCATCAGGTAAAAACCCGTGTCAGATCCTGTGTCTAGGTGAGACATGACCTTTGACGCGATCTAAATGTCTCAATAGAAGAGCATTTTATAAGTTATATTGTATTAACATACTCTGCCATGTCCCTATTTTGAGACCTGGGGCCGATTCTACAAATGCCCTCTAAATCAGTAGTAAGGACCCTCAAATTGATATATAAATATTTGGACCCCCCCATCTGAAAATGTTTTGTGCCAGGGAACACTATGACTTTTTTTCAAAAAATTTCAAAGATGGCAGATGTACAAGCTTGCAGTGCGAGCTTGTACATCTTCTCTTGAAAAGTGACACTTTTTTTGACACGGGTGCTTTCCTCGTTTTATAGCCATTTATAATATGGGGGCCACAGCCAGAGGCATTGACTATTTGGGGTCCTTGTCATGGAAAGGTGTGGGGACCCCTGTACTAAATAAAGCAGTGGTTCTCAAACTTTCATGTCAAGGACCCCCAAAATGATATGTATTTGGCCATGGACCCCGCATCTCTAAATATTTTGTTCCAGGGACCCTCAGAAGCAAAGATTTGAGTACAAATGATCGCTTTAAAATATATACATATATTCGAAGGTTTGCAAACGTTTTCATGATTCTTCAAAAATAGCAGATCTACAAGCTTGTAGCGCTCGGTGCCCCGCTATGATAGTAAGGGCATTTTGTCTGATATTTGGCAAATCTGGGAACTAAATCGTTACCAAGAAATTTCTTCACCAATGTGTTTCTAAAGGTGTCTACTAACATGTACTAAAAGTTTGAAATTCAACTCCTGGGGGAAACCTTTCAAAAAATTGCTCAAAGTCGGGGTACCAATAACCGATTTTTCGAAAAATCTAAAGTGCTTAAATTGGACTTAAGTAACTTGTGAGGGGTCAAACTAATGGTTTTTCATTATTCTGAGTTGATTGCTAGCATTTATTTTTCACTACAACCACTCCTTTACATATAAAGTTGCATTTATTTCAATTAGTTGCACAATTATCCGAGCAAATACTAATCCACCCTCTCAAATGCTTTAGCAGTCAATGTCTGAGTATTCATCAAAACCATCATGAAGGGCATTCTTGCAGGTAAAGCCTTTACAGACTCCACAAGCTGAGATGCACTTGACGCCATTCTTCTTGCAGCTGCATCTCCGGTTGCTGCAATCTCCATTGCAATTGCAGCTTGTAAACTGGAGTAGCTCTTCAGGTGCCATGGGGTCTAGAGTTGGAACTGGCTCATAACCATGAACACCTAATGTCCATCCATATTCTCTGGGGTCCAGAGACATGCTCTGTAGAAGGAGCCAGTCCCGGGTCTGTAGGTAGGCACGGAGCGAATGCTGTGCAGCTGCACCCTCTGTTGGAGGTAGAGTCTCCGGTTTGATCATCCCAGCCGCTGCCTTACGTGAGAAGATGCTGTAACGAATTGCACCCAGAGTAGTACCTGGTCCATGGTAAATGTACTGGAATATTGCAGACCCAGCCTGAATCACTGCATCCTTGGTAGCACGTATGTCCAGGAAGATGTCCACATGTTCATCAATCTCCCCTGCACAAAACCTGCAAAAGAAAGCACTTCAAGGTTTGTTTCAGACCTTTCAATATACAAATATTTCATTATGATATATTATTATTATTATTACTACCTGTCAAAAAGAGTTGTTTTCCCATGGCCAGCGATAGCAGAAACAGTATCACACCCAGTGAAGGCGTGAGAAAAGACCAGGTAGCGTCTCTGTTTTTCAGAGAGAGCTTCTTGAATCCTCCTGACATCATAGGAGCCCTTGAATGTAGTGCACCAACATTACCAGCACGTCTGCATCTTCTGCCCGCACCTGAAAATAGAATAATATATGCAATGCATGTTCAACTATGTGAAAATATATAAAGATAGTCAAAACTCTTACTTCTAAAGTAGTCGGAGCTAATGAAAGTAAAATATGTACACACAAATGTTACTGACCTCAACAGAGCCATCTGTAGCAGCAGCCAATGCCTCTCTAACAATCACAGTGTCAGCATCATTGTCACTCTGCTCCACGATGATGTTAAGCTTTCTGAGTGTTGAGGAGAGGAGGTGAATAAGCTCACTCTTATTATGACTGTTGTCCAAGAACTTTACTCTTGGTGTCCAGTGTATCAGATCCGGTCGAATCTGGAGATCACAGCATGACTTCTTGGTACGTCGGATGTGGTCATGATCTTTTGGCGATCTGTTATAACCATCAAAGACCACAATGATCTTTTGAGAGTTACGGCCAAGACACTGCAGGTAGCTTAGGTAACTGTTGGCAATCTCCTGCCAAGTCTGGCCTTGTTCCCACTTTACCATGTACAGAAGCCATCCGCCATCAACCACCAAAGTGGAGCAGGGTTGTTTTAGTGAGATCGCCAAAAGATCATGACCACATCCGACGTACCAAGAAGTCATGCTGTGATCTCCAGATTCGACCGGATCTGATACACTGGACACCAAGAGTAAAGTTCTTGGACAACAGTCATAATAAGAGTGAGCTTATTCACCTCCTCTCCTCAACACTCAGAAAGCTTAACATCATTGTGGAGCAGAGTGACAATGATGCTGACACTGTGATTGTTAGAGAGGCATTGGCTGCTGCTACAGATGGCTCTGTTGAGGTCAGTAACATTTGTGTGTACATATTTTACTTTCATTAGCTCTGACTACTTTAAAAGTAAGAGTTTTGACTATCTTTATATATTTTCACATAGTTGAACATGCATTGCATATATTATTCTATTTTCAGGTGCGGGCAGAAGATGCAGACGTGCTGGTAATGTTGGTGCACTACATTGAAGGGCTCCTATGATGTCAGGAGGATTCAAGAAGCTCTCTCTGAAAAACAGAGACGCTACCTGGTCTTTTCTCACGCCTTCACTGGGTGTGATACTGTTTCTGCTATCGCTGGCCATGGGAAAACAACTCTTTTTGACAGGCAGTAATAATAATAATAATATATCATAATGAAATATTTGTATATTGAAAGGTCTGAAACAAACCTTGAAGTGCTTTCTTTTGCAGGTTTTGTGCAGGGGAGATTGATGAACATGTGGACATCTTCCTGGACATACGTGCTACCAAGGATGCAGTGATTCAGGCTGGGTCTGCAATATTCCAGTACATTTACCATGGACCAGGTACCACTCTGGGTGCAATTCGTTACAGCATCTTCTCACGTAAGGCAGCGGCTGAGATGATCAAACCGGAGACTCTACCTCCAACAGAGGGTGCAGCTGCACAGCATTCACTCCGTGCCTACCTACAGACCCGGGACTGGCTCCTTCTACAGAGCATGTCTCTGGACCCCAGAGAAAATGGATGGACATTAGGTGTTCATGGTTATGAGCCAGTTCCAACTCTAGACCCCATGGCACCTGAAGAGCTACTCCAGTTTACAAGCTGCAATTGCAATGGAGATTGCAGCAACCGGAGATGCAGCTGCAAGAAGAATGGCGTCAAGTGCATCTCAGCTTGTGGAGTCTGTAAAGGCTTTACCTGCAAGAATGCCCTTCATGATGGTTTTGATGAATACTCAGACATTGACTGCTAAAGCATTTGAGAGGGTGGATTAGTATTTGCTCGGATAATTGTGCAACTAATTGAAATAAATGCAACTTTATATGTAAATGAAAAGTGGGCGTGTCAATTTTTTCCACTAAGGAGTGGTTGTAGTGAAAAATAAATGCTAGCAATCAACTCAGAATAATGAAAAACCATTAGTTTGACCCCTCACAAGTTACTTAAGTCCAATTTAAGCACTTTCGATTTTTCGAAAATCGGTTATTGGTACCCCGACTTTGAGCAGTTTTTTGAAAGGTTTCCCCCAGGAGTTGAATTTCAAACTTTTAGTACATGTTAGTAGACACCTTTAGAAACACATTGGTGAAGAAATGTCTTGGTAACGATTTAGTTCCCAGATTTTCAGATGTTCACCTTACTATGAGCTTGTATATCTGCTATTTTTGAATAGCCAAAGTATAAACGGTTAAAAGTGGTTCAAACTATTATGACGCTATATTAACACATTTTGCATGTTTCCAATGGATCCAATGTAGTTATGATTTAGTCCCAATGTCCAAAGTCCACACTTTGTATTTTTATTATTTTAAGTAGTGAAAATAGCTGATCTACAAGCTCAAAACGTGTCACATCACGACGTGTTGTGAGCTTGTGGATCCGCTATGTTTGCTCCCTTTCGGTGTCACTCTTGTACAACAAAATAGGGTATTGATTTTCAAAATAATGATAGTAATTAACAGTTAAAATTTGGAGATGCAAGTGTTGTCCAACAGGGACTACTTGTTCTGCACACAAACTGACAATAACGTGCACACTAGTCCAAATCGCACTTTAGGCCTATACATCTTGATAGTTTAATGATGGTGTTTGATCTATCCTCGTTGGAATTAGATTTTTTTGTCAAGTTTAGACAGAATAAATCCACATGGAAACTGGTTGTTTGTGAATCAGATTGTGATTCACGTCTGATATCTGAAGCTGCGTCGCAGTCTAGACACTCGGACGCAGGTGATCCACCAGCTCACAGCGGGTCGCGCCGCTACGCCTTGTGATTTAATAACAGTGTGGACAGTAGGTCTTAAAGATAAGATTTAATAACAGTGTGGACAGTATGTCTTAAAGATCAGATTTAATAACAGTGTGGACAGTAGGTCTTAAAGATCAGATTTAATAACAGTGTGGACAGTAGGTCTTAAAGATCAGATTTAATAACAGTGTGGACAGTAGGTCTTAAAGATCAGATGTAATAACAGTGTGGACAGTCAGTCCTGATCAGATTTATTAACAGTATGGACAGTCAGTCTTAAAGATCAGATTTAATAACAGTGTGGACATTAGGTCTTAAAGATCAGATTTAATAACAGTGTGGACATTAGGTCTTAAAGATAAGATGTAATAACAGTGTGGACAGTAGGTCTTAAAGATCAGATTTAATAACAGTGTGGACATTAGGTCTTAAAGATCAGATGTAATAACAGTGTGGACAGTCAGTCCTGATCAGATTTAATAACAGTATGGACAGTCAGTCTTAAAGATCAGATTTAATAACAGTATGGACAGTCAGTCTTAAAGATCAGATTTAATAACAGTGTGGACATTAGGTCTTAAAGATCAGATTTAATAACAGTGTGGACATTAGGTCTTAAAGATCAGATTTAATAACAGTGTGGACAGTTAGTCCTAAAGATCAGATTTGATTGAAGTCTGAACAAAAAAAGACAGGATCCAATACACATCATAAACAGTACTGTACAGTGCTTAGTTTCCTAAGCAAAAGTAAAGGGGGTATGTAGTCATTTTCAAATGTTTCCGGTCATACAGTCTGGGACTCGGAAGCTCTGATCATGATTAGAATATAAACTGGATGTGAAGCCTCCGACCCACTTCCGTTTCGTCTTTACAGTCGCGCAAATTTATCCGAATATAAATCAAAATCATCTAAGTATATTTAGCTTGCTGCTTAGCTCTATATAGCATTCGGAGATTGTGGAATAGTTGTCTGGCTACGCGAGACTCTAATACAGTGGTTCTCAAACTTTTTCATGTCAAGGACCCCCAAAATGATATGTATTTGGCCGCGGACCCCCATCTCAAATATTTTGTTCCAGGGACCCCCAGAAGCAAAGATTTCAGTTACAAATTTCAATTAAAAACATATATATATTCAAAGGTTTGCACACATTTTCACGATTGTGCCGCGCTATGAGCTTGTAGATCTGCTATTTTAACGTGTTTTAATTTGTACAAATGGAACTAAATGGGTCCTTTTGGTTCCATTTGTACCCTCTCAGAGTTACAGACCTGTGAGGCAGTGGTTCTCACACTTTATTGCATGTCAAGGCCCCTAAAATGTATGTATTTGATGATGGACCCCCATAAATATATTGTGCCAGAGTTCAAATGTTTGAAATATATTCCAAATTTACCAAGCTCTTATTGGAAATAGCAGACTCAAGCTCACAGCTGATGTACAATATACACTGTACAGGGTTAAAGTGGTTAAGCTGAAGTTTTTATGCTATAGTATACATGATATGTAATGTTTATTTAAAGGAGCACTTCACCCATTTTCAACCTATCTTCATATAATTGGTCCTCACTAATGCTCATGATACTCGGTCTGTGTGTCAGACAGAGGGTGGGCTGTGGACAGTTCAGAAACTCGCCCACCGGTGACCGGTGACACAAAGTCGTCCTTTAACTCATTTTGCTGGGGACCCCCTGGAGCCCCTTCGAGGATCCCTGGATCCCTGGTCCGTGGACCCCCCCCCCGGTCCACGGACCTCACTTTGAGAACCACTGTTCCCAAACCTTTTAGCTCGAGACCCAAAAGAGAAATGCGAGTGAGAATAGCCGATCTACAAGCAAGTGAGCTTGTAGATCGGCTATTTTCACTACTTCTTAAAAGTATTTTTTACCTCTAATTAATGGATTTATTAATAATTATTGTGAAAAAACTAAATTTTTTCAAAATTCAAAAAAAAAAATCAAAAACTAAATGTAGGAAACAAAAAATAAGACCATAAACATTGGTCCGTGACCCACATTGGTCCGCGACCCACACGTTAAAAAAAAACGTAAACAGTGCTCTATGCCAGGGGTCTTCAACAGGGGGTCCGGGACCCCTAGGGGGTCCTCAGAGTTACTACAGGGGGTCCGCCAAATCTTTGTGTGATTATGTTTTTTTTTTTACATTAACCACTTGAACCCTAGCATCCCTTTTCTGCGGAGAACTTTAGCCAAAAATAGCCGATCTACAATAGCCGATCACAACGCCTCGCACTGCGAGGCGTTGTGAGCTTTGGCAAAGAGTTATAGGTGTAGAGGGGAAAAAGAGCAGCAAAAGTTGAGCTGAAACACAATTTTATACAATATAGAGGGGGTCCCCGCTTCATCTCTCTCTCAACTAGGGGGTCCTTGGCCTGAAAACGTTGAAGACCCCTGCTCTATGCGATGCGTTTGGCGTTGGGTGGGGGCAGGGGGGGTCCAGACAGCCTCTCTGGAATGCTTTCGTAGATGCTGCTTCCTGGGTCCGAGGTCAAAGGTCGCTGTGGCAGCGCTGGATGGAGACCTCGGTGCTGCGGGGATGGTGATGGAGACACATCATCTGATACCTGATACAAGATTAAACATAAGACACAGAGAATCAGCAAGGAACAACATATCCCACAATGCTGTGCTCTATTCTACTGAAAGGATAGCAGATCAACAATTTTGTATTTAAAAAAAAAATATATATAAATCAATTAGTCTGCGTGACCACGTAAGCCCTATTTCATGCTGTATTATTTTATACAATCCATCGGCTATTTTTGCTATTTTTTGAAAATCTATTATTTTTTAAAAACGGATTATTTTATTGATTAAATCGATTTACCCCTACATGGGATACATTGTTTTATTTTATTTGCATTGTCTTACAGCTGCACTATGTAACTTTTCTCTTCTATCCCGGAATTGAACCCAGTTTCCTGTACAAGGGCTGAAATGTTTACCATTGAGCTAATAGAGCCTGACTGCTTGCTCAGGGGATACATTGAATCTTGACCATCATGTCGAAATTCATGTCAGATCCTGTGTCTAGGTGAGACGTGACCTTTGACACAACCTAAATGTCTCACTAGAAGAGCAGGGAGACACAATACAACCACAACAATTGTATAAGTTATATTGTATTACACGGCTTGGTTGAATGCTTGATTCTGATTGGTCAATCGCTGAATTCAGTGTTGTGTTATTTCTAGATAATGACAGCTGAGCTCAATAACAGGCCGCTGTCTAATCAATGGCACCTGCTCATATCAACCTGTGCTGCTTGATGTTATGCTGTATCCAACATGACAGCCATGTAAACAAACACACCATGTCATTTACAACTAAACGTTGCTCTCAAGAATGTTTTTGAAAACATTTGAAGCGAGAAATAGACAATGCAATAACCGAAAATGTATTCTATTTGATCCACTACACTTCCTTGTATTCCGAGGCGACCGTGTCCGCCCAGCGCAACACTTATGGAATACTTTCATTGCCGTAAGCAAGGAAATACTTTGTTTTGATATACTTCGTTTTGAATACGCGGGATAATGTATGGGTAGCTGGTCGTTATTGAAAAATAAATCCCTTCAGGATGATTATGCACCTCTGCGTCGGTGCATAATCACAGGATTTATTTTTCAATAATGACCAGCTACCTTTACATTTTCCCTTGCTTAACATACTCTACCATACAGATTGGACAAAATTACAATTAATTTATT
Organism: Gymnoscopelus microlampas; assembly: GCF_963454915.1. Classification (NCBI taxonomy): domain Eukaryota; kingdom Metazoa; phylum Chordata; class Actinopteri; order Myctophiformes; family Myctophidae; genus Gymnoscopelus; species Gymnoscopelus microlampas. Next base: position 1,064,740 of record NC_139952.1, read on the forward strand.
TAAAATAAAGTTACACAGTGCACTTTAAAGGGTATATAACCTACCCTACAGTATCCACCTGTTTCCTAGGCTTTTCACTGTGTTCCACTTCATCACTTCCTGTCTTTTGATCCAATGACATCCAATGAAACCGGTCAGATGACTAATAGTCTCGCGTCACCAGACAACTATTCCACAATCTCTGAATGCTAAAATAGAGTCTGGGACTACACTTCCCGAAAGCTGTGTAACGGAAGTTGTTCAGACCGGAAAGACATTCGACCAATCACGACGCGGTGCCCGCGGACCTGTAGTCCTAGTGGAAACAGAACCGAGGCGGAAGCATAGTCATAGGAGCGGTAGATTCATGTTATTTGTGCGAGGATTGTTTATCACAGAAAACTGAGAAAGGTATCATGGAATTAATGCCGAAAAAACTGTGAAAGAAGACACTAGTAGACATAAACGATGTTTATGAGATTCGTTGATTCCAGTCGGACGCTGCACAATGCTGAAACGGACGTGGGTAGGGGAGGGGCATCCGCTTTCCACTTACACATGATCAGAGCTTCCGAGTCCCAGACTGTATGTCGGAAACATTTGTAAATTGTGGGAGGCAACAGTCTGGTGACGCGAGACTAGATGACTAATGATATCCAATGAAATCCGACAGGAAGTGGAAAACACACAGCCAAGAAACAGGTGGATAGAAACCCCACTTTAAAAAATAGAAAATAATCAAAACTAAACAGAAATTGAAAATAAAAAGTAAAACAAAAACTATAATCTCCTTATAAGCTCCATGATACCTCAGCAGTGCTTGCATGCAGTGCAGGAGGACAGGTGCTGCCTCTAGCGGGTGGAGGTCTGAAGGGCAGACTGGGAGGAGCCACTCTGCCTGATGAGGTCAGACTGGGAGGAGCCACTCTGCCTGATGAGGGCAGACTGGGCGGAGCCACTCTGCCTGCTGAGGGCAGACTGGGAGGAGCCACTCTGCCCGATGAGGTCAGACTGGGAGGAGCCACTCTGCCCGATGAGGTCAGACTGGGCGGAGCCACTCTGCTTGATGAAGGCAGACTGGGTGGAGCCACTCTGCCTGATGATGATGATGATGATGATGAGGAGAGCAACGGAACACCTCTGATGTTCACCTCTGAGTACTCATGATGCTGCTGGGACGCTGCTGAGGACAGAGAAACAGAGAGAGATACCGACTGGTCAGGAGAGGGAACTGTCTGGAAGCTGCATGGCAGGGTATTTTTCTCCTCTGCACCAAACCTTTTTTTAAATATATATATCATTTTTATCCCACAATTTTGTAACCCTTTTATCACCCAGTGCCAATTGCCTAAGCTTATAATCCTGGGAGCTAGTCTCCCTCTGCCAGCCTGGGGAGAGCCCAGAACTGAGCTCATGCCTCCTTCAATGCATGAGGAGTGAGCAGGCCACTTCTTGTCACCTGACAGGGGGGAGTTTCCCCGGTAGGACGTAGCGCGTGGAAGGATCACGTTATTCCAACCAGTTCCTTTCCCCTCCATCAGGCGCCCCGGCTGACCAGGGGGAGGCAGTATAGAGACCAGGATTACTGCATGTTTTTGTGAGGGTACCTACCCGCTAGGAGACACGGGGAGAACATGCAAACTCCACACAGAGTGGGCGCCCTTTCGCCAACCCCACCTAGGGTATGGGCACTGATGACGCAGAGGAGAGGACACGCCCCCAGCGCCCACAACGTCTCCGGTGGGAATCGAACCCAGGACCTTCTAGCTGTGAGGCAACAGCACTACCGACAGTGTCACCGTGCCCCTGCACCAAACCTCGAAAACCAAGCCGAAAATAGACAAACTACAAGCTCACAACGCCTTGTGAGCTTGTTGATCTGCTATTTTTGGTTACAGTTCATAATAGAGATGCTAGGGTTCAAGTGGTTAATGTAAAACAAAAGTTCCTATCACACACATTTTTGGCGGCCCCCCTGTAGTAGCCTAACTATGAGGACCCCCTAGGGGCCCCGGACCAGTGGTGTGTTCTACCGTTATACGCTGTATACGGCGTACACAGTCCAGATTTTTTGGGAAGAAGCGTATACAGTCTAATAACCATTTCATCCATTGAAAACGCGAGAGCGTATACCCACGACCACGCGCACCATATCGTATCGTATACCCTCCGGAAAAACCTAACACGCCACTTCCCCGGACCCCCTGCTGAAGACCCCTATGTATGGAGACAGTGAGAGAGGCACAACGGTATTGACGGTATAGTTCCATTTTGTTGAAAAATAACAAAAATATATATATTTTATCGACTTCAAAATCTCAAAATCGGTCAGGTGGTGGTCACCAAATTTTTTTTTAGATCATTAAATGAGATTCTGGTATGAAAAAGAGTGAGAAAGACTGTATTATGGCATATCATTTCTGGACACTGTTTGGGGACCAAAATGGATCCTTACAGGTCTGTAAACTCTGTACAAATGGAACCAAATGGACCGTAAGGGTGAACACTCTCAGAGTTATATGGATCCTTGAAATTAAAATGTTTGAGAACCACTGTATTATAGCAGATTGGTTAATTGATGGATTGATTGATCTTATTCATTTATTTATTCATTTTCATATCGGTGCTTGTTGTAGGCCTGTCTGTCGTTTGCCTAGAGATGTTTGTATGTTCATGGACAAAATGGGGGGGGGGGGGGGGGGGGGGCTTTTTTATTAATATAATATAATATAATATAATATAATATAATATAATATAATATAATATAATATAATATAATATAATATAATATAAGGAGCGGTAATGCGCCTCCCGGCCTCAGGGTGTCACTGCTGCGTGGGAAAACTACGTCTGTTTTTGTTGTTATTTTGTTTTTTCTTACAAACCGGTTTTTACCTTTGACCCTGTCGTTGACAGGGTTGCCATGTCCGCTTATTATAAGCGACTTGTAATTTGTAAATATTGGTAGTTGCGGATTGGGCTTTTTTCCTAATGTTTAAACCAGTGTTTCATTTTCTTAGCTTGTAGATCGGCTATTTTCAAATAGCCGATGTCTACATCAGTGGTTATCAAAGTGGGGTCGTCCGGGTAGGGTTCCAGGGGGGTCCCCAACAAAAGCAGTTAATATAGCATCACAATCATGTTAACCACTTTATCCATTTATATGTTGGGTATACAAACATAGCAGATCTACAAGCTCACAGCTTGTACATTCTCTATACAATCAATCACATCTGCTATTTTTTAATTTTTGAAGAAAAACAAAATAAGTATTGGAACATTTTGAATAATTTTGATATTTTTAAACACATTTTCACTTCTGGGGTCCCTGACACAAAACATTTTCAGTTAGGGGTCCGCAGCCAATAGGTCACATATCAATTTGGGGCTCGTTTGAGAACTTTATGTTTAAAAGGGCGAAGGGCTCGCTTCTTTTTGGGCTTGTTTCCATAGACCCGGTTGCTTTGCTTGCTTCTCTCGCAAAACCTGGCAACGCTGGTCGCTGACGCTTCGTGTGTCGTGTCGTGTCGCCCACCAATCATCATCACATGAAAAAAAGTGTCGCTCAGCCGCCCCGGAGAGAAGAGCAGCGACACAGACTCAACAACATGGAGGAGAAGCTCATCTCCACAGTGTGCGACTTCCCGGAGCTCTACAACGTCAACCTCAAGTCCTACAACGACCTGCGGGCCAAGAGCAACGCGTGGCGCAGCGTGGCCAAGGCGACGGGCATGCCGGGTACTGTCTGTAGGCGATACACTACAGGGGTTTAGAGTGTCGTTCACAACGCAAGCGACGCCCCCGCGGCCGTGTCGCTTGCCGAAAATTGATGGAAAAGCAGGCAGCGATCGCCTCCAAAGCGACGCGACGCGTCGCGATGGCAAGATTTTAAATCGCTGTGTGCTTCGTACGTACGACGGGGGTCGCTCGCTGGGGGGGGGGGGAGTAGATCTATAAGCTCACACACAACGTGTCGCTGTGAGCTTGTAGATCGGCTATTTATTATTATTATTATTTTTATTAGCCGATTAAAAAATCTACGGATTTTTTTTTCATTAGCCGATAAAAAAAGAAATTAGCCGATCTACAAGCTCACAACACCTTGTGAGCTTGTAGATCGGCTATATATTATTTTTATTATTATTATTATTATTATTATTATTATTATTGTTATTTTATTAGCCGATTAAAAAATCTAAGACAATTTTTTATTAGCTGATAAAAAAGGAAATAGCCGATCTACAAGCTCACAGCACGAGGCGTTGTGAGCTTGTAGATCGGCTATTTTTTTCCCCCAGCGAGCAACACACCTTTGTGAGCTTTGTTCTCTGTGCTTTAAGAAAACCCAGTTTGAGTGATTATTACTATATCATCTTAAAGTGATTGTTTTCATTGTCGTTTAAAATAATTGTAGGTTATAATATAAGTGTAATAATAATAATAAGCTAATAAGCTACAGCACCCAGGAGAAAGCATCCATCACAAACTCATCACAAAAAAAGAAAAAACCTCCGACATCTAAAGTTCATGGTAAATTTTTTGTACCAAATTAACCGAATGAACCACATTAAAGTAACTAAAAAAAAAACCAAAAGGTAACAAACCCGGGAAAAAAACGGTACATAGAATTCAGAGAGACAGTGTAGCGTCTTAAAGGGATAGTTCACCCATCGATTAGTCAACCCATGGAGACCTGAATTCATGGATATTTTTTAGTTTTTGTCGCATTCCTAAGCCAATCATTTGCTGACCAGCTAGACTCTTTGTGTCTCCTACCGGAACCGCTGCGGGTCATCACGTTATTGACTTAGGAATGTGACAAAAAAAAAAATAATGAATGAATGAATTCAAATCTCCATGGGGTAACTATTAATCGATAGAAAAAAACTATCCCTTTAAGGAACTAGGATCGCGGGTAAACCAAGAATCTGGCATCAGTCTAAACATATGCTATCAAAATCTGTACATTGAAACTATAGGATACCAGGCAGGTAAACAATGAACCTAGCTTCTGTTTAAATACTGCTATCTAAATAGCATTACATCGTGTTCAAGAAAACAAGTAACAAAGACATGAGATATGTCTGCATGGTAGCCATATCTTGGCCAATCATTAGCATCACTCTCATGACTCTTAACATTTTAACCCATTAAAACCAGTAAAGCATCTGTGTCATTTTATACTTTGGCTATTCAAAAATAGCAGATATACAAGCTCATAGCGTATCATTATGAGCTTGTAGATCTGCTATTTTTGAAAAATCGTGAATATTTGTGCAAATCTTTCAATATATACATTTTTTAAAACTAAAATCTTTGCCTCTGGGAGGTCCCTGGAACAACATATTTTGAGATGCAGGTCGGCGGACAAGTCAGAAAACTGTTAAGATTTCGAAGAATCGGCCTCAGGTCGATTCTATCAGGGTCGATTCTAACCCATTAAGACCTGAGGCCGATTCTACAAATGTCTTACAGACAAATCCTAATAGTTTTCTGAAAAATGTATGTTGCTATATCAGTGGTGCTCAAACCTTTTCATGTGAAGGCCCCCCAAAATGATATGTATTTGGCCACGGACCCCCCCCCATCTCAAAAATATTTTGTTCCAGGGACCCCCAGAAGCAAATTTGAGTAAAAAATATATGTATTATATATATATATACACACACACACACACACACACACACACACACACACACACACACACACACACACACACACACACACACACACATATACAAGCTCATAGCACGGCACAAAGTGACTCTGAGCTTGTATTTCTGCAAATGTTTTAATAGCCAAAGTATAAAATAATAGTTTAAGTTCAAATCTAAAATGACACTGTGTAATTTTAGACACATTAATGGATTAATGTCTTTGTCTTTGCAGAAGACAAGTGCAAGAAGAAGTGGAAGAACTTGCGAGACACGTACAGGAGAGAGGTCAAGCGCACCGGGGCCAACGGAGGCCCCAACAAATGGAAACACAGCTCCTTGCTGAGTTTCCTGGACCCTTTCATGAAGGCAAGGATAATAACTATCAGCATTCATATGCTGGGGGGGGGGGGGGCACACCACCAAAAACCACCACCAAAAATAGCCTATCTACAAGCTCACAAGCTGTGAGCTTGTAGATAGGCTATTTTTGGCAATGACTTGGTGTACACGTGGAAAAAAAGGGGGGTCTAAGTACAGAGCTACAGGTTAGTCTAGAGCAGTGATTCTCAACCGTTTCAGGTCACGACCCCCTCAAATAATCCTATTTGAACTGGGGACCCCCCATCCTGACAAGCACTTAGAATTGTAGGAGTCGAGGCATTACATTTTGTTTCACTCTGTCTTATATATTATTTGACAATTTGGCCAATGTTTGTCTGACCAGTTTTTATAGTATAGTTTGTTAATTCCTTTTTTTTAGGTATTAAAACGTTCTTAAAAGTCCGTAAATTGTCACTTCACTGTCATCTGGGGACCCCCCCCCCTGGGGGTCCCGACCCACAGGTTGAGAACCACTGTCTAAAAGGTCAATATAATATCTGATATAATGCAGTGATGTTGTTAGGTTTTCAATGAAGTGCGTCCCGGGACTCACTGGTGGTCATTTGAATGAGTCCCACTAATCTTAGATTAGATGTTGGCCTATTTGACTGTGCAGAAGCATAATTGCCTTCATGCCTATAACATTAGCCTTGTTCCCAGCCTTACTCATCTGCGAAGACAAAAGCCTGATCACGACCTAAAACAGAGTGTCTATAGACAAATCCACAGACGCGCTGCCTGTAGGCGCTACTAGGCGGCCATTGCTGCGGTCTCGCGTCCGCGGAGCGTTGACCGCAGCAATGGCTGCGCGCAGGGCAGCGCTCCGTGGATTCGTGTATAGGGGAGGGCCTTCTGCCGTACGTATTTCCCCCGGAAACTATCTTTTTCGACCAATCACAACACTCATTTCATTCACAGAGAATATTAACAGATTTGTAAAGCGTCAACGTCATTTCCTTGGGCGGTACTCCCGCCCAATTCCGGCACTTCCGTTTAGACACTCAACCGGCTAGGTCTTGTCCAGCGTGCTATAACATTAACGAGCGTCAACGAGCGCCAGCTGGACACACACACACACACACACACACACCTGCCCTCTGCAGTGCTCTAATAGGGCTCTATTCACAGCAGCCATATTGTGAAGACATTCACAGGTGTTACCAATGATACTAATGAAGGCTCTGTTCCATTTAGTCTAGCACAGTGGTTTCCACGACCCCTAACTCTGAGAGTGTACAAGTGGAACCAAATGGACCCGTAACACACCCGTAAGGGGCCATTCGGAAGCCCATGAGGGTCCCTGGACCCCAACTGTAGACCCACTGGTGTTTCCAGTGGGCCAACATGCACAATATCAGCACCCTGACTCTGTTTGACCAGAATGGAACAGAGCCTTCATTAGTATCATTGGTAACACCTGTGAATGTCTTCACAATATGGCTGCTGTGCATAGAGCTTATTTGAAAGTATATTAGAGACAATATACTTTGTGCACCACTGGCAGTGAGCTGTGCGTTTGCTGTTCCTTCCTGTGAAGGAGCTGGCCAGCGGTGGTTCCATGGAGGAGGGCTTCCCCCCACACTGCTCCCCCGTCTCGCCACAGTCAGGCTCCGACCAGGAGCAGACCCCCCCGCTCCTGCAGGCCGCTCCCAATGCCGCCCCCCGCAGGACACTCAGGAAGTACGTCTGATTGCAATTGTTGCGTATTTTGCATGATCTCAATTATTTAAATGGTCGGTCTACAATCTACAAGATCACAATGATCTGCAACGTGTTGTGAGCTTAATGATCGTCTATTTCTGCAATCTCTTTATGTTTTTGAAAGTATCAAATTATTAAATAGCAAAAGTACATTATGATTTTTTATATTTTTGGTACCGGTCATTGTCAATTATTACTTTTTTTTATATTTAAAGGTGGTGAAAGTGATGTTTTGGAAAATGTATTTTCTGTTTACTAAAGAGCTGGAGAGACAGGGAGACCCCTGTTACTCAAAGCTTTATTTCACTTTGGAAGTGTTTTAAAGTGTAATGCCTGTTTAAACTGTATAGCAAATGATTACTACGCAATATAGAGCCTTAACATTTTAACAACACTTACACTACCTTACAGTTAGTATTTGTCATATCTGACCTTTGTAAAAAGTCAACCAGAAATGTAATTTAAATATCTATGTAATGTTCCAATGTTCAATGCAAAAACAACATAATTAAATCATTATTTGTATGACAATTAACAGTCAACTACAATGTCCCGATGGCTCACCACCAATGGTGTAAAGTAACTAAGTACATTTACTCAAGCACTGTGCTTAAGTACAAGTTGGAGGTATTTTTTACTATACTGGAGTATCTCCAATTGTCAATACTTTTACTTCTACTCCACTACATCTCAGAGGCAAATATTATACTCGACTACAATTATTTGAAAACTTTAGTTACTAGTTACGTTGCAGATATAAATTATAAAACATACATTAACCACTTCAGCCCTATTTTATACCTAGGCTATTTGAAAATAGCCGATCTACAAGATCGCGACGCGTTGTGAGCTTGTAGATCTGCTATTTTCAAACAATTTAGTACTTTTACTTTTGGTACTTCAAGTATATTTTGATGCCAATACTTTTGTACTTTTACTCAAGTAACATTTTCAACACAGGCCTTTTACTTGTAACAGAGTATCTTTATATTGTGGTATTGCTACTTTTACTTAAGTCAAATATCTGAGTACGTCTTCCACCACTGCTCTTCCACCAGGAAGGCGGAGCGAGGGGAGCGAGGGGGCGGGTCCAACTCGGACGAGTGGTTCGAGGAGTACGTCATGTCGGTGTTGAACAAACAGCCCGACCCGGAGGAGTCCTTCCTGCTCAGCCTGGCGCCCATGCTGAAGGCCCTGCCCCCCGAAAAGAGAAGCCTGGCCAAGATCGAACTGTTGACCGTCCTGCACAAGCTACAGTTCACCCCGGAAACCAACGCTTGAGCTGTTCAAGGAAGTATTCCACTCCGGGGAAGAAAAAGAAGAAGACTTTTGTTTCTGTGAAATACGTGACTCCGTGAAGCTTTGGATTCATGGGGAATTCAGATGTTAAAGGGATATTTCACTTTCAAAATAAATGTGGGTCATTGTATAGTCTACTCAGGCTTTTGTGAGCCCCCCAGACAGTTTTTAAGTTGCCTGATTCAGTATTTAGATATTTGATATTCATTTTATCAGACAAGCCCCCTTCCTATACACGAATCCACGGAGCGCTGCCCTGTAGGTGGCGCCGCCATTGCTGCGGTGTCAGACTCGATCAGCTGCTGCTGCGCGGTGTCAGTCAGCTGCAGTCACTTGACTGCTCACGTTACTCTTTTACCTGCTTTTTACTAACTTTTACTAACACTAACTTTACAAAGATGTACAGAAAATCGGGATGAACCTGTGTAGTTTATGGCTGCTCCAACAGCCAAGCAGGTAAAGAGTAACGTGAACAGACGGACAGAACCGCAGCAGCAGCTGACTGAGTTTGACACCGCAGCAATGGCGGCGCCACCTACAGGGCAGCGCTCCGTGGATTCGTGTATACAAACCCATTATAACATGTTAAAAACTCAATTTTTAACATGTTAGATTCATCAAAAACACCCGTCCTTGGTTCTGGTGACTCTTCCTGCCCTCCTAATACGTGAGGGGGGCGTGTTTTTTTCGATTACTTTTTCATTTATTTTATTAATTATTTTGAATGTATTTAATTTTAATTAGAAGGACAATATCTGTCACCAGAACCAAGGAAGGGTGTTTCCGATGAATCTAACATGGTTGAAATGGAGTTTGAAGTTACAATGGGTTTTTATAGGAAGGGGGCGTGTCTGATAAAATGAATATCAAATATCTAAATACTGAATCAAGCAACTTAAAAACTGTGCGGGGTAATCCCAAAAGCCTGAGTAGACGATAAAATTACTTATTAAGTTAAATATCCCTTTAAAGGTGCAGTCACACCGAACTTTGATTCTGCCTATGAGGGCGGATTCAGCCAATGCTTTTCAATGGAAACGGATCGGTTTGTTGCCATTCGAGGATTTCCGAAAAAAAAAAAACCCTCCGTTGCCATAGAGCACCGAAGTCCTGACGTCACTACCACTAGAGGGCGCTGTCCCCCTGGGTTGTGGCTTTATTGTTTTGTATTGAAATCCCCATTGGGGAATTTTAGATCGTCTCATATAAGAACTGTGTTCAAAAAATAAACACACCACCCCGGCGATTTTACTCATGTGGATATGAAGCATCGGCTGAAGGGAGAAATGTACACATTTACCCAAAGAGTAACACATTAAACGCTAGAAACGAGTCAAACGACCCAAAGACTACATTTCCGCATGAACGCGGCTGCTGTAGGGACAGTGATTTCAGACCCCAGATGTGTAGTTCCGGACTTTTAAGGCAGAATTAATTCAATTCTCTCTAGAAACAGGCTGTATCAAAGTGTTTTCCACTTCCTGTCGATTTGATCCAATGAAATCCAATGAAACTGGTCAGATGACCAATGATATCCAATGAAATCCACAGGAAGTGGAAAACACACAGCCTAGGAAACGGGTGAATAGAAAAGCATTGACAGAATCCGCTGCACAGGCAGAATCAAAGTTCAGTGTGACTGTACCCTAAGGGCGCGCTCCCACTAAAACATGGTCGGCTAGCGTTAAACGCAGGTTGTTCGTGGCCACAGTTTTTTGCAGCCAGCGGATTCTAAAAAACGTGAGTGACGCGCCTGTCACTCACTTTCAGGACCCTCCCCGTAGCCCGCACCGCCTGCTGCCTTGAGCACCATGTTGCTTCCTGAGTCTTGGGACGGTCCGCCTTCGACTCACCCGATTGGGCAGAGGGGGAAAATCAGCTCCTGCCTCCAGCAAGTCGTGTAGAGCGGATAAACGCACGGTCTGTGCGACAGGCGGAAAGATCCGCCCTTGCGTGAATCCACGCATTTACATTGACAAAGCATTGGCAGATTCTGCCCCAGAGGTAAAATAAAAGTGCGGTGGGAGCGCGCACTAAAGGAGTATTTCACCCCTAAAATGGCTTTGTTTCGATCAAATACTCGCTCTGTGAAGCTTTGATTTCGTGTGGGAATTTAGATGTTAAAGGAGTATTTCACCCCTAAAATGACTGGTTTCCCCTATCAAATACTCCGTGAAGGTTTGAATTCATGGGGATTTTTTTGTTTTTGTCACACGCCTTTACGGTGATGGTTCTCAAACTATTTTAATTTCAAGGGTCCCCTATAACTCTAAGAGTGTACAAATGGAACCAAATGGACCGTGAGGGTCCATTTGTAGCCTCTCAGAGTTACATACCTGTAAAGGTTTGAGATGTTTGTTGTAAAGCCAGAGATATCAGTTGGATTGTTATATCTGTGAATATTTGACTTTTTTTGACGATAATTTTGGTATGAACAATATTGCATTCGATGTGTCCTGATTTTCAGCCACTTTAAACCTGATTTTGGTCAAGTCATCATAGGTGAAAATCTCCCAAAAAAAGAAAATTGTTGTGAGCTTGAATTTCCTATTTTTAGAAGCCTTTAATCAAATGTAAGTTTCTCAAAATGACTGGAATTGATTCTGTACTTTTAGACAAACTATAATGGTGTGGTCAAGGAATGAACTGTTAACCGTCCTGCACAAACTGCAGTTCATCTCTGAACCCAACGTTTGAGCTATTAAAGTAGTATTTCACCCTTAAAATGACGTTTTCCGCGAAAATAATCCTAAAACAAAGAAAAGACTTGATTAATTGAAGTTAATTAATCCAGGATTACACAACAGGAAATCCTACATATCAAAAATCTGTTCATAAACTCCAGAGTGTAATCAAAGTGTCGGGTATCCAGTCGTATCTTAATTGAATTAAAAACACAGCTTATTCGCGGAATATGTATTGTTTCAAATACTTCTCATTAACAAATGACGCAGACGCCTGGGCGCACGTGTACTGAGCTCGTGTTCATGCGGGTTCCTCTCGACACGTGCATGACACGCTTGCACCGGAAGTGAATACAAAAAGTAACATTTTCAGAGAGCTGTGTTCGAGTCAATAAATTGATTTGTAAATGGATGCAGCAAAAAATATCTGTGTATTCAAGGGTTCACGGGACGAGTAATTGATAGGGAACCCCCTTGAAAACGAGATGGTTCATCTCAAGGGGTTATTCCCAATAAAATAATTTCAGACAGAAATAAGGAAAGAAAAGTAGTTTTGGTGGTGAACTATTCCTTTAACCGTACGGCACAAAGTCCAGTTAACCTCTGACCCCAGAGTTTGAGGTGTCACACACAGCACTGTATTAGCCATGGGGCCGCCGGGGCTGTGGCCCAGTGTCCCTTGGCTCTCAGGGGCCCTTCGGGGGAACTGGGCCACGCGGCCATCGACAATGTACTAAAATGAAATGTATAGGTTAATCAAATATCAAATGTGTGGGCCCCTCCGCTGTATTTACAGCAGTTATTCTCGCTGGGTTTGAGGCGCTGCCAAGGGCTCCTGGGGCCCTTCCATATATGATGGAATATGATTAAGGATTTTTTTCCCCCCCAATGCCGGCCCAGGGGCCCGTGCGGGGGTTAATCCATCCCTGGTGACACACATTTCCTGTGTCGGTAATTTACAGAGCCCAGCCGATGCCACACTTCTGGGTCCGATGGTGATTTTATTTATTCGATTTTTTCTTATTTTTTCTTATTCTCTGAGACCTACTCTGTAAACGCCTCAGTGTATACCTTGAGATACAGCGTCCTAGACCAGTGGTTCTCAAACTTTTCAGGCTGTGACCTCCCAAAATAATCATATTTGAACCGGGGACCCCCCAACCTGACAAGCACTTTGAATTGTAGGAGTTGAGGCATTACATTTAGTTTGACTCAGTTCCCACAGATAAATATTGTGAAAATAGCCGATCTACAAGCTCACAACGCCTCGCAACGCAATGCATTGTGAGCTTGTAGATTGGCTATTTTCAAAATGTTTGCCTCTTATATTATTTGACAATTTGGTCAATGTTTGACCAGTTTTTATAGTATAGTTTGTTAATTATTTTTGATGCAGTAATGGAAATGTTTTTTTAAAGGTCTTAAAAGTCCTTAAATTGTCACTTTACTTGTAATCTGGGGACCCCCCAAAATCTTGTGGGGACCCGACCCACAGGTCCTAGACCATCGAATACCAATGTTTTGTCCCGTATTTCCGAAACAATTAGAACACATCAGCTGCATTATTGCCGACACCGAAGTCGTCCAAAAACGCAAACAATGACTGATAACATTTATATCGGTCGGTCTCGACTGAATTGTCAGTCAGACGTTTAGTGTTTAGCCACCATGGACAATACTGGTGAGCTGTGTTATATGGACAATGAACACACAAATGGACGCTTACCAAAGCTCACTGCAAACAGAAAAGAAGACAGTTCTTTACAATTTGTACATATCATTTTTTTCTGGCTGCTCCTTATGTTTAGTGTGGATTCTTTTCTCATGTATATTTTCAGTTTGTGCAAGGTGCAGAGTAACTTCCTTCCAGTTTCTTACAATGACAAATAAGGGAAGTGAATTGAGTGTAATGGTTAAACGTGTTTACATTTTGGTAAAAATACTAAACGGGTATCTTTCCAAATAAAAACTCTGCCATGTTTGAAACATTGTTCGCTTCAACTCTATTCTGGTGATACATTATATTATATATGTGTTACATGTATTAGTCCTGGGGGTCCACACATTATGTTGGGTAAACAAACCAACATACAGTATAAGTGTATACAGGGTATCTGCACATTTTTTAATAGCCAAAGAAATCTTAAAATGACACACAGGTTCGTTCCCGGTCTTAATGGATTAATGTTGCTCTGGAAAGGGAAGTCTGGAGCTCTGTGTTGGAACTGTTACCCCTGCGACCCGACTCCGGATAAGCGGTAGAAGATGGATGGATGGATGGATACGTCAGTACTTACGGGTGTTTGCGTGTACGTCCGTCCACCGGCCCATAGCGTAGAAGCCAATCTGTCCGGCGCTGCCCTGATCTCTGACGGCTAGAAGAGGGGTTTCCTCATAGGTATGCGGGGGCTCCATGGTCCAACATGAGCCAGGCTCTCCGCTGGCTCCATGGCCTCCTGGTCTCTGCAGGAGGTCACAACCCTCCGTTTGAGGTTCTGACATCACATCCTGTCGGCAGTGGGGGGAAAGTAACTTAGTGCATTTACTCAAGTATATTGACTATATATTGACTAAATTTGTTTTTTCTTTACATTTTTTATCCCACAAGTTTTTTTAACCCATTTTTTCACCCAGTGCCAATTGTCTAAGTAATCCTGGGCGCCGCACTCCCTCTGCCAGTCTAGGGAGAGCTTAGAGCACTGCATGTTTTTGTGAGGGGGACACGGGGAGAACAAACTCCACACAGAGAGGCCCTTTCACCAACCCCACCTAGGGTATGGGCACTGATGACGCGGAGGAGAGAACACGCCCCCAGTGCCCACAGCATCCTGGCGGGAATCGAACCCAGGACCTTCTAGCTGTGAGGAGACATCGCTACCAACTGCACCGACCTAAGTACTACTACTCATGTAAAATTATGAATACAGGCCTTTGTTTCAGAGTCTACATGGTGGTATTTTCGACTTTATTACTCAAGTAAAATAAATAGCAGTACTTGTTGGGGCACTGGCTGGCGGGCCACATTGACATAGGGGGAGGTGTCATCAGGCCGGGTGCGAGGAGGTTTGTTGACCCGGGCATATTCAGCATCTGCTCCACAACCCCTGTCTGATGCCTCTGATGGACCATGGTTTACTGGAATCACCTCCTGGGAATGATAACAATAATAATAATAATAATAATAATAATAATAATAATAATAATAATAAATAAAATGAAATGAGATGAAATTAAATGAAAATATAGCTGCAAGCAGCAATTAGCGGTTTCGAGAATAATGGCAGACTGGCAGACTGTGACAAGAGTGGCAGACTGGCAGACTGGCAGACTTTGACAGAGTGGCAGACTGGCAGACTGGCAGACTGGCAGACTGGCAGACTGGCAGACTTTGACAGAGTGGCAGACTGGCAGACTGTGACAGAGTGGCAGACTGGCAGACTGGCAGACTGTGACAGACTGTGGCAGACTGGCAGACAGACAGACTGTGGCAGACTGGCAGACTGGCAGACAGACAGACAGACAGTGACAGAGTGAGAGAGAGAGAGAGAGAGAGAGAGAAAGAGAGAGAGAGAGAGAGAGAGAGAGAGAGAGAGAGAGAGAGAGAGAGAGAGAGAGAGAGAGAGAGAGAGAGAGAGAGCAAAGTGCACATGTCTGAATTAACAGGGTCATGTTTTGCATAATGCAATTTAAATGTAAAATGTGACAAGTCGGGTTTGAGCCGTGGACCTTTGGCACATGAGACTAACACTGTATTGATCAAGCTATTCAATCCACAGCCTTGGTCAGTGAGAAGGGAGAATCCAACAAAACAAAACAAAACAAAAGAGGGAATGAAGTACATCATACATTGAAAACAAGTACTCTCAATAAGCGTTTCATTTAACAATTGCATGTTTATTCATTGATACAGTCATGTTGTGTGTAATGCAATTGAGTTGAGGTCTGCATGAGGTGAGATTTGAACCGGCGACGCTCTGGTATCAAGGCAGATGATTAAGCCATTGGGCCAACAGACCCGAACTGATGAAAAGGGAGTTCACACACATGACACACTTTCACGCAAATTGCTCAGAAATACTGGATTTAAATGTTTTTCAAACTGCTCAAAATTGCAGACAATCTAAGGGCGGAGTTTACTGGTTAACAATTGCACATGCATTCATTGATACAGTCATGTTGTGTGCAATGCAATTATAATGAATTCTACATGACGTGGGATTCGAACCAGGAACCCTGTGGTTTCAAGGCAGATGATTAAGCCATTGGGCCAACAGACCTGTACTAGTGAAAAGGGAGTTCACACACATGACACACTTTCACGCAAATTGCTCAGAAATCCTTGGTTTAAATGTTTTTCAAACTGCTCAATATATTTCGGAATGGAAACTAGTGGAAAATAGTCGATCTACAAGCTCACAACGCGTTGCTATCTAAAAAGGTGTGAGATTGTAGATCGGCTATTTTCACAAGAAAGTATGTCATACATTAAAAAAAACTACTCTCAAAAGCATTTCGTGTTATTGTCTAAACATTGCACTTGTCTGAATTAACAGGGTCATGTTTTGTACAATGCAATTTAAATGTGAACTGTAATAAGTGGGATTCGAACCAGGGACCTTCGGCACATGAGACTCACACTCTACTGGTGGAGCTATCCAATACACAGCCTTAGACAGTGAAAAGGGAGAATCCAACAAAACAAAACAAAAGCGCGAATGAAGTACGTCATACATTGAAAAGAACTACTTTCAAGTATGCATTTCTCGTCATCTTTAACAATTGCACATGTATTCATTGGTATAGTCATGTTGTGTGCAATGCAATTATAATTAAGTCTACCTGAGGTGGGATTCGAACCGGCTACCCTATGGTTTCAAGGCAGATGATTAAGCGATCAAGCTATTGAACCAACACACCTGAACCTGTGAAAAAGGGCCTCAAACATGCATTTGACACAGTTTCATGCAAATTGCTCAGAAATCCTGGATTTAAATGTTTTTCAAACTGCTCAAAATTGCAGACAATCTAAGGGCAGAGCTTACTGGTCAAAGTGATACATGTGTTCCTCATGAGTCAAGGCACATGTGTAAGCAGGTTTAACGGCTGTCGGCCAAACGAGGTATGACTTTTGCCTGTTTAAAGTTTGCATTTTCAAAAAATTGCTATAGCGCCCCCCTTTGACCAATTGGAGTAAGATTGGTTTCAGTGATACTTGGAAGGACCCTCTACAATATTGCAAAGTGTCAAACAAATGTGAGTCTGCATGTATGTGTTAGGGGCAGATGAATAATTTAAAAAAAGCTGCAATTTTCATTGGCTTATAAAAGCTTAACGTTTTCACTTATGGAAAATCCGCTAAGTTACGTTTGTCGGCATTGGTCCAAAGTTCATGTGTATACAGTTTCGTACAGATTGCTCATAAATCCCAGGAGAAGTGATTTTTTTACTGCTTTTTACTGCTTTTCATAGAATTCGAAATGGTGGGAGATCTAAAGGTCAGAGGTCAAAAGTCAAACAGCGAAAGTTGTTAGGCATGAGGAGACGCATGTGTGTATCGAAGTGTCATGGCTGTAGGTCGAACAGGGCATGAGCTGTACCTGTTCAAAGTTGGCATGTTCAATTGAGTGCTACAGCGCCACCCTTTGGCCAATGGTTGTGAGTTTCGGGTTTTCGCCGTTTGGCATAGCCCTCTACCATATTGCCGAATTTCATAAGAAGTGACCAGGCGGTTAGGCCAGAACTGGCAAAAACGGCGGAAGAATAATAATAAATATAGCTGCAAGCAGCAATTAGCGGTTTCGAGAATAATGGCAGACTGGCAGACTGTGACAAGAGTGGCAGACTGGCAGACTGGCAGACTTTGACAGAGTGGCAGACTGGCAGACTGGCAGACTGGCAGACTTTGACAGAGTGGCAGACTGGCAGACTGTGACAGAGTGGCAGACTGGCAGACTGGCAGACTGTGACAGACTGTGGCAGACTGGCAGACTGGCAGACAGACAGACTGTGGCAGACTGGCAGACTGGCAGACAGACAGACAGACAGACAGTGACAGAGTGGCAGACTGGCAGACTGTGACAGACTGGCAGACTGGCAGACTGTGACAGAGTGGCAGACAGACAAACAGACAGACTGTGACAGAGTGGCAGAGTGGCAGACTGGCAGACAGACAGACAGTGACAGAGTGGCAGACTGGCAGACTGGCAGACTGGCAGACAGACAGACTGTGGCAGACTGGCAGACTGGCAGACAGACAGACAGTGACAGAGTGGCAGACTGGCAGACAGACAGACAGACAGACTGTGACAGAGTGGCAGACTGGCAGACAGACAGACAGACAGTGACAGAGTGGCAGACTGGCAGACAGACAGACAGTGACAGAGTGGCAGACAGGCAGACAGACAGACTGTGACAGAGTGACAGAGTGGCAGACTGGCAGACTGGCAGACAGACAGACAGACAGACAGACAGACAGTGACAGAGTGGCAGACTGGCAGACAGACAGACAGACAGTGACAGAGTGGCAGACAGGCAGACAGACAGACTGTGACAGAGAGAGAGAGAGAGAGAGAGAGAGAGAGAGAGAGAGAGAGAGAGAGAGAGAGAGAGAGAGAGAGAGAGAGAGAGAGAGAGAGAGCAAAGTGCACATGTCTGAATTAACAGGGTCATGTTTTGCATAATGCAATTTAAATGTAAACTGTGGGGTTTGAGCCGTGGACCTTTGGCACATGAGACTAACACTGTATTGATCAAGCTATTCAATCCACAGCCTTGGTCAGTGAGAAGGGAGAATCCAACAAAACAAAACAAAACAAAAGAGGGAATGAAGTACATCATACATTGAAAACAACTACTCTCAATAAGCGTTTCATTTAACAATTGCATGTTTATTCATTGATACAGTCATGTTGTGTGTAATGCAATTGAGTTGAGGTCTGCATGAGGTGAGATTTGAACCGGCGACGCTCTGGTATCAAGGCAGATGATTAAGCCATTGGGCCAACAGACCCGAACTGATGAAAAGGGAGTTCACACACATGACACACTTTCACGCAAATTGCTCAGAAATACTGGATTTAAATGTTTTTCAAACTGCTCAAAATTGCAGACAATCTAAGGGCGGAGTTTACTGGTTAACAATTGCACATGCATTCATTGATACAGTCATGTTGTGTGCAATGCAATTATAATGAATTCTACATGACGTGGGATTCGAACCAGGAACCCTGTGGTTTCAAGGCAGATGATTAAGCCATTGGGCCAACAGACCTGTACTAGTGAAAAGGGAGTTCAAACACATGACACAATTTCACGCAAATTGCTCAGAAATCCTTGGTTTAAATGTTTTTCAAACTGCTCAATATATTTCGGAATGGAAACTAGTGGAAAATAGTCGATCTACAAGCTCACAACGCGTTGCTATCTAAAAAGGTGTGAGATTGTAGATCGGCTATTTTCACAAGAAAGTATGTCATACATAAAAAAAAACTACTCTCAAAAGCATTTCGTGTTATTGTCTAAACATTGCACTTGTCTGAATTAACAGGGTCATGTTTTGTACAATGCAATTTAAATGTGAACTGTAATAAGTGGGATTCGAACCAGGGACCTTCGGCACATGAGACTCACACTCTACTGGTGGAGCTATCCAATACACAGCCTTAGACAGTGAAAAGGGAGAATCCAACAAAACAAAACAAAAGCGCGAATGAAGTACGTCATACATTGAAAATAACTACTTTCAAGTATGCATTTCTCGTCATCTTTAACAATTGCACATGTATTCATTGATATAGTCATGTTGTGTGCAATGCAATTATAATTAAGTCTACCTGAGGTGGGATTCGAACCGGCTACCCTATGGTTTCAAGGCAGATGATTAAGCGATCAAGCTATTGAACCAACACACCTGAACCTGTGAAAAAGGGCCTCAAACATGTATTTGACACAGTTTCATGCAAATTGCTCAGAAATCCTGGATTTAAATGTTTTTCAAACTGCTCAAAATTGCAGACAATCTAAGGGCAGAGCTTACTGGTCAAAGTGATACATGTGTTCCTCATGAGTCAAGGCACATGTGTAAGCAGGTTTAACGGCTGTCGGCCAAACGAGGCATGACTTTTGCCTGTTTAAAGTTTGCATTTTCAAAAAATTGCTATAGCGCCCCCCTTTGACCAATTGGAGTAAGATTGGTTTCAGTGATACTTGGAAGGACCCTCTACAATATTGCAAAGTGTCAAACAAATGTGAGTCTGCATGTATGTGTTAGGGGCAGATGAATAATTTAAAAAAAGCTGCAATTTTCATTGGCTTATAAAAGCTTAACGTTTTCACTTATGGAAAATCCGCTAAGTTACGTCTGTCGGCATTGGTCCAAAGTTCATGTGTATACAGTTTCGTACAGATTGCTCATAAATCCCAGGAGGAGTAGGCTTTTTACTGCTTTTTACTGCTTTTCATAGAATTCGAAATGGTGGGAGATCTAAAGGTCAGAGGTCAAAAGTCAAACAGTGAAAGTTGTTAGGCATGAGGAGACGCATGTGTGTATCGAAGTTTCATGGCTGTAGGTCGAACAGGGCATGAGCTGTACCTGTTCAAAGTTGGCATGTTCAATTGAGTGCTACAGCGCCACCCTTTGGCCAATGGTTGTGAGTTTCGGGTTTTCGCCGTTTGGCATAGCCCTCTACCATATTGCCGAATTTCATAAGAAGTGACCAGGCGGTTAGGCCAGAACTGGCAAAAACGGCGGAAGAATAATAATAATAATAGTGAAAGTGTAGAGATGTAATAGGGTTCGAAGCCTTACAGGCTCTCGAAACCTAAATATAGCTGCAAGCAGCAATGAGCGGTTTCGAGAATAATGGCAGACTGGCAGACTGTGACAGAGTGGCAGACTGGCAGACTGGCAGACTTCGACAGAGTGGCAGACTGGCAGACTGTGACAGAGTGGCAGACTGGCAGACTGGCAGACTGTGACAGACTGTGGCAGACTGGCAGACTGGCAGACAGACAGACTGTGGCAGACTGGCAGACTGGCAGACAGACAGACAGTGACAGAGTGGCAGACTGGCAGACTGTGACAGACTGGCAGACTGGCAGACTGTGACAGAGTGGCAGACAGACAAACAGACAGACTGTGACAGAGTGGCAGAGTGGCAGACTGGCAGACAGACAGACAGTGACAGAGTGGCAGACTGGCAGACAGACAGACTGTGGCAGACTGGCAGACTGGCAGACAGACAGACAGTGACAGAGTGGCAGACTGGCAGACAGACAGACAGTGACAGAGTGGCAGACTGGCAGACAGACAGACAGTGACAGAGTGGCAGACTGGCAGACAGACAGACTGTGACAGAGTGACAGAGTGGCAGACTGGCAGACTGGCAGACAGACAGACAGACAGACAGACAGTGACAGAGTGGCAGACTGGCAGACAGACAGACAGTGACAGAGTGGCAGACTGGCAGACAGACAGACAGTGACAGAGAGAGAGAGAGAGAGAGAGAGGGAGAGGGAGAGGGAGAGGGAGAGAGAGAGAGAAGGGGAGAGAGAGAGAGAGAGAGAGAGAGAGAGAGAGAGAGAGAGAGAGAGAGAGAGAGAGAGAGAGAGAGAGAGAGAGAGAGAGAGAGAGAAAGAAAGAGAGAGAGAGAGAGAGAGAGAGAGAGAGAGAGAGAGAGAGAGGCAGTGAGAAAGAGAGGCAGTAAGAGAGAGAGCGAGAGAGAAGAAGTGAACATGCATTAATTAACAAAGTCATGATTTTTGTTCAGTAAATTATATTTGGACCGGTTAAATTGAGGTTTGAACCAGGGACCTATAGACTTGTGGGTAGACAGTGTAAAGGATAAGGATAATTCCAGGTCCGTTCATGAAAGTCCTTGCGGTCTTGTTTCCAATGAGGGCCTGTGAGCAATTAGGGGTTAAGAGTCTTGCTCAGGGACAAATTTCATTTCATCGACACATTTGCTGGCCTGGCCTGGAATCGTACCTGGGGCAACCAGGGCCTCTGGCTCCCTAGGTGGGCTCACTAACCACTCAGCTATGGCCACAGTACAGACTGAGCCATTGGATAGACAGAATTGGATTTCATATGTGGTAAGTTATCATACAGCATGGGTTGCTTATTATATACATACAAGCTCATAACGCGTCACATTGTAGATCGGCTGTATGTGGTTACTGTAGGTGTTGTATTAATAATTACATCTGCAAAGTAACAAGTAACTAAAGCTGTCATCTGCTGTAATTGCAGTAGAGTAGAGTAGTAAAGTAAAAGTACCTAAAAATTGTACTGTGCATGTGGCAGGTGTGATTGGTGATGAGTGAGAGGGGTGGATCCAATCCATGGGAATAGGGGGAATTCCAAATGATGATCACCTCAACGCATTGTTGGGGACAGGGGTCGAACCAGCGACCTATGGATACACAGGCTGCCTCTCTTCTCATTGAGCTAGAGATATGGCCTCCCTGATGGTGTCTGTTGACACTCTCACACTCTACTGGTGGAGCTATTGAATCGACAGCATCAGATAGTGAGAAAGGAGAATCCAACAACACAAAACAAAAGGGCAAATGAATTACGTCATACATTGAAAATAACTACTTTCAAGCATGCATTTCTCGTTATCTTTAACAATTGCACATGCATTGATACAGTCATGTTGTGTGCAATGCAATTGAGTTGAGGTCTGCATGAGGTGAGATTTGAACCAGCGACCCTGTGGTATCAAGGCAGATGATTAAGCCATTGGGCCAACAGACCCGAACTGATGAAAAAGGAGTTCACACACATGACACACTTTCACGCAAATTGCTCAGAAATGCTGGATTTAAATGTTTTTCAAACTGCTCAAAATTGCAGACAATCTAAGGGCGGAGCTTACTGGTCAAAGTGATAGATATGTTCCTCATTGATACAGTCATGTTGTGTGCAATGCAATTATAATGAAGTCTACCTGAGGTGGCATTCGAACCAACAACCCTGTGGTTTCAAGGCAGATGATTAAGCTATCAAGCTATTGAACCTACACACCTGAACTAGTGAAAAGGGAGTTCAAACACATGACACACTTTCACGCAAATTGCTCAGAAATCCTGGATTTAAATGTTTTTCAAACTGCTCAAAATTGCAGACAATCTAAGGGCAGAGCTTACTGGTCAAAGTGATACATGTGTTCCTCATGAGTCAAGGCACATGTGTAAGCAGGTTTAACGGCTGTCGGCCAAACGAGGCATGACTTTTGCCTGTTTAAAGTTTGCATTTTCAAAAAATTGCTATAGCGCCCCCCTTTGACCAATTGGAGTAAGATTGGTTTCAGTGATACTTGGAATGACCTTCTACAATATTGCAAAGTGTCAAACAAATGCGAGTCTGCATGTATGTTTTAGGGGCAGATGAATAATTGTCATAAAACTGCAATTTTCATTGGCTTATAAAAAGCTTAACGTTTTCACTTATGGAAAATCTGCTTGCTCACGTCTGTCGGCATTGGTCATTCATTGATACAGTCATGTTGTGTGCAATGCAATTGAGTTGAGGTCTGCATGAGGTGAGATTTGAACCGGCGACCCTCTGGTATCAAGGCAGATGATTAAGCCATTGGGCCAACAGACCCGAACTGATGAAAAGGGAGTTCACACACATGACACACTTTCACGCAAATTGCTCAGAAATAGTGGATTTAAATGTTTTTCAAACTGCTCAAAATTGCAGACAATCTAAGGGCGGAGTATACTGGTTAACAATTGCACATGTATTCATTGATACAGTCATGTTGTGTGCAATGCAATTATAATGAATTCTACATGACGTGGGATTCGAACCAGGAACCCTGTGGTTTCAAGGCAGATGATTAAGCCATTGGGCCAACAGACCTGTACTAGTGAAAAGGGAGTTTACACACATGACACACTTTCACGCAAATTGCTCAGAAATCCTTGGTTTAAATGTTTTTCAAACTGCTCAATATATTTCGGAATGGAAACTAGTGGAAAATAGTCGATCTACAAGCTCACAACGCGTTGCTATCTAAAAAGGTGTGAGATTGTAGATCGTCTATTTTCACAAGAAAGTATGTCATACATAAAAAACAACTACTCTCAAAAGCATTTCGTGTTATTGTCTAAACATTGCACATGTCTGAATTAACAGGGTCATGTTTTGTACAATGCAATTTAAATGTGAACTGTAATAAGTGGGATTCGAACCAGGGACCTTTGGCACATGAGACTCACACATACTGGTGGAGCTATCCAATACACAGCCTTAGACAGTGAAAAGGGAGAATCCAACAAAACAAAACAAAAGCGCGAATGAAGTACGTCATACATTGAAAATAGCTACTTTCAAGTATTCATTTCTCGTCATCTTTAACAATTGCACATGTATTCATTGATATAGTCATGTTGTGTGCAATGCAATTATAATTAAGACTACCTGAGGTGGGATTCGAACCGGCTACCCTATGGTTTCAAGGCAGATGATTAAGCGATCAAGCTATTGAACCAACACACCTGAACCTGTGAAAAAGGGCCTCAAACATGTATTTGACACAGTTTCATGCAAATTGCTCAGAAATCCTGGATTTAAATGTTTTTCAAACTGCTCAAAATTGCAGACAATCTAAGGGCAGAGCTTACTGGTCAAAGTGATACATGTGTTCCTCATGAGTCAAGGCACATGTGTAAGCAGGTTTAACGGCTGTCGGCCAAACGAGGCATGACTTTTGCCTGTTTAAAGTTTGCATTTTCAAAAAATTGCTATAGCGCCCCCCTTTGACCAATTGGAGTAAGATTGGTTTCAGTGATACTTGGAAGGACCCTCTACAATATTGCAAAGTGTCAAACAAATGTGAGTCTGCATGTATGTGTTAGGGGCAGATGAATAATTTAAAAAAAGCTGCAATTTTCATTGGCTTATAAAAGCTTAACGTTTTCACTTATGGAAAATCCGCTAAGTTACGTTTGTCGGCATTGGTCCAAAGTTCATGTGTATACAGTTTCGTACAGATTGCTCATAAATCCCAGGAGGAGTAGGCTTTTTACTGCTTTTTACTGCTTTTCATAGAATTCGAAATGGTGGGAGATCTAAAGGTCAGAGGTCAAAAGTCAAACAGCGAAAGTTGTTAGGCATGAGGAGACGCATGTGTGTATCGAAGTTTCATGGCTGTAGGTCGAACAGGGCATGAGCTGTACCTGTTCAAAGTTGGCATATTTCAATTGAGTGCTACAGCGCCACCCTTTGGCCAATGGTTGTGAGTTTCGGGTTTTCGCCGTTTGGCATAGCCCTCTACCATATTGCCGAATTTCATAAGAAGTGACCAGGCGGTTAGGCCAGAACTGGCAAAAACGGCGGAAGAATAATAATAAATATAGCTGCAAGCAGCAATTAGCGGTTTCGAGAATAATGGCAGACTGGCAGACTGTGACAAGAGTGGCAGACTGGCAGACTGGCAGACTTTGACAGAGTGGCAGACTGGCAGACTGGCAGACTGGCAGACTTTGACAGAGTGGCAGACTGGCAGACTTTGACAGAGTGGCAGACTGGCAGACTGGCAGACTGTGACAGACTGTGGCAGACTGGCAGACTGGCAGACAGACAGACTGTGGCAGACTGGCAGACTGGCAGACAGACAGACAGACAGTGACAGAGTGGCAGACTGGCAGACTGTGACAGACTGGCAGACTGGCAGACTGTGACAGAGTGGCAGACAGACAAACAGACAGACTGTGACAGAGTGGCAGAGTGGCAGACTGGCAGACAGACAGACAGTGACAGAGTGGCAGACTGGCAGACTGGCAGACAGACAGACTGTGGCAGACTGGCAGACTGGCAGACAGACAGACAGTGACAGAGTGGCAGACTGGCAGACAGACAGACAGACTGTGACAGAGTGGCAGACTGGCAGACAGACAGACAGACAGTGACAGAGTGGCAGACTGGCAGACAGACAGACAGTGACAGAGTGGCAGACAGGCAGACAGACAGACTGTGACAGAGTGACAGAGTGACAGAGTGGCAGACTGGCAGACTGGCAGACAGACAGACAGACAGACAGACAGTGACAGAGTGGCAGACTGGCAGACAGACAGACAGTGACAGAGTGGCAGACAGGCAGACAGACAGACTGTGACAGAGAGAGAGAGAGAGAGAGAGAGAGAGAGAGAGAGAGAGAGAGAGAGAGAGAGAGAGAGAGAGAGAGAGAGAGAGAGAGAGAGAGAGAGAGAGAGCAAAGTGCACATGTCTGAATTAACAGGGTCATGTTTTGCATAATGCAATTTAAATGTAAACTGTGACAAGTGGGGTTTGAGCCGTGGACCTTTGGCACATGAGACTAACACTGTATTGATCAAGCTATTCAATCCACAGCCTTGGTCAGTGAGAAGGGAGAATCCAACAAAACAAAACAAAACACAAAAGAGGGAATGAAGTACATCATACATTGAAAACAACTACTCTCAATAAGCGTTTCATTTAACAATTGCATGTTTATTCATTGATACAGTCATGTTGTGTGCAATGCAATTGAGTTGAGGTCTGCATGAGGTGAGATTTGAACCGGCGACCCTCTGGTATCAAGGCAGATGATTAAGCCATTGGGCCAACAGACCCGAACTGATGAAAAGGGAGTTCACACACATGACACACTTTCATGCAAATTGCTCAGAAATAGTGGATTTAAATGTTTTTCAAACTGCTCAAAATTGCAGACAATCTAAGGGCGGAGTTTACTGGTTAACAATTGCACATGTATTCATTGATACAGTCATGTTGTGTGCAATGCAATTATAATGAATTCTACATGACGTGGGATTCGAACCAGGAACCCTGTGGTTTCAAGGCAGATGATTAAGCCATTGGGCCAACAGACCTGTACTAGTGAAAAGGGAGTTTACACACATGACACACTTTCACGCAAATTGCTCAGAAATCCTTGGTTTAAATGTTTTTCAAACTGCTCAATATATTTCGGAATGGAAACTAGTGGAAAATAGTCGATCTACAAGCTCACAACGCGTTGCTATCTAAAAAGGTGTGAGATTGTAGATCGGCTATTTTCACAAGAAAGTATGTCATACATAAAAAAAAACTACTCTCAAAAGCATTTCGTGTTATTGTCTAAACATTGCACATGTCTGAATTAACAGGGTCATGTTTTGTACAATGCAATTTAAATGTGAACTGTAATAAGTGGGATTCGAACCAGGGACCTTTGGCACATGAGACTCACACTCTACTGGTGGAGCTATCCAATACACAGCCTTAGACAGTGAAAAGGGAGAATCCAACAAAACAAAACAAAAGCGCGAATGAAGTACGTCATACATTGAAAATAACTACTTTCAAGTATTCATTTCTCGTCATCTTTAACAATTGCACATGTATTCATTGATATAGTCATGTTGTGTGCAATGCAATTATAATTAAGTCTACCTGAGGTGGGATTCGAACCGGCTACCCTATGGTTTCAAGGCAGATGATTAAGCGATCAAGCTATTGAACCAACACACCTGAACCTGTGAAAAAGGGCCTCAAACATGTATTTGACACAATTTCATGCAAATTGCTCAGAAATCCTGGATTTAAATGTTTTTCAAACTGCTCAAAATTGCAGACAATCTAAGGGCAGAGCTTACTGGTCAAAGTGATACATGTGTTCCTCATGAGTCAAGGCACATGTGTAAGCAGGTTTAACGGCTGTCGGCCAAACGAGGCATGACTTTTGCCTGTTTAAAGTTTGCATTTTCAAAAAATTGCTATAGCGCCCCCCTTTGACCAATTGGAGTAAGATTGGTTTCAGTGATACTTGGAAGGACCCTCTACAATATTGCAAAGTGTCAAACAAATGTGAGTCTGCATGTATGTGTTAGGGGCAGATGAATAATTTAAAAAAAGCTGCAATTTTCATTGGCTTATAAAAGCTTAACGTTTTCACTTATGGAAAATCCGCTAAGTTACGTCTGTCGGCATTGGTCCAAAGTTCATGTGTATACAGTTTCGTACAGATTGCTCATAAATCCCAGGAGGAGTAGGCTTTTTACTGCTTTTTACTGCTTTTCATAGAATTCGAAATGGTGGGAGATCTAAAGGTCAGAGGTCAAAAGTCAGAGTGTGAAAGTTGTTAGGCATGAGGAGACGCATGTGTGTATCGAAGTTTCATGGCTGTAGGTCGAACAGGGCATGAGCTGTACCTGTTCAAAGTTGGCATGTTCAATTGAGTGCTACAGCGCCACCCTTTGGCCAATGTTTGTGAGTTTCGGGTTTTCGCCGTTTGGCATAGCCCTCTACCATATTGCCGAATTTCATAAGAAGTGACCAGGCGGTTAGGCCAGAACTGGCAAAAACGGCGGAATAATAATAATAAATATAGCTGCAAGCAGCAATGAGCGGTTTCGAGAATAATGGCAGACTGGCAGACTGTGACAGAGTGGCAGACTGGCGGACTGGCAGACTTTGACAGAGTGGCAGACTGGCAGACTGTGACAGAGTGGCAGACTGGCAGACTGGCAGACTGTGACAGACTGTGGCAGACTGGCAGACTGGCAGACAGACAGACTGTGGCAGACTGGCAGACTGGCAGACAGACAGACAGTGACAGAGTGGCAGACTGGCAGACTGTGACAGACTGGAAGACTGGCAGACTGTGACAGAGTGGCAGACAGACAAACAGACAGACTGTGACAGAGTGGCAGAGTGGCAGACTGGCAGACAGACAGACAGTGACAGAGTGGCAGACTGGCAGACAGACAGACTGTGGCAGACTGGCAGACTGGCAGACAGACAGACAGTGACAGAGTGGCAGACTGGCAGACAGACAGACAGTGACAGAGTGGCAGACTGGCAGACAGACAGACAGTGACAGAGTGGCAGACTGGCAGACAGACAGACTGTGACAGAGTGACAGAGTGGCAGACTGGCAGACTGGCAGACAGACAGACAGACAGACAGTGACAGAGTGGCAGACTGGCAGACAGACAGACAGTGACAGAGTGGCAGACTGGCAGACAGACAGACAGTGACAGAGAGAGAGAGAGAGAGGGAGAGGGAGAGGGAGAGGGAGAGAGAGAGAGAAGGGGAGAGAGAGAGAGAGAGAGAGAGAGAGAGAGAGAGAGAGAGAGAGAGAGAGAGAGAGAGAGAGAGAGAGAGAGAGAAAAGAAAGAGAGAGAGAGAGAGAGAGAGAGGGAGAGAGAGAGAGAGGCAGTGAGAAAGAGAGGCAGTAAGAGAGAGAGCGAGAGAGAAGAAGTGAACATGCATTAATTAACAAAGTCATGATTTTTGTTCAGTAAATTATATTTGGACCGGTTAAATTGAGGTTTGAACCAGGGACCTATAGACTTGTGGGTAGACAGTGTAAAGGATAAGGATAATTCCAGGTCCGTTCATGAAAGTCCTTGCGGTCTTGTTTCCAATGAGGGCCTGTGAGCAATTAGGGGTTAAGAGTCTTGCTCAGGGACAAATTTCATTTCATCGACACATTTGCTGGCCTGGCCTGGAATCGTACCTGGGGCAACCAGGGCCTCTGGCTCCCTAGGTGGGCTCACTAACCACTCAGCTATGGCCACAGTACAGACTGAGCCATTGGATAGACAGAATTGGATTTCATATGTGGTAAGTTATCATACAGCATGGGTTGCTTATTATATACATACAAGCTCATAACGCGTCACATTGTAGATCGGCTGTATGTGGTTACTGTAGGTGTTGTATTAATAATTACATCTGCAAAGTAACAAGTAACTAAAGCTGTCATCTGCTGTAATTGCAGTAGAGTAGAGTAGTAAAGTAAAAGTACCTAAAAATTGTACTGTGCATGTGGCAGGTGTGATTGGTGATGAGTGAGAGGGGTGGATCCAATCCATGGGAATAGGGGGAATTCCAAATGATGATCACCTCAACGCATTGTTGGGGACAGGGATCGAACCAGCGACCTATGGATTCACAGGCTGCCTCTCTTCTCATTGAGCTAGAGATATGGCCTCCCTGATGGTGTCTGTTGACACTCTCACACTCTACTGGTGGAGCTATTGAATCGACAGCATCAGATAGTGAGAAAGGAGAATCCAACAACACAAAACAAAAGGGCAAATGAATTACGTCATACATTGAAAATAACTACTTTCAAGTATGCATTTCTCGTTATCTTTAACAATTGCACATGCATTGATACAGTCATGTTGTGTGCAATGCAATTGAGTTGAGGTCTGCATGAGGTGAAATTTGAACCAGCGACCCTGTGGTATCAAGGCAGATGATTAAGCCATTAGGCCAACAGACCCGAACTGATGAAAAAGGAGTTCACACACATGACACACTTTCACGCAAATTGCTCAGAAATGCTGGATTTAAATGTTTTTCAAACTGCTCAAAATTGCAGACAATCTAAGGGCGGAGCTTACTGGTCAAAGTGATAGATATATTCCTCATTGATACAGTCATGTTGTGTGCAATGCAATTATAATGAAGTCTACCTGAGGTGGGATTCGAACCAGCAACCCTGTGGTTTCAAGGCAGATGATTAAGCTATCAAGCTATTGAACCTACACACCTGAACTAGTGAAAAGGGAGTTCAAACACATGACACACTTTCACGCAAATTGCTCAGAAATCCTGGATTTAAATGTTTTTCAAACTGCTCAAAATTGCAGACAATCTAAGGGCAGAGCTTACTGGTCAAAGTGATACATGTGTTCCTCATGAGTCAAGGCACATGTGTAAGCAGGTTTAACGGCTGTCGGCCAAACGAGGCATGACTTTTGCCTGTTTAAAGTTTGCATTTTCAAAAAATTGCTATAGCGCCCCCCTTTGACCAATTGGAGTAAGATTGGTTTCAGTGATACTTGGAATGACCTTCTACAATATTGCAAAGTGTCAAACAAATGCGAGTCTGCATGTATGTTTTAGGGGCAGATGAATAATTGTCATAAAACTGCAATTTTCATTGGCTTATAAAAAGCTTAACGTTTTCACTTATGGAAAATCTGCTTGCTCACGTCTGTCGGCATTGGTCATTCATTGATACAGTCATGTTGTGTGCAATGCAATTGAGTTGAGGTCTGCATGAGGTGAGATTTGAACCGGCGACCCTCTGGTATCAAGGCAGATGATTAAGCCATTGGGCCAACAGACCCGAACTGATGAAAAGGGAGTTCACACACATGACACACTTTCACGCAAATTGCTCAGAAATAGTGGATTTAAATGTTTTTCAAACTGCTCAAAATTGCAGACAATCTAAGGGCGGAGTTTACTGGTTAACAATTGCACATGTATTCATTGATACAGTCATGTTGTGTGCAATGCAATTATAATGAATTCTACATGACGTGGGATTCGAACCAGGAACCCTGTGGTTTCAAGGCAGATGATTAAGCCATTGGGCCAACAGACCTGTACTAGTGAAAAGGGAGTTTACACACATGACACACTTTCACGCAAATTGCTCAGAAATCCTTGGTTTAAATGTTTTTCAAACTGCTCAATATATTTCGGAATGGAAACTAGTGGAAAATAGTCGATCTACAAGCTCACAACGCGTTGCTATCTAAAAAGGTGTGAGATTGTAGATCGTCTATTTTCACAAGAAAGTATGTCATACATAAAAAACAACTACTCTCAAAAGCATTTCGTGTTATTGTCTAAACATTGCACATGTCTGAATTAACAGGGTCATGTTTTGTACAATGCAATTTAAATGTGAACTGTAATAAGTGGGATTCGAACCAGGGACCTTTGGCACATGAGACTCACACATACTGGTGGAGCTATCCAATACACAGCCTTAGACAGTGAAAAGGGAGAATCCAACAAAACAAAACAAAAGCGCGAATGAAGTACGTCATACATTGAAAATAACTACTTTCAAGTATTCATTTCTCGTCATCTTTAACAATTGCACATGTATTCATTGATATAGTCATGTTGTGTGCAATGCAATTATAATTAAGACTACCTGAGGTGGGATTCGAACCGGCTACCCTATGGTTTCAAGGCAGATGATTAAGCGATCAAGCTATTGAACCAACACACCTGAACCTGTGAAAAAGGGCCTCAAACATGTATTTGACACAGTTTCATGCAAATTGCTCAGAAATCCTGGATTTAAATGTTTTTCAAACTGCTCAAAATTGCAGACAATCTAAGGGCAGAGCTTACTGGTCAAAGTGATACATGTGTTCCTCATGAGTCAAGGCACATGTGTAAGCAGGTTTAACGGCTGTCGGCCAAACGAGGCATGACTTTTGCCTGTTTAAAGTTTGCATTTTCAAAAAATTGCTATAGCGCCCCCCTTTGACCAATTGGAGTAAGATTGGTTTCAGTGATACTTGGAAGGACCCTCTACAATATTGCAAAGTGTCAAACAAATGTGAGTCTGCATGTATGTGTTAGGGGCAGATGAATAATTTTAAAAAAGCTGCAATTTTCATTGGCTTATAAAAGCTTAACGTTTTCACTTATGGAAAATCCGCTAAGTTACGTTTGTCGGCATTGGTCCAAAGTTCATGTGTATACAGTTTCGTACAGATTGCTCATAAATCCCAGGAGAAGTGATTTTTTTACTGCTTTTTACTGCTTTTCATAGAATTCGAAATGGTGGGAGATCTAAAGGTCAGAGGTCAAAAGTCAGAGTGTGAAAGTTGTTAGGCATGAGGAGACGCATGTGTGCATCGAAGTTTCATGGCTGTAGGTCGAACAGGGCATGAGCTGTACCTGTTCAAAGTTGGCATATTTCAATTGAGTGCTACAGCGCCACCCTTTGGCCAATGTTTGTGAGTTTCGGGTTTTCGCCGTTTGGCATAGCCCTCTACCATATTGCCGAATTTCATAAGAAGTGACCACGCGGTTAGGCCAGAACTGGCAAAACCGGCGGAAGAATAATAATGAAAGTGTAGAGATGTAATAGGGTTCGAAGCCTTACAGGCTCTCGAAACCTAATAATAATAATAATAGTGAAAGTGTAGAGATGTAATAGGGTTCGAAGCCTTACAGGCTCTCGAAACCTAATAAATATAGCTGCAAGCAGCAATTAGCGGTTTCGAGAATAATGGCAGACTGGCAGACTGTGACAAGAGTGGCAGACTGGCAGACTGGCAGACTTTGACAGAGTGGCAGACTGGCAGACTGGCAGACTGGCAGACTGGCAGACTTTGACAGAGTGGCAGACTGGCAGACTGTGACAGAGTGGCAGACTGGCAGACTGGCAGACTGTGACAGACTGTGGCAGACTGGCAGACAGACAGACTGTGGCAGACTGGCAGACTGGCAGACAGACAGACAGACAGTGACAGAGTGGCAGACTGTGACAGAGTGAGAGAGAGAGAGAGAGAGAGAGAGAGAGAGAGAGAGAGAGAGAGAGAGAGAGCAAAGTGCACATGTCTGAATTAACAGGGTCATGTTTTGCATAATGCAATTTAAATGTAAACTGTGACAAGTGGGGTTTGAGCCGTGGACCTTTGGCACATGAGACTAACACTGTATTGATCAAGCTATTCAATCCACAGCCTTGGTCAGTGAGAAGGGAGAATCCAACAAAACAAAACAAAACAAAAGAGGGAATGAAGTACATCATACATTGAAAACAAGTACTCTCAATAAGCGTTTCATTTAACAATTGCATGTTTATTCATTGATACAGTCATGTTGTGTGTAATGCAATTGAGTTGAGGTCTGCATGAGGTGAGATTTGAACCGGCGACGCTCTGGTATCAAGGCAGATGATTAAGCCATTGGGCCAACAGACCCGAACTGATGAAAAGGGAGTTCACACACATGACACACTTTCACGCAAATTGCTCAGAAATACTGGATTTAAATGTTTTTCAAACTGCTCAAAATTGCAGACAATCTAAGGGCGGAGTTTACTGGTTAACAATTGCACATGCATTCATTGATACAGTCATGTTGTGTGCAATGCAATTATAATGAATTCTACATGACGTGGGATTCGAACCAGGAACCCTGTGGTTTCAAGGCAGATGATTAAGCCATTGGGCCAACAGACCTGTACTAGTGAAAAGGGAGTTCACACACATGACACACTTTCACGCAAATTGCTCAGAAATCCTTGGTTTAAATGTTTTTCAAACTGCTCAATATATTTCGGAATGGAAACTAGTGGAAAATAGTCGATCTACAAGCTCACAACGCGTTGCTATCTAAAAAGGTGTGAGATTGTAGATCGGCTATTTTCACAAGAAAGTATGTCATACATAAAAAAAAACTACTCTCAAAAGCATTTCGTGTTATTGTCTAAACATTGCACTTGTCTGAATTAACAGGGTCATGTTTTGTACAATGCAATTTAAATGTGAACTGTAATAAGTGGGATTCGAACCAGGGACCTTCGGCACATGAGACTCACACTCTACTGGTGGAGCTATCCAATACACAGCCTTAGACAGTGAAAAGGGAGAATCCAACAAAACAAAACAAAAGCGCGAATGAAGTACGTCATACATTGAAAAGAACTACTTTCAAGTATGCATTTCTCGTCATCTTTAACAATTGCACATGTATTCATTGGTATAGTCATGTTGTGTGCAATGCAATTATAATTAAGTCTACCTGAGGTGGGATTCGAACCGGCTACCCTATGGTTTCAAGGCAGATGATTAAGCGATCAAGCTATTGAACCAACACACCTGAACCTGTGAGAAAGGGCCTCAAACATGTATTTGACACAGTTTCATGCAAATTGCTCAGAAATCCTGGATTTAAATGTTTTTCAAACTGCTCAAAATTGCAGACAATCTAAGGGCAGAGCTTACTGGTCAAAGTGATACATGTGTTCCTCATGAGTCAAGGCACATGTGTAAGCAGGTTTAACGGCTGTCGGCCAAACGAGGCATGACTTTTGCCTGTTTAAAGTTTGCATTTTCAAAAAATTGCTATAGCGCCCCCCTTTGACCAATTGGAGTAAGATTGGTTTCAGTGATACTTGGAAGGACCCTCTACAATATTGCAAAGTGTCAAACAAATGTGAGTCTGCATGTATGTGTTAGGGGCAGATGAATAATTTAAAAAAAGCTGCAATTTTCATTGGCTTATAAAAGCTTAACGTTTTCACTTATGGAAAATCCGCTAAGTTACGTTTGTCGGCATTGGTCCAAAGTTCATGTGTATACAGTTTCGTACAGATTGCTCATAAATCCCAGGAGAAGTGATTTTTTTACTGCTTTTTACTGCTTTTCATAGAATTCGAAATGGTGGGAGATCTAAAGGTCAGAGGTCAAAAGTCAGAGTGTGAAAGTTGTTAGGCATGAGGAGACGCATGTGTGCATCGAAGTTTCATGGCTGTGGGTCAAACAGGGCATGAGTTGTACCTGTTCAAAGTTGGCATATTTCAATTGAGTGCTACAGCGCCACCCTTTGGCCAATGTTTGTGAGTTTCGGGTTTTCGCCGTTTGGCATAGCCCTCTACCATATTGCCGAATTTCATAAAAAGTGACCACGCGGTTAGGCCAGAACTGGCAAAACCGGCGGAAGAATAATAATAAATATAGCTGCAAGCAGCAATTAGCGGTTTCGAGAATAATGGCAGACTGGCAGACTGTGACAAGAGTGGCAGACTGGCAGACTGGCAGACTTTGACAGAGTGGCAGACTGGCAGACTGGCAGACTTTGACAGAGTGGCAGACTGGCAGAGTGGCAGACTGTGACAGAGTGGCAGACTGGCAGACTGGCAGACTGTGACAGACTGTGGCAGACTGGCAGACTGGCAGACAGACAGACTGTGGCAGACTGGCAGACTGGCAGACAGACAGACAGACAGTGACAGAGTGGCAGACTGGCAGACTGTGACAGACTGGCAGACTGGCAGACTGTGACAGAGTGGCAGACAGACAAACAGACAGACTGTGACAGAGTGGCAGAGTGGCAGACTGGCAGACAGACAGACAGTGACAGAGTGGCAGACTGGCAGACTGGCAGACAGACAGACTGTGGCAGACTGGCAGACAGACAGACAGTGACAGAGTGGCAGACTGGCAGACAGACAGACAGACAGACTGTGACAGAGTGGCAGACAGACAGACAGACAGACAGTGACAGAGTGGCAGACTGGCAGACAGACAGACAGACAGACTGTGGCAGACTGGCAGACAGACAGACAGACAGACAGACAGACAGTGACAGAGTGGCAGACTGGCAGACAGACAGACAGACAGACTGTGACAGAGTGGCAGACTGGCAGACAGACAGACAGACAGACAGTGACAGAGTGGCAGACTGGCAGACAGACAGACAGTGACAGAGTGGCAGACAGGCAGACAGACAGACTGTGACAGAGTGACAGAGTGGCAGACTGGCAGACAGACAGACAGACAGACAGACAGACAGACAGTGACAGAGTGGCAGACTGGCAGACAGACAGTGACAGACAGGCAGACAGACAGACAGACTGTGACAGAGAGAGAGAGAGAGAGAGAGAGAGAGAGAGAGAGAGAGAGAGAGAGAGAGAGAGAGAGAGAGAGAGAGAGAGAGAGAGAGAGCAAAGTGCACATGTCTGAATTAACAGGGTCATGTTTTGCATAATGCAATTTAAATGTAAACTGTGACAAGTGGGGTTTGAGCCGTGGACCTTTGGCACATGAGACTAACACTGTATTGATCAAGCTATTCAATCCACAGCCTTGGTCAGTGAGAAGGGAGAATCCAACAAAACAAAACAAAACAAAAGAGGGAATGAAGTACATCATACATTGAAAACAACTACTCTCAATAAGCGTTTCATTTAACAATTGCATGTTTATTCATTGATACAGTCATGTTGTGTGTAATGCAATTGAGTTGAGGTCTGCATGAGGTGAGATTTGAACCGGCGACGCTCTGGTATCAAGGCAGATGATTAAGCCATTGGGCCAACAGACCCGAACTGATGAAAAGGGAGTTCACACACATGACACACTTTCACGCAAATTGCTCAGAAATACTGGATTTAAATGTTTTTCAAACTGCTCAAAATTGCAGACAATCTAAGGGCGGAGTTTACTGGTTAACAATTGCACATGCATTCATTGATACAGTCATGTTGTGTGCAATGCAATTATAATGAATTCTACATGACGTGGGATTCGAACCAGGAACCCTGTGGTTTCAAGGCAGATGATTAAGCCATTGGGCCAACAGACCTGTACTAGTGAAAAGGGAGTTCACACACATGACACACTTTCACGCAAATTGCTCAGAAATCCTTGGTTTAAATGTTTTTCAAACTGCTCAATATATTTCGGAATGGAAACTAGTGGAAAATAGTCGATCTACAAGCTCACAACGCGTTGCTATCTAAAAAGGTGTGAGATTGTAGATCGGCTATTTTCACAAGAAAGTATGTCATACATAAAAAAAACTACTCTCAAAAGCATTTCGTGTTATTGTCTAAACATTGCACTTGTCTGAATTAACAGGGTCATGTTTTGTACAATGCAATTTAAATGTGAACTGTAATAAGTGGGATTCGAACCAGGGACCTTGGCACATGAGACTCACACTCTACTGGTGGAGCTATCCAATACACAGCCTTAGACAGTGAAAAGGGACAATCCAACAAAACAAAACAAAAGCGCGAATGAAGTACGTCATACATTGAAAATAACTACTTTCAAGTATGCATTTCTCGTCATCTTTAACAATTGCACATGTATTCATTGATATAGTCATGTTGTGTGCAATGCAATTATAATTAAGTCTACCTGAGGTGGGATTCGAACCGGCTACCCTATGGTTTCAAGGCAGATGATTAAGCGATCAAGCTATTGAACCAACACACCTGAACCTGTGAAAAAGGGCCTCAAACATGTATTTGACACAGTTTCATGCAAATTGCTCAGAAATCCTGGATTTAAATGTTTTTCAAACTGCTCAAAATTGCAGACAATCTAAGGGCGGAGTTTACTGGTTAACAATTGCACATGTATTCATTGATACAGTCATGTTGTGTGCAATGCAATTATAATGAATTCTACATGACGTGGGATTCGAACCAGGAACCCTGTGGTTTCAAGGCAGATGATTAAGCCATTGGGCCAACAGACCTGTACTAGTGAAAAGGGAGTTTACACACATGACACACTTTCACGCAAATTGCTCAGAAATCCTTGGTTTAAATGTTTTTCAAACTGCTCAATATATTTCGGAATGGAAACTAGTGGAAAATAGTCGATCTACAAGCTCACAACGCGTTGCTATCTAAAAAGGTGTGAGATTGTAGATCGGCTATTTTCACAAGAAAGTATGTCATACATAAAAAAAAACTACTCTCAAAAGCATTTCGTGTTATTGTCTAAACATTGCACATGTCTGAATTAACAGGGTCATGTTTTGTACAATGCAATTTAAATGTGAACTGTAATAAGTGGGATTCGAACCAGGGACCTTTGGCACATGAGACTCACACTCTACTGGTGGAGCTATCCAATACACAGCCTTAGACAGTGAAAAGGGAGAATCCAACAAAACAAAACAAAAGCGCGAATGAAGTACGTCATACATTGAAAAGAACTACTTTCAAGTATTCATTTCTCGTCATCTTTAACAATTGCACATGTGTTCATTGATATAGTCATGTTGTGTGCAATGCAATTATAATTAAGTCTACCTGAGGTGGGATTCGAACCGGCTACCCTATGGTTTCAAGGCAGATGATTAAGCGATCAAGCTATTGAACCAACACACCTGAACCTGTGAAAAAGGGCCTCAAACATGTATTTGACACAGTTTCATGCAAATTGCTCAGAAATCCTGGATTTAAATGTTTTTCAAACTGCTCAAAATTGCAGACAATCTAAGGGCAGAGCTTACTGGTCAAAGTGATACATGTGTTCCTCATGAGTCAAGGCACATGTGTAAGCAGGTTTAACGGCTGTCGGCCAAACGAGGCATGACTTTTGCCTGTTTAAAGTTTGCATTTTCAAAAAATTGCTATAGCGCCCCCCTTTGACCAATTGGAGTAAGATTGGTTTCAGTGATACTTGGAAGGACCCTCTACAATATTGCAAAGTGTCAAACAAATGTGAGTCTGCATGTATGTGTTAGGGGCAGATGAATAATTTAAAAAAAGCTGCAATTTTCATTGGTTTATAAAAGCTTAACGTTTTCACTTATGGAAAATCCGCTTGGTTACGTCTGTCGGCATTGGTCCAAAGTTCATGTGTATACAGTTTCGTACAGATTGCTCATAAATCCCAGGAGGAGTAGGCTTTTTACTGCTTTATACTGCTTTTCATAGAATTCGAAATGGTGGGAGATCTAAAGGTCAGAGGTCAAAAGTCAAACAGTGAAAGTTGTTAGGCATGAGGAGACGCATGTGTGTATCGAAGTTTCATGGCTGTAGGTCGAACAGGGCATGAGCTGTACCTGTTCAAAGTTGGCATTTTCAATTGAGTGCTACAGCGCCACCCTTTGGCCAATGGTTGTGAGTTTCGGGTTTTCGCCGTTTGGCATAGCCCTCTACCATATTGCCGAATTTCATAAGAAGTGACCAGGCGGTTAGGCCAGAACTGGCAAAAACGGCGGAAGAATAATAATAATAGTGAAAGTGTAGAGATGTAATAGCTTTCCAAGCCTGATGGCTCTCGAAACCTAATAAGTGGGATTCGAACCAGGGACCTTCGGCACATGAGACTCACACTCTACTGGTGGAGCTATCCAATACACAGCCTTAGACAGTGAAAAGGGAGAATCCAACAAAACAAAACAAAAGCGCGAATGAAGTACGTCATACATTGAAAAGAACTACTTTCAAGTATGCATTTCTCGTCATCTTTAACAATTGCACATGTATTCATTGGTATAGTCATGTTGTGTGCAATGCAATTATAATTAAGTCTACCTGAGGTGGGATTCGAACCGGCTACCCTATGGTTTCAAGGCAGATGATTAAGCGATCAAGCTATTGAACCAACACACCTGAACCTGTGAAAAAGGGCCTCAAACATGTATTTGACACAGTTTCATGCAAATTGCTCAGAAATCCTGGATTTAAATGTTTTTCAAACTGCTCAAAATTGCAGACAATCTAAGGGCAGAGCTTACTGGTCAAAGTGATACATGTGTTCCTCATGAGTCAAGGCACATGTGTAAGCAGGTTTAACGGCTGTCGGCCAAACGAGGCATGACTTTTGCCTGTTTAAAGTTTGCATTTTCAAAAAATTGCTATAGCGCCCCCCTTTGACCAATTGGAGTAAGATTGGTTTCAGTGATACTTGGAAGGACCCTCTACAATATTGCAAAGTGTCAAACAAATGTGAGTCTGCATGTATGTGTTAGGGGCAGATGAATAATTTAAAAAAAGCTGCAATTTTCATTGGCTTATAAAAGCTTAACGTTTTCACTTATGGAAAATCCGCTAAGTTACGTTTGTCGGCATTGGTCCAAAGTTCATGTGTATACAGTTTCGTACAGATTGCTCATAAATCCCAGGAGGAGTAGGCTTTTTACTGCTTTTTACTGCTTTTCATAGAATTCGAAATGGTGGGAGATCTAAAGGTCAGAGGTCAAAAGTCAAACAGCGAAAGTTGTTAGGCATGAGGAGACGCATGTGTGTATCGAAGTTTCATGGCTGTAGGTCGAACAGGGCATGAGCTGTACCTGTTCAAAGTTGGCATATTTCAATTGAGTGCTACAGCGCCACCCTTTGGCCAATGGTTGTGAGTTTCGGGTTTTCGCCGTTTGGCATAGCCCTCTACCATATTGCCGAATTTCATAAGAAGTGACCAGGCGGTTAGGCCAGAACTGGCAAAAACGGCGGAAGAATAATAATAAATATAGCTGCAAGCAGCAATTAGCGGTTTCGAGAATAATGGCAGACTGGCAGACTGTGACAAGAGTGGCAGACTGGCAGACTGGCAGACTTTGACAGAGTGGCAGACTGGCAGACTGGCAGACTGGCAGACTTTGACAGAGTGGCAGACTGGCAGACTTTGACAGAGTGGCAGACTGGCAGACTGGCAGACTGTGACAGACTGTGGCAGACTGGCAGACTGGCAGACAGACAGACTGTGGCAGACTGGCAGACTGGCAGACAGACAGACAGACAGTGACAGAGTGGCAGACTGGCAGACTGTGACAGACTGGCAGACTGGCAGACTGTGACAGAGTGGCAGACAGACAAACAGACAGACTGTGACAGAGTGGCAGAGTGGCAGACTGGCAGACAGACAGACAGTGACAGAGTGGCAGACTGGCAGACTGGCAGACAGACAGACTGTGGCAGACTGGCAGACTGGCAGACAGACAGACAGTGACAGAGTGGCAGACTGGCAGACAGACAGACAGACTGTGACAGAGTGGCAGACTGGCAGACAGACAGACAGACAGTGACAGAGTGGCAGACTGGCAGACAGACAGACAGTGACAGAGTGGCAGACAGGCAGACAGACAGACTGTGACAGAGTGACAGAGTGACAGAGTGGCAGACTGGCAGACTGGCAGACAGACAGACAGACAGACAGACAGTGACAGAGTGGCAGACTGGCAGACAGACAGACAGTGACAGAGTGGCAGACAGGCAGACAGACAGACTGTGACAGAGAGAGAGAGAGAGAGAGAGAGAGAGAGAGAGAGAGAGAGAGAGAGAGAGAGAGAGAGAGAGAGAGAGAGAGAGAGAGAGAGAGAGCAAAGTGCACATGTCTGAATTAACAGGGTCATGTTTTGCATAATGCAATTTAAATGTAAACTGTGACAAGTGGGGTTTGAGCCGTGGACCTTTGGCACATGAGACTAACACTGTATTGATCAAGCTATTCAATCCACAGCCTTGGTCAGTGAGAAGGGAGAATCCAACAAAACAAAACAAAACACAAAAGAGGGAATGAAGTACATCATACATTGAAAACAACTACTCTCAATAAGCGTTTCATTTAACAATTGCATGTTTATTCATTGATACAGTCATGTTGTGTGCAATGCAATTGAGTTGAGGTCTGCATGAGGTGAGATTTGAACCGGCGACCCTCTGGTATCAAGGCAGATGATTAAGCCATTGGGCCAACAGACCCGAACTGATGAAAAGGGAGTTCACACACATGACACACTTTCATGCAAATTGCTCAGAAATAGTGGATTTAAATGTTTTTCAAACTGCTCAAAATTGCAGACAATCTAAGGGCGGAGTTTACTGGTTAACAATTGCACATGTATTCATTGATACAGTCATGTTGTGTGCAATGCAATTATAATGAATTCTACATGACGTGGGATTCGAACCAGGAACCCTGTGGTTTCAAGGCAGATGATTAAGCCATTGGGCCAACAGACCTGTACTAGTGAAAAGGGAGTTTACACACATGACACACTTTCACGCAAATTGCTCAGAAATCCTTGGTTTAAATGTTTTTCAAACTGCTCAATATATTTCGGAATGGAAACTAGTGGAAAATAGTCGATCTACAAGCTCACAACGCGTTGCTATCTAAAAAGGTGTGAGATTGTAGATCGGCTATTTTCACAAGAAAGTATGTCATACATAAAAAAAAACTACTCTCAAAAGCATTTCGTGTTATTGTCTAAACATTGCACATGTCTGAATTAACAGGGTCATGTTTTGTACAATGCAATTTAAATGTGAACTGTAATAAGTGGGATTCGAACCAGGGACCTTTGGCACATGAGACTCACACTCTACTGGTGGAGCTATCCAATACACAGCCTTAGACAGTGAAAAGGGAGAATCCAACAAAACAAAACAAAAGCGCGAATGAAGTACGTCATACATTGAAAAGAACTACTTTCAAGTATTCATTTCTCGTCATCTTTAACAATTGCACATGTGTTCATTGATATAGTCATGTTGTGTGCAATGCAATTATAATTAAGTCTACCTGAGGTGGGATTCGAACCGGCTACCCTATGGTTTCAAGGCAGATGATTAAGCGATCAAGCTATTGAACCAACACACCTGAACCTGTGAAAAAGGGCCTCAAACATGTATTTGACACAGTTTCATGCAAATTGCTCAGAAATCCTGGATTTAAATGTTTTTCAAACTGCTCAAAATTGCAGACAATCTAAGGGCAGAGCTTACTGGTCAAAGTGATACATGTGTTCCTCATGAGTCAAGGCACATGTGTAAGCAGGTTTAACGGCTGTCGGCCAAACGAGGCATGACTTTTGCCTGTTTAAAGTTTGCATTTTCAAAAAATTGCTATAGCGCCCCCCTTTGACCAATTGGAGTAAGATTGGTTTCAGTGATACTTGGAAGGACCCTCTACAATATTGCAAAGTGTCAAACAAATGTGAGTCTGCATGTATGTGTTAGGGGCAGATGAATAATTTAAAAAAAGCTGCAATTTTCATTGGTTTATAAAAGCTTAACGTTTTCACTTATGGAAAATCCGCTTGGTTACGTCTGTCGGCATTGGTCCAAAGTTCATGTGTATACAGTTTCGTACAGATTGCTCATAAATCCCAGGAGGAGTAGGCTTTTTACTGCTTTATACTGCTTTTCATAGAATTCGAAATGGTGGGAGATCTAAAGGTCAGAGGTCAAAAGTCAAACAGTGAAAGTTGTTAGGCATGAGGAGACGCATGTGTGTATCGAAGTTTCATGGCTGTAGGTCGAACAGGGCATGAGCTGTACCTGTTCAAAGTTGGCATTTTCAATTGAGTGCTACAGCGCCACCCTTTGGCCAATGGTTGTGAGTTTCGGGTTTTCGCCGTTTGGCATAGCCCTCTACCATATTGCCGAATTTCATAAGAAGTGACCAGGCGGTTAGGCCAGAACTGGCAAAAACGGCGGAAGAATAATAATAATAGTGAAAGTGTAGAGATGTAATAGCTTTCCAAGCCTGATGGCTCTCGAAACCTAATAAGTGGGATTCGAACCAGGGACCTTCGGCACATGAGACTCACACTCTACTGGTGGAGCTATCCAATACACAGCCTTAGACAGTGAAAAGGGAGAATCCAACAAAACAAAACAAAAGCGCGAATGAAGTACGTCATACATTGAAAAGAACTACTTTCAAGTATGCATTTCTCGTCATCTTTAACAATTGCACATGTATTCATTGGTATAGTCATGTTGTGTGCAATGCAATTATAATTAAGTCTACCTGAGGTGGGATTCGAACCGGCTACCCTATGGTTTCAAGGCAGATGATTAAGCGATCAAGCTATTGAACCAACACACCTGAACCTGTGAAAAAGGGCCTCAAACATGTATTTGACACAGTTTCATGCAAATTGCTCAGAAATCCTGGATTTAAATGTTTTTCAAACTGCTCAAAATTGCAGACAATCTAAGGGCAGAGCTTACTGGTCAAAGTGATACATGTGTTCCTCATGAGTCAAGGCACATGTGTAAGCAGGTTTAACGGCTGTCGGCCAAACGAGGCATGACTTTTGCCTGTTTAAAGTTTGCATTTTCAAAAAATTGCTATAGCGCCCCCCTTTGACCAATTGGAGTAAGATTGGTTTCAGTGATACTTGGAAGGACCCTCTACAATATTGCAAAGTGTCAAACAAATGTGAGTCTGCATGTATGTGTTAGGGGCAGATGAATAATTTAAAAAAAGCTGCAATTTTCATTGGCTTATAAAAGCTTAACGTTTTCACTTATGGAAAATCCGCTAAGTTACGTTTGTCGGCATTGGTCCAAAGTTCATGTGTATACAGTTTCGTACAGATTGCTCATAAATCCCAGGAGAAGTGATTTTTTTACTGCTTTTTACTGCTTTTCATAGAATTCGAAATGGTGGGAGATCTAAAGGTCAGAGGTCAAAAGTCAAACAGTGAAAGTTGTTAGGCATGAGGAGACGCATGTGTGTATCGAAGTTTCATGGCTGTAGGTCGAACAGGGCATGAGCTGTACCTGTTCAAAGTTGGAATATTTCAATTGAGTGCTACAGCGCCACCCTTTGGCCAATGGTTGTGAGTTTCGGGTTTTCGCCGTTTGGCATAGCCCTCTACCATATTGCCGAATTTCATAAGAAGTGACCAGGCGGTTAGGCCAGAACTGGCAAAACCGGCGGAAGAATAATAATGAAAGTGTAGAGATGTAATAGGGTTCGAAGCCTGATAGGCTCT
The DNA here is from genome assembly GCF_963454915.1 of Gymnoscopelus microlampas. Lineage (NCBI taxonomy): Eukaryota > Metazoa > Chordata > Actinopteri > Myctophiformes > Myctophidae > Gymnoscopelus > Gymnoscopelus microlampas. Next base: position 1,109,457 of record NC_139952.1, read on the forward strand.
CGAAACCTAATGAAAGTGTAGAGATGTAATAGGGTTCGAAGCCTGATAGGCTCTCGAAACCTAATAATGAAAGCCAAGGAATGTAATAGGGTTCGAAGCCTTACAGGCTCTCGAAACCTAATAAATATAGCTGCAAGCAGCAATGAGCGGTTTCGAGAATAATGGCAGACTGGCAGACTGTGACAGAGTGGCAGACTGGCAGACTGGCAGACTTTGACAGAGTGGCAGACTGGCAGACTGGCAGACTGTGACAGAGTGGCAGACTGGCAGACTGGCAGACTGTGACAGACTGTGGCAGACTGGCAGACTGGCAGACAGACAGACTGTGGCAGACTGGCAGACTGGCAGACAGACAGACAGACAGTGACAGAGTGGCAGACTGGCAGACTGTGACAGACTGGCAGACTGGCAGACTGTGACAGAGTGGCAGACAGACAAACAGACAGACTGTGACAGAGTGGCAGAGTGGCAGACTGGTAGACAGACAGACAGTGACAGAGTGGCAGACTGGCAGACAGACAGACTGTGGCAGACTGGCAGACTGGCAGACAGACAGACAGTGACAGAGTTGCAGACTGGCAGACAGACAGACAGACTGTGACAGAGTGGCAGACTGGCAGACTGGCAGACAGACAGACAGTGACAGAGTGGCAGACTGGCAGACAGACAGACAGTGACAGAGTGGCAGACTGGCAGACAGACAGACTGTGACAGAGTGACAGAGTGACAGAGTGGCAGACTGGCAGACTGGCAGACTGGCAGACAGACAGTGACAGAGTGGCAGACTGGCAGACAGACAGACAGTGACAGAGTGGCAGACTGGCAGACAGACAGACAGTGACAGAGTGGCAGAGAGAGAGAGAGAGAGAGAGAGAGAGAGAAAAGAAAGAGAGAGAGAGAGGGGGGGAGAGAGAGAGAGAGAGAGAGAAAAGAAAGAGAGAGAGAGAGGGAGAGAGAGAGAGGGAGAGAAAAGAAAGAGAGAGAGAGAGGGAGAGAGAGAGAGAGGCAGTGAGAAAGAGAGGCAGTAAGAGAGAGAGCGAGAGAGAAGAAGTGAACATGCATTAATTAACAAAGTCATGATTTTTGTTCAGTAAATTATATTTGGACCGGTTAAATTGGGGTTTGAACCAGGGACCTATAGACTTGTGGGTAGACAGTGTAAAGGATAAGGATAATTCCAGGTCCGTTCATGAAAGTCCTTGCGGTCTTGTTTCCAATGAGGGCCTGTGAGCAATTAGGGGTTAAGAGTCTTGCTCAGGGACAAATTTCATTTCATCGACACATTTGCTGGCCTGGCCTGGAATCGTACCTGGGGCAACCAGGGCCTCTGGCTCCCTAGGTGGGCTCACTAACCACTCAGCTATGGCCACAGTACAGACTGAGCCATTGGATAGACAGAATTGGATTTCATATGTGGTAAGTTATCATACAGCATGGGTTGCTTATTATATACATACAAGCTCATAACGCGTCACATTGTAGATCGGCTGTATGTGGTTACTGTAGGTGTTGTATTAATAATTACATCTGCAAAGTAACAAGTAACTAAAGCTGTCATCTGCTGTAATTGTAGTAGAGTAGAGTAGTAAAGTAAAAGTACCTAAAAATTGTACTGTGCATGTGGCAGGTGTGATTGGTGATGAGTGAGAGCAGGTGAGAGGGGTGGATCCAATCCATGGGAATAGGGGGAATTCCAAATGATGATCACCTCAACGCATTGTTGGGGACAGGGATCGAACCAGCGACCTATGGATTCACAGGCTGCCTCTCTTCTCATTGAGCTAAAGATATGGCCTCCCTGATGGTGTCTGTTGATATCTATAGGTTTTTCCGTCCTATAGGTTCTTCCGGTGTGAGATTGTAGATCAGCTATTTTCACAAGAAAGTATGTCATACATAAAAAACAACTACTCTCAAAAGCAATTCATGGTATTGTTTAAAAAGTGCACATGTCTGAATTAACAGGGTCATGTTTTGTATAATGCAATTTAAATGTAAACTGTGACGAGTGGGGTTTGAACCGTGGATCTTTGGCACATGAGACTAACACTGTATTGATCAAGCTATTCAATCCACAGCCTTGGTCAGTGAGAAGGGAGAATCCAACAAAACAAAACAAAACAAAAGAGGGAATGAAGTACATCATACATTGAAAACAACTACTCTCAATAAGCGTTTCATTTAACAATTGCATGTTTATTCATTGATACAGTCATGTTGTGTGCAATGCAATTGAGTTGAGGTCTGCATGAGGTGAGATTTGAACCGGCGACCCTCTGGTATCAAGGCAGATGATTAAGCCATTGGGCCAACAGACCCGAACTGATGAAAAGGGAGTTCACACACATGACACACTTTCACGCAAATTGCTCAGAAATACTGGATTTAAATGTTTTTCAAACTGCTCAAAATTGCAGACAATCTAAGGGCGGAGTTTACTGGTTAACAATTGCACATGCATTCATTGATACAGTCATGTTGTGTGCAATGCAATTATAATGAAGTCTACATGACGTGGGATTCGAACCAGGAACCCTGTGGTTTCAAGGCAGATGATTAAGCCATTGGGCCAACAGACCTGTACTAGTGAAAAGGGAGTTCACACACACATGACACACTTTCACGCAAATTGCTCAGAAATCCTTGGTTTAAATGTTTTTCAAACTGCTCAATATATTTCGGAATGGAAACTAGTGGAAAATAGTCGATCTACAAGCTCACAACGCGTTGCTATCTAAAAAGGTGTGAGATTGTAGATCGTCTATTTTCACAAGAAAGTATGTCATACATAAAAAACAACTACTCTCAAAAGCATTTCGTGTTATTGTCTAAACATTGCACATGTCTGAATTAACAGGGTCATGTTTTGTACAATGCAATTTAAATGTGAACTGTAATAAGTGGGATTCGAACCAGGGACCTTCGGCACATGAGACTCACACTCTACTGGTGGAGCTATCCAATACACAGTCTTCGATAGTGAAAAGGGAGAATCCAACAAAACAAAACAAAAGCGCGAATGAAGTACGTCATACATTGAAAATAACTACTTTCAAGTATGCATTTCTCGTCATCTTTAACAATTGCATATGTATTCATTGATATAGTCATGTTGTGTGCAATGCAATTATAATGAAGTCTACCTGAGGTGGGATTCGAACCAGCAACCCTGTGGTTTCAAGGCAGACGATTAAGCTATCAAGCTATTGAACCTACACACCTGAACTAGTGAAAAGGGAGTTCACACACATGACACACTTTCACGCAAATTGCTCAGAAATCCTGGATTTAAATGTTTTTCAAACTGCTCAAAATTGCAGACAATCTAAGGGCAGAGCTTACTGGTCAAAGTGATACATGTGTTCCTCATGCACATGTGTAAGCAGGTTTAACGGCTGTCGGCCAAACGAGGCATGACTTTTGCCTGTTTAAAGTTTGCATTTTCAAAAAATTGCTATAGCGCCCCCCTTTGACCAATTGGAGTAAGATTGGTTTCAGTGATACTTGGAATGACCTTCTACAATATTGCAAAGTGTCAAACAAATGCGAGTCTGCATGTATGTTTTAGGGGCAGATGAATAATTGTCATAAAACTGCAATTTTCATTGGCTTATAAAAGCTTAACGTTTTCACTTATGGAAAATCCGCTTGCTCACGTCTGTCGGCATTGGTCCAAAGTTCATGTGTATACAGTTTCGTACAGATTGCTCAATCTGTACGAAGGAAGAGTCTTTTTTACTGCTTTTCATAGAATTCGAAATGGTGGGAGATCTAAAGGTCAGAGGTCAAAAGTCAGAGTGTGAAAGTTGTTAGGCATGAGGAGACGCATGTGTGCATCGAAGTTTCATGGCTGTGGGTCAAACAGGGCATGAGTTGTACCTGTTCAAAGTTGGCATATTTCAATTGAGTGCTACAGCGCCACCCTTTGGCCAATGTTTGTGAGTTTCGGGTTTTCGCCGTTTGGCATAACCCTCTACCATATTGCCGAATTTCATAAAAAGTGACCACGCGGTTAGGCCAGAACTGGCAAAACCGGCGGAAGAATAATGAACTCTTACAGATGTAATAGGGTTCGAAGCCTGATAGGCTCTCGAAACCTAATAATAATAGTGAAAGCCAAGGAACCCAATAAGGCTTCGAAGCCTGATAGGCTCTCGAAACCTTAAAAAGAGGGAATGAAGTACATCATACATTGAAAACAACTACTCTCAATAAGCATTTCATTTAACAATTGCATGTTTATTCATTGATACAGTCATGTTGTGTGCCATGCAATTGAGTTGAGGTCTGCATGAGGTGAGAGTTGAACCGGCGACCCTCTGGTATCAAGGCAGATGATTAAGCCATTGGGCCAACAGACCCGAACTGATGAAAAGGGAGTTCACACACATGACACACTTTCACGCAAATTGCTCAGAAATAGTGGATTTAAATGTTTTTCAAACTGCTCAAAATTGCAGACAATCTAAGGGCGGAGTTTACTGGTTAACAATTGCACATGTATTCATTGATACAGTCATGTTGTGTGCAATGCAATTATAATGAATTCTACATGACGTGGGATTCGAACCAGGAACCCTGTGGTTTCAAGGCAGATGATTAAGCCATTGGGCCAACAGACCTGTACTAGTGAAAAGGGAGTTTACACACATGACACACTTTCACGCAAATTGCTCAGAAATCCTTGGTTTAAATGTTTTTCAAACTGCTCAATATATTTCGGAATGGAAACTAGTGGAAAATAGTCGATCTACAAGCTCACAACGCGTTGCTATCTAAAAAGGTGTGAGATTGTAGATCGGCTATTTTCACAAGAAAGTATGTCATACATAAAAAACAACTACTCTCAAAAGCATTTCGTGTTATTGTCTAAACATTGCACATGTCTGAATTAACAGGGTCATGTTTTGTACAATGCAATTTAAATGTGAACTGTAATGAGTGGGATTCGAACCAGGGACCTTTGGCACATGAGACTCACACTCTACTGGTGGAGCTATCCAATACACAGCCTTAGACAGTGAAAAGGGAGAATCCAACAAAACAAAACAAAAGCGCGAATGAAGTACGTCATACATTGAAAATAACTACTTTCAAGTATTCATTTCTCGTCATCTTTAACAATTGCACATGTATTCATTGATATAGTCATGTTGTGTGCAATGCAATTATAATTAAGTCTACCTGAGGTGGGATTCGAACCGGCTACCCTATGGTTTCAAGGCAGATGATTAAGCGATCAAGCTATTGAACCAACACACCTGAACCTGTGAAAAATGGCCTCAAACATGTATTTGACACAGTTTCATGCAAATTGCTCAGAAATCCTGGATTTAAATGTTTTTCAAACTGCTCAAAATTGCAGACAATCTAAGGGCAGAGCTTACTGGTCAAAGTGATACATGTGTTCCTCATGAGTCAAGGCACATGTGTAAGCAGGTTTAACGGCTGTCGGCCAAACGAGGCATGACTTTTGCCTGTTTAAAGTTTGCATTTTCAAAAAATTGCTATAGCGCCCCCCTTTGACCAATTGGAGTAAGATTGGTTTCAGTGATACTTGGAAGGACCCTCTACAATATTGCAAAGTGTCAAACAAATGTGAGTCTGCATGTATGTGTTAGGGGCAGATGAATAATTTAAAAAAAGCTGCAATTTTCATTGGCTTATAAAAGCTTAACGTTTTCACTTATGGAAAATCCGCTTGGTTACGTCTGTCGGCATTGGTCCAAAGTTCATGTGTATACAGTTTCGTACAGATTGCTCATAAATCCCAGGAGGAGTAGGCTTTTTACTGCTTTTTACTGCTTTTCATAGAATTCGAAATGGTGGGAGATCTAAAGGTCAGAGGTCAAAAGTCAGAGTGTGAAAGTTGTTAGGCATGAGGAGACGCATGTGTGCATCGAAGTTTCATGGCTGTGGGTCAAACAGGGCATGAGTTGTACCTGTTCAAAGTTGGCATATTTCAATTGAGTGCTACAGCGCCACCCTTTGGCCAATGTTTGTGAGTTTCGGGTTTTCGCCGTTTGGCATAGCCCTCTACCATATTGCCGAATTTCATAAGAAGTGACCAGGCGGTTAGGCCAGAACTGGCAAAACCGGCGGAAGAATAATAATAATGAAAGTGTAGAGATGTAATAGGGTTCGAAGCCTGATAGGCTCTCGAAACCTAAATATAGCTGCAAGCAGCAATTAGCGGTTTCGAGAATAATGGCAGACTGGCAGACTGTGACAAGAGTGGCAGACTGGCAGACTTTGACAGAGTGGCAGACTGGCAGACTGGCAGACTGGCAGACTTTGACAGAGTGGCAGACTGGCAGACTGTGACAGAGTGGCAGACTGGCAGACTGGCAGACTGTGACAGACTGTGGCAGACTGGCAGACTGGCAGACAGACAGACTGTGGCAGACTGGCAGACTGGCAGACAGACAGACAGACAGTGACAGAGTGGCAGACTGGCAGACTGTGACAGACTGGCAGACTGGCAGACTGTGACAGAGTGGCAGACAGACAAACAGACAGACTGTGACAGAGTGGCAGAGTGGCAGACTGGCAGACAGACAGACAGTGACAGAGTGGCACACTGGCAGACTGGCAGACAGACAGACTGTGGCAGACTGGCAGACTGGCACACAGACAGACAGTGACAGAGTGGCAGACTGGCAGACAGACAGACAGACAGACTGTGACAGAGTGGCAGACTGGCAGACAGACAGACAGACAGTGACAGAGTGGCAGACTGGCAGACAGACAGACAGTGACAGAGTGGCAGACAGGCAGACAGACAGACTGTGACAGAGTGACAGAGTGACAGAGTGGCAGACTGGCAGACAGACAGACAGACAGACAGACAGACAGTGACAGAGTGGCAGACTGGCAGACAGACAGACAGTGACAGAGTGGCAGACAGACAGACTGTGACAGAGTGAGAGAGAGAGAGAGAGAGAGAGAGAGAGAGAGAGAGAGAGAGAGAGAGAGAGAGAGAGAGAGAGAGAGAGCAAAGTGCACATGTCTGAATTAACAGGGTCATGTTTTGCATAATGCAATTTAAATGTAAACTGTGACAAGTGGGGTTTGAGCCGTGGACCTTTGGCACATGAGACTAACACTGTATTGATCAAGCTATTCAATCCACAGCCTTGGTCAGTGAGAAGGGAGAATCCAACAAAACAAAACAAAACAAAAGAGGGAATGAAGTACATCATACATTGAAAACAACTACTCTCAATAAGCGTTTCATTTAACAATTGCATGTTTATTCATTGATACAGTCATGTTGTGTGTAATGCAATTGAGTTGAGGTCTGCATGAGGTGAGATTTGAACCGGCGACGCTCTGGTATCAAGGCAGATGATTAAGCCATTGGGCCAACAGACCCGAACTGATGAAAAGGGAGTTCACACACATGACACACTTTCACGCAAATTGCTCAGAAATACTGGATTTAAATGTTTTTCAAACTGCTCAAAATTGCAGACAATCTAAGGGCGGAGTTTACTGGTTAACAATTGCACATGCATTCATTGATACAGTCATGTTGTGTGCAATGCAATTATAATGAATTCTACATGACGTGGGATTCGAACCAGGAACCCTGTGGTTTCAAGGCAGATGATTAAGCCATTGGGCCAACAGACCTGTACTAGTGAAAAGGGAGTTCACACACATGACACACTTTCACGCAAATTGCTCAGAAATCCTTGGTTTAAATGTTTTTCAAACTGCTCAATATATTTCGGAATGGAAACTAGTGGAAAATAGTCGATCTACAAGCTCACAACGCGTTGCTATCTAAAAAGGTGTGAGATTGTAGATCGGCTATTTTCACAAGAAAGTATGTCATACATAAAAAAAAACTACTCTCAAAAGCATTTCGTGTTATTGTCTAAACATTGCACTTGTCTAAACATTGCACTTGTCTGAATTAACAGGGTCATGTTTTGTACAATGCAATTTAAATGTGAACTGTAATAAGTGGGATTCGAACCAGGGACCTTCGGCACATGAGACTCACACTCTACTGGTGGAGCTATCCAATACACAGCCTTAGACAGTGAAAAGGGAGAATCCAACAAAACAAAACAAAAGCGCGAATGAAGTACGTCATACATTGAAAATAACTACTTTCAAGTATGCATTTCTCGTCATCTTTAACAATTGCACATGTATTCATTGATATAGTCATGTTGTGTGCAATGCAATTATAATTAAGTCTTCCTGAGGTGGGATTCGAACCGGCTACCCTATAGTTTCAAGGCAGATGATTAAGCGATCAAGCTATTGAACCAACACACCTGAACCTGTGAAAAAGGGCCTCAAACATGTATTTGACACAGTTTCATGCAAATTGCTCAGAAATCCTGGATTTAAATGTTTTTCAAACTGCTCAAAATTGCAGACAATCTAAGGGCAGAGCTTACTGGTCAAAGTGATACATGTGTTCCTCATGAGTCAAGGCACATGTGTAAGCAGGTTTAACGGCTGTCGGCCAAACGAGGCATGACTTTTGCCTGTTTAAAGTTTGCATTTTCAAAAAATTGCTATAGCGCCCCCCTTTGACCAATTGGAGTAAGATTGGTTTCAGTGATACTTGGAAGGACCCTCTACAATATTGCAAAGTGTCAAACAAATGTGAGTCTGCATGTATGTGTTAGGGGCAGATGAATAATTTAAAAAAAGCTGCAATTTTCATTGGCTTATAAAAGCTTAACGTTTTCACTTATGGAAAATCCGCTTGGTTACGTCTGTCGGCATTGGTCCAAAGTTCATGTGTATACAGTTTCGTACAGATTGCTCATAAATCCCAGGAGGAGTAGGCTTTTTACTGCTTTTTACTGCTTTTCATAGAATTCGAAATGGTGGGAGAACTAAAGGTCAGAGGTCAAAAGTCAAACAGTGAAAGTTGTTAGGCATGAGGAGACGCATGTGTGTATCAAAGTTTCATGGCTGTAGGTCAAACAGGGCATGAGTTGTACCTGTTCAAAGTTGGCATATTTCAATTGAGTGCTACAGCGCCACCCTTTGGCCAATGGTTGTGAGTTTCGGGTTTTCGCCGTTTGGCATAGCCCTCTACCATATTGCCGAATTTCATAAAAAGTGACCAGGCGGTTAGGCCAGAACTGGCAAAACCGGCGGAAGAATAATAATAAATATAGCTGCAAGCAGCAATTAGCGGTTTCGAGAATAATGGCAGACTGGCAGACTGTGACAAGAGTGGCAGACTGGCAGACTGGCAGACTTTGACAGAGTGGCAGACTGGCAGACTGGCAGACTGGCAGACTTTGACAGAGTGGCAGACTGGCAGACTGTGACAGAGTGGCAGACTGGCAGACTGGCAGACTGTGACAGACTGTGGCAGACTGGCAGACAGACAGACTGTGGCAGACTGGCAGACTGGCAGACAGACAGACAGACAGTGACAGAGTGGCAGACTGTGACAGAGTGAGAGAGAGAGAGAGAGAGAGAGAGAGAGAGAGAGAGAGAAAGAGAGAGAGAGAGAGAGAGAGAGAGAGCAAAGTGCACATGTCTGAATTAACAGGGTCATGTTTTGCATAATGCAATTTAAATGTAAACTGTGACAAGTGGGGTTTGAGCCGTGGACCTTTGGCACATGAGACTAACACTGTATTGATCAAGCTATTCAATCCACAGCCTTGGTCAGTGAGAAGGGAGAATCCAACAAAACAAAACAAAACAAAAGAGGGAATGAAGTACATCATACATTGAAAACAAGTACTCTCCATAAGCGTTTCATTTAACAATTGCATGTTTATTCATTGATACAGTCATGTTGTGTGTAATGCAATTGAGTTGAGGTCTGCATGAGGTGAGATTTGAACCGGCGACGCTCTGGTATCAAGGCAGATGATTAAGCCATTGGGCCAACAGACCCGAACTGATGAATAGGGAGTTCACACACATGACACACTTTCACGCAAATTGCTCAGAAATACTGGATTTAAATGTTTTTCAAACTGCTCAAAATTGCAGACAATCTAAGGGCGGAGTTTACTGGTTAACAATTGCACATGCATTCATTGATACAGTCATGTTGTGTGCAATGCAATTATAATGAATTCTACATGACGTGGGATTCGAACCAGGAACCCTGTGGTTTCAAGGCAGATGATTAAGCCATTGGGCCAACAGACCTGTACTAGTGAAAAGGGAGTTCACACACATGACACACTTTCACGCAAATTGCTCAGAAATCCTTGGTTTAAATGTTTTTCAAACTGCTCAATATATTTCGGAATGGAAACTAGTGGAAAATAGTCGATCTACAAGCTCACAACGCGTTGCTATCTAAAAAGGTGTGAGATTGTAGATCGGCTATTTTCACAAGAAAGTATGTCATACATAAAAAAAAACTACTCTCAAAAGCATTTTGTGTTATTGTCTAAACATTGCACTTGTCTGAATTAACAGGGTCATGTTTTGTACAATGCAATTTAAATGTGAACTGTAATAAGTGGCATTCGAACCAGGGACCTTCGGCACATGAGACTCACACTCTACTGGTGGAGCTATCCAATACACAGCCTTAGACAGTGAAAAGGGAGAATCCAACAAAACAAAACAAAAGCGGGAATGAAGTACGTCATACATTGAAAAGAACTACTTTCAAGTATGCATTTCTCGTCATCTTTAACAATTGCACATGTATTCATTGGTATAGTCATGTTGTGTGCAATGCAATTATAATTAAGTCTACCTGAGGTGGGATTCGAACCGGCTACCCTATGGTTTCAAGGCAGATGATTAAGCGATCAAGCTATTGAACCAACACACCTGAACCTGTGAAAAAGGGCCTCAAACATGTATTTGACACAGTTTCATGCAAATTGCTCAGAAATCCTGGATTTAAATGTTTTTCAAACTGCTCAAAATTGCAGACAATCTAAGGGCAGAGCTTACTGGTCAAAGTGATACATGTGTTCCTCATGAGTCAAGGCACATGTGTAAGCAGGTTTAACGGCTGTCGGCCAAACGAGGCATGACTTTTGCCTGTTTAAAGTTTGCATTTTCAAAAAATTGCTATAGCGCCCCCCTTTGACCAATTGGAGTAAGATTGGTTTCAGTGATACTTGGAAGGACCCTCTACAATATTGCAAAGTGTCAAACAAATGTGAGTCTGCATGTATGTGTTAGGGGCAGATGAATAATTTAAAAAAAGCTGCAATTTTCATTGGCTTATAAAAGCTTAACGTTTTCACTTATGGAAAATCCGCTAAGTTACGTTTGTCGGCATTGGTCCAAAGTTCATGTGTATACAGTTTCGTACAGATTGCTCATAAATCCCAGGAGAAGTGATTTTTTTACTGCTTTTTACTGCTTTTCATAGAATTCGAAATGGTGGGAGATCTAAAGGTCAGAGGTCAAAAGTCAAACAGCGAAAGTTGTTAGGCATGAGGAGACGCATGTGTGTATCGAAGTTTCATGGCTGTAGGTCGAACAGGGCATGAGCTGTACCTGTTCAAAGTTGGCATGTTCAATTGAGTGCTACAGCGCCACCCTTTGGCCAATGGTTGTGAGTTTCGGGTTTTCGCCGTTTGGCATAGCCCTCTACCATATTGCCGAATTTCATAAGAAGTGACCAGGCGGTTAGGCCAGAACTGGCAAAAACGGCGGAATAATAATAATAAATATAGCTGCAAGCAGCAATGAGCGGTTTCGAGAATAATGGCAGACTGGCAGACTGTGACAGAGTGGCAGACTGGCAGACTGGCAGACTTTGACAGAGTGGCAGACTGGCAGACTGTGACAGAGTGGCAGACTGGCAGACTGGCAGACTGTGACAGACTGTGGCAGACTGGCAGACTGGCAGACAGACAGACTGTGGCAGACTGGCAGACTGGCAGACAGACAGACAGTGACAGAGTGGCAGACTGGCAGACTGTGACAGACTGGCAGACTGGCAGACTGTGACAGAGTGGCAGACAGACAAACAGACAGACTGTGACAGAGTGGCAGAGTGGCAGACTGGCAGACAGACAGACAGTGACAGAGTGGCAGACTGGCAGACAGACAGACTGTGGCAGACTGGCAGACTGGCAGACAGACAGACAGTGACAGAGTGGCAGACTGGCAGACAGACAGACAGTGACAGAGTGGCAGACTGGCAGACAGACAGACAGTGACAGAGTGGCAGACTGGCAGACAGACAGACTGTGACAGAGTGACAGAGTGGCAGACTGGCAGACTGGCAGACAGACAGACAGACAGACAGACAGTGACAGAGTGGCAGACTGGCAGACAGACAGACAGTGACAGAGTGGCAGACTGGCAGACAGACAGACAGACAGTGACAGAGAGAGAGAGAGAGAGAGAGAGAGGGAGAGGGAGAGGGAGAGGGAGAGAGAGAGAGAAGGGGAGAGAGAGAGAGAGAGAGAGAGAGAGAGAGAGAGAGAGAGAGAGAGAGAGAGAGAGAGAGAGAGAGAGAGAGAGAGAGAGAAAAGAAAGAGAGAGAGAGAGAGAGAGAGGGAGAGAGAGAGAGAGGCAGTGAGAAAGAGAGGCAGTAAGAGAGAGAGCGAGAGAGAAGAAGTGAACATGCATTAATTAACAAAGTCATGATTTTTGTTCAGTAAATTATATTTGGACCGGTTAAATTGAGGTTTGAACCAGGGACCTATAGACTTGTGGGTAGACAGTGTAAAGGATAAGGATAATTCCAGGTCCGTTCATGAAAGTCCTTGCGGTCTTGTTTCCAATGAGGGCCTGTGAGCAATTAGGGGTTAAGAGTCTTGCTCAGGGACAAATTTCATTTCATCGACACATTTGCTGGCCTGGCCTGGAATCGTACCTGGGGCAACCAGGGCCTCTGGCTCCCTAGGTGGGCTCACTAACCACTCAGCTATGGCCACAGTACAGACTGAGCCATTGGATAGACAGAATTGGATTTCATATGTGGTAAGTTATCATACAGCATGGGTTGCTTATTATATACATACAAGCTCATAACGCGTCACATTGTAGATCGGCTGTATGTGGTTACTGTAGGTGTTGTATTAATAATTACATCTGCAAAGTAACAAGTAACTAAAGCTGTCATCTGCTGTAATTGCAGTAGAGTAGAGTAGTAAAGTAAAAGTACCTAAAAATTGTACTGTGCATGTGGCAGGTGTGATTGGTGATGAGTGAGAGGGGTGGATCCAATCCATGGGAATAGGGGGAATTCCAAATGATGATCACCTCAACGCATTGTTGGGGACAGGGATCGAACCAGCGACCTATGGATTCACAGGCTGCCTCTCTTCTCATTGAGCTAGAGATATGGCCTCCCTGATGGTGTCTGTTGACACTCTCACACTCTACTGGTGGAGCTATTGAATCGACAGCATCAGATAGTGAGAAAGGAGAATCCAACAACACAAAACAAAAGGGCAAATGAATTACGTCATACATTGAAAATAACTACTTTCAAGTATGCATTTCTCGTTATCTTTAACAATTGCACATGCATTGATACAGTCATGTTGTGTGCAATGCAATTGAGTTGAGGTCTGCATGAGGTGAGATTTGAACCAGCGACCCTGTGGTATCAAGGCAGATGATTAAGCCATTGGGCCAACAGACCCGAACTGATGAAAAAGGAGTTCACACACATGACACACTTTCACGCAAATTGCTCAGAAATCCTGGATTTAAATGTTTTTCAAACTGCTCAAAATTGCAGACAATCTAAGGGCGGAGCTTACTGGTCAAAGTGATACATGTGTTCCTCATGAGTCAAGGCACATGTGTAAGCAGGTTTAACGGCTGTCGGCCAAACGAGGCATGACTTTTGCCTGTTTAAAGTTTGCATTTTCAAAAAATTGCTATAGCGCCCCCCTTTGACCAATTGGAGTAAGATTGGTTTCAGTGATACTTGGAATGACCTTCTACAATATTGCAAAGTGTCAAACAAATGCGAGTCTGCATGTATGTTTTAGGGGCAGATGAATAATTGTCATAAAACTGCAATTTTCATTGGCTTATAAAAAGCTTAACGTTTTCACTTATGGAAAATCTGCTTGCTCACGTCTGTCGGCATTGGTCATTCATTGATACAGTCATGTTGTGTGCAATGCAATTGAGTTGAGGTCTGCATGAGGTGGGATTTGAACCGGCGACCCTCTGGTATCAAGGCAGATGATTAAGCCATTGGGCCAACAGACCCGAACTGATGAAAAGGGAGTTCACACACATGACACACTTTCACGCAAATTGCTCAGAAATAGTGGATTTAAATGTTTTTCAAACTGCTCAAAATTGCAGACAATCTAAGGGCGGAGTTTACTGGTTAACAATTGCACATGTATTCATTGATACAGTCATGTTGTGTGCAATGCAATTATAATGAATTCTACATGACGTGGGATTCGAACCAGGAACCCTGTGGTTTCAAGGCAGATGATTAAGCCATTGGGCCAACAGACCTGTACTAGTGAAAAGGGAGTTTACACACATGACACACTTTCACGCAAATTGCTCAGAAATCCTTGGTTTAAATGTTTTTCAAACTGCTCAATATATTTCGGAATGGAAACTAGTGGAAAATAGTCGATCTACAAGCTCACAACGCGTTGCTATCTAAAAAGGTGTGAGATTGTAGATCGGCTATTTTCACAAGAAAGTATGTCATACATAAAAAACAACTACTCTCAAAAGCATTTCGTGTTATTGTCTAAACATTGCACATGTCTGAATTAACAGGGTCATGTTTTGTACAATGCAATTTAAATGTGAACTGTAATAAGTGGGATTCGAACCAGGGACCTTTGGCACATGAGACTCACACATACTGGTGGAGCTATCCAATACACAGCCTTAGACAGTGAAAAGGGAGAATCCAACAAAACAAAACAAAAGCGCGAATGAAGTACGTCATACATTGAAAATAACTACTTTCAAGTATTCATTTCTCGTCATCTTTAACAATTGCACATGTATTCATTGATATAGTCATGTTGTGTGCAATGCAATTATAATTAAGACTACCTGAGGTGGGATTCGAACCGGCTACCCTATGGTTTCAAGGCAGATGATTAAGCGATCAAGCTATTGAACCAACACACCTGAACCTGTGAAAAAGGGCGTCAAACATGTATTTGACACAGTTTCATGCAAATTGCTCAGAAATCCTGGATTTAAATGTTTTTCAAACTGCTCAAAATTGCAGACAATCTAAGGGCAGAGCTTACTGGTCAAAGTGATACATGTGTTCCTCATGAGTCAAGGCACATGTGTAAGCAGGTTTAACGGCTGTCGGCCAAACGAGGCATGACTTTTGCCTGTTTAAAGTTTGCATTTTCAAAAAATTGCTATAGCGCCCCCCTTTGACCAATTGGAGTAAGATTGGTTTCAGTGATACTTGGAAGGACCCTCTACAATATTGCAAAGTGTCAAACAAATGTGAGTCTGCATGTATGTGTTAGGGGCAGATGAATAATTTAAAAAAAGCTGCAATTTTCATTGGCTTATAAAAGCTTAACGTTTTCACTTATGGAAAATCCGCTAAGTTACGTTTGTCGGCATTGGTCCAAAGTTCATGTGTATACAGTTTCGTACAGATTGCTCATAAATCCCAGGAGGAGTAGGCTTTTTACTGCTTTTTACTGCTTTTCATAGAATTCGAAATGGTGGGAGATCTAAAGGTCAGAGGTCAAAAGTCAAACAGCGAAAGTTGTTAGGCATGAGGAGACGCATGTGTGTATCGAAGTTTCATGGCTGTAGGTCGAACAGGGCATGAGCTGTACCTGTTCAAAGTTGGCATATTTCAATTGAGTGCTACAGCGCCACCCTTTGGCCAATGGTTGTGAGTTTCGGGTTTTCGCCGTTTGGCATAGCCCTCTACCATATTGCCGAATTTCATAAGAAGTGACCAGGCGGTTAGGCCAGAACTGGCAAAAACGGCGGAAGAATAATAATAATAATGAAAGCCAAGGAATGTAATAGGGTTCGAAGCCTTACAGGCTCTCGAAACCTAAATATAGCTGCAAGCAGCAATGAGCGGTTTCGAGAATAATGGCAGACTGGCAGACTAGCAGACTGTGACAGAGTGGCAGACTGGCAGACTGGCAGACTGTGACAGAGTGGCAGACTGGCAGACTGTGACAGAGTGGCACACTGGCAGACTGTGACAGACTGTGGCAGACTGGCAGACAGACAGACTGTGGCAGACTGGCAGACAGACAGACAGTGACAGAGTGGCAGACTGGCAGACTGTGACAGAGTGGCAGACTGGCAGACTGGCAGACAGACAGACAGTGACAGAGTGGCAGACTGGCAGACAGACAGACTGTGACAGAGTGGCAGACTGGCAGACAGACAGACAGTGACAGACTGGCAGACTGGCAGACAGACAGACAGTGACAGAGTGGCAGACTGGCAGGCAGACAGACAGACAGAGAGACAGAGAGACAGAGAGACAGAGAGACAGAGAGACAGAGAGAGAGAAAGAGAGAGAGGCAGTAAGAGAGAGAGAGAGGCAGTAAGAGAGAGAGAGCGAGAGAGAAGAAGTGAACATGCATTAATTAACAAAGTCATGATTTTTGTTCAGTAAATTATATTTGGACCGGTTAAATTGGGGTTTGAACCAGGGACCGGTAGACAGTGTAAAGGATAAGGATAATTCCAGGTCCGTTCATGAAAGTCCTTGCGGTCTTGTTTCCAATGAGGGCCTGTGAGCAATTACGGGTTAAGAGTCTTGCTCAGGGACAAATTTCATTTCATCGACACATTTGCTGGCCTGGCCTGGAATCGTACCTGGGGCAACCAGGGCCTCTGGCTCCCTAGGTGGGCTCACTAACCACTCAGCTATGGCCACAGTACAGACTGAGCCATTGGATAGACAGAATTGGATTTCATATGTGGTAAGTTATCATACAGCATGGGTTGCTTATTATATACATACAAGCTCATAACGCGTCACATTGTAGATCGGCTGTATGTGGTTACTGTAGGTGTTGTATTAATAATTACATCTGCAAAGTAACAAGTAACTAAAGCTGTCATCTGCTGTAATTGTAGTAGAGTAGAGTAGTAAAGTAAAAGTACCTAAAAATTGTACTGTGCATGTGGCAGGTGTGATTGGTGATGAGTGAGAGCAGGTGAGAGGGGTGGATCCAATCCATGGGAATAGGGGGAATTCCAAATGATGATCACCTCAACGCATTGTTGGGGACAGGGATCGAACCAGCGACCTATGGATTCACAGGCTGCCTCTCTTCTCATTGAGCTAAAGATATGGCCTCCCTGATGGTGTCTGTTGATATCTATAGGTTTTTCCGTCCTATAGGTTCTTCCGGTGTGAGATTGTAGATCAGCTATTTTCACAAGAAAGTATGTCATACATAAAAAACAAGTACTCTCAAAAGCATTTCATGTTATTGTTTAAAAAATGCACATGTCTGAATTAACAGGGTCATGTTTTGTACAATGCAATTTAAATGTAAACTGTGACGAGTGGGGTTTGAACCATGGACCTCTGGCACATGAGACTAACAGTGTATTGATCAAGCTATTCAATGCACAGCCTTAGTCAGTGAAAAAGGAGAATCCAACAAAACAAAAAAAAAGAGGGAATGAAGTACGTCATACATTGAAAATAACTACTCTCAATAAGCATTTCATTTATCAATTGCATGTTTATTCATTGATACAATCATGTTGTGTGCAATGCAATTGAGTTGAAGTCTGCATGACGTGGGATTTGAACCGGCGACTCTGCGGTATCAAGGCAGATGATTAAGCCATTGGGCCAACAGACCTGTACTAGTGAAAAGGGAGTTCACACACATGACACACTTTCACGCAAATTGCTCAGAAATCCTTGGTTTAAATGTTTTTCAAACTGCTCAATATATTTCGGAATGGAAACTACTGGAAAATAGTCGATCTACAAGCTCACAACGCGTTGCTATCTAAAAAGGTGTGAGATTGTAGATCGGCTATTTTCACAAGAAAGTATGTCATACATAAAAAACAACTACTCTCAAAAGCATTTCGTGTTATTGTCTAAACATTGCACATGTCTGAATTAACAGGGTCATGTTTTGTACAATGCAATTTAAATGTGAACTGTAATAAGTGGGATTCGAACCAGGGACCTTTGGCACATGAGACTCACACTCTACTGGTGGAGCTATCCAATACACAGCCTTAGACAGTGAAAAGGGAGAATCCAACAAAACAAAACAAAAGCGCGAATGAAGTACGTCATACATTGAAAATAACTACTTTCAAGTATTCATTTCTCGTCATCTTTAACAATTGCACATGTATTCATTGATATAGTCATGTTGTGTGCAATGCAATTATAATTAAGTCTACCTGAGGTGGGATTCGAACCGGCTACCCTATGGTTTCAAGGCAGATGATTAAGCGATCAAGCTATTGAACCAACACACCTGAACCTGTGAAAAAGGGCCTCAAACATGTATTTGACACAGTTTCATGCAAATTGCTCAGAAATCCTGGATTTAAATGTTTTTCAAACTGCTCAAAATTGCAGACAATCTAAGGGCAGAGCTTACTGGTCAAAGTGATACATGTGTTCCTCATGAGTCAAGGCACATGTGTAAGCAGGTTTAACGGCTGTCGGCCAAACGAGGCATGACTTTTGCCTGTTTAAAGTTTGCATTTTCAAAAAATTGCTATAGCGCCCCCCTTTGACCAATTGGAGTAAGATTGGTTTCAGTGATACTTGGAAGGACCCTCTACAATATTGCAAAGTGTCAAACAAATGTGAGTCTGCATGTATGTGTTAGGGGCAGATGAATAATTTAAAAAAAGCTGCAATTTTCATTGGCTTATAAAAGCTTAACGTTTTCACTTATGGAAAATCCGCTTGGTTACGTCTGTCGGCATTGGTCCAAAGTTCATGTGTATACAGTTTCGTACAGATTGCTCATAAATCCCAGGAGGAGTAGGCTTTTTACTGCTTTTTACTGCTTTTCATAGAATTCGAAATGGTGGGAGATCTAAAGGTCAGAGGTCAAAAGTCAAACAGTGAAAGTTGTTAGGCATGAGGAGACGCATGTGTGTATCGAAGTTTCATGGCTGTAGGTCGAACAGGGCATGAGCTGTACCTGTTCAAAGTTGGCATTTTCAATTGAGTGCTACAGCGCCACCCTTTGGCCAATGGTTGTGAGTTTCGGGTTTTCGCCGTTTGGCATAGCCCTCTACCATATTGCCGAATTTCATAAGAAGTGACCAGGCGGTTAGGCCAGAACTGGCAAAAACGGCGGAAGAATAATAATAATAGTGAAAGTGTAGAGATGTAATAGCTTTCGAAGCCTGATGGCTCTCGAAACCTAATAATGAATTCTACATGACGTGGGATTCGAACCAGGAACCCTGTGGTTTCAAGGCAGATGATTAAGCCATTGGGCCAACAGACCTGTACTAGTGAAAAGGGAGTTCACACACATGACACACTTTCACGCAAATTGCTCAGAAATCCTTGGTTTAAATGTTTTTCAAACTGCTCAATATATTTCGGAATGGAAACTAGTGGAAAATAGTCGATCTACAAGCTCACAACGCGTTGCTATCTAAAAAGGTGTGAGATTGTAGATCGGCTATTTTCACAAGAAAGTATGTCATACATAAAAAAAAACTACTCTCAAAAGCATTTCGTGTTATTGTCTAAACATTGCACTTGTCTGAATTAACAGGGTCATGTTTTGTACAATGCAATTTAAATGTGAACTGTAATAAGTGGGATTCGAACCAGGGACCTTCGGCACATGAGACTCACACTCTACTGGTGGAGCTATCCAATACACAGCCTTAGACAGTGAAAAGGGAGAATCCAACAAAACAAAACAAAAGCGCGAATGAAGTACGTCATACATTGAAAAGAACTACTTTCAAGTATGCATTTCTCGTCATCTTTAACAATTGCACATGTATTCATTGGTATAGTCATGTTGTGTGCAATGCAATTATAATTAAGTCTACCTGAGGTGGGATTCGAACCGGCTACCCTATGGTTTCAAGGCAGATGATTAAGCGATCAAGCTATTGAACCAACACACCTGAACCTGTGAAAAAGGGCCTCAAACATGTATTTGACACAGTTTCATGCAAATTGCTCAGAAATCCTGGATTTAAATGTTTTTCAAACTGCTCAAAATTGCAGACAATCTAAGGGCAGAGCTTACTGGTCAAAGTGATACATGTGTTCCTCATGAGTCAAGGCACATGTGTAAGCAGGTTTAACGGCTGTCGGCCAAACGAGGCATGACTTTTGCCTGTTTAAAGTTTGCATTTTCAAAAAATTGCTATAGCGCCCCCCTTTGACCAATTGGAGTAAGATTGGTTTCAGTGATACTTGGAAGGACCCTCTACAATATTGCAAAGTGTCAAACAAATGTGAGTCTGCATGTATGTGTTAGGGGCAGATGAATAATTTAAAAAAAGCTGCAATTTTCATTGGCTTATAAAAGCTTAACGTTTTCACTTATGGAAAATCCGCTAAGTTACGTTTGTCGGCATTGGTCCAAAGTTCATGTGTATACAGTTTCGTACAGATTGCTCATAAATCCCAGGAGAAGTGATTTTTTGACTGCTTTTTACTGCTTTTCATAGAATTCGAAATGGTGGGAGATCTAAAGGTCAGAGGTCAAAAGTCAGAGTGTGAAAGTTGTTAGGCATGAGGAGACGCATGTGTGCATCGAAGTTTCATGGCTGTGGGTCAAACAGGGCATGAGTTGTACCTGTTCAAAGTTGGCATATTTCAATTGAGTGCTACAGCGCCACCCTTTGGCCAATGTTTGTGAGTTTCGGGTTTTCGCCGTTTGGCATAGCCCTCTACCATATTGCCGAATTTCATAAAAAGTGACCACGCGGTTAGGCCAGAACTGGCAAAACCGGCGGAAGAATAATAATAAATATAGCTGCAAGCAGCAATGAGCGGTTTCGAGAATAATGGCAGACTGGCAGACTGTGACAGAGTGGCAGACTGGCAGACTGGCAGACTTTGACAGAGTGGCAGACTGGCAGACTGGCAGACTGTGACAGAGTGGCAGACTGGCAGACTGGCAGACTGTGACAGACTGTGGCAGACTGGCAGACAGACAGACTGTGGCAGACTGGCAGACTGGCAGGCAGACAGACAGACAGACAGACAGACAGACAGACAGACAGACAGACAGACAGTGACAGAGTGGCAGACTGGCAGACTGTGACAGACTGGCAGACTGTGACAGAGTGGCAGACAGACAAACAGACAGACTGTGACAGAGTGGCAGAGTGGCAGACTGGCAGACAGACAGACAGTGACAGAGTGGCAGACTGGCAGACTGGCAGACAGACAGACTGTGGCAGACTGGCAGACTGGCAGACAGACAGACAGTGGCAGACTGGCAGACAGACAGACAGACAGACTGTGACAGAGTGGCAGACTGGCAGACAGACAGACAGTGACAGAGTGGCAGACTGGCAGACAGACAGACAGTGACAGAGTGGCAGACTGGCAGACAGACAGACTGTGACAGAGTGACAGAGTGACAGAGTGGCAGACTGGCAGACAGACAGACAGACAGACAGACAGTGACAGAGTGGCAGACAGACAGACAGTGACAGAGTGGCAGACTGGCAGACAGACAGACAGTGACAGAGTGGGAGAGAGAGAGAGAGAGAGAGAGAGAGAGAGAGAGAGAGAGAGAGAGAGAGAGAGAGAGAGAGAGAGAGAGAGAGAGAGAGAAAGAGAGGCAGTAAGAGAGAGAGCGAGAGAGAAGAAGTGAACATGCATTAATTAACAAAGTCATGATTTTTGTTCAGTAAATTATATTTGGACTGGTTAAATTGGGGTTTGAACCAGGGACCTATAGACTTGTGGGTAGACAGTGTAAAGGATAAGGATAATTCCAGGTCCGTTCATGAAAGTCCTTGCGGTCTTGTTTCCAATGAGGGCCTGTGAGCAATTAGGGGTTAAGAGTCTTGCTCAGGGACACATTTCATTTCATCGACACATTTGCTGGCCTGGCCTGGATTCGTACCTGGGGCAACCAGGGCCTCTGGCTCCCTAGGTGGGCTCACTAACCACTCAGCTATGGCCACAGTACAGACTGAGCCATTGGATAGACAGAATTGGATTTCATATGTGGTAAGTTATCATACAGCATGGGTTGCTTATTATATACATACAAGCTCATAACGCGTCACATTGTAGATCGGCTGTATGTGGTTACTGTAGGTGTTGTATTAATAATTACATCTGCAAAGTAACAAGTAACTAAAGCTGTCATCTGCTGTAATTGGAGTAGAGTAGAGTAGTAAAGTAAAAGTACCTAAAAATTGTACTGTGCATGTGGCAGGTGTGATTGGTGATGAGTGAGAGCAGGTGAGAGGGGTGGATCCAATCCATGGGAATAGGGGGAATTCCAAATGATGATCACCTCAACGCATTGTTGGGGACAGGGATCGAACCAGCGACCTATGGATTCACAGGCTGCCTCTCTTCTCATTGAGCTAAAGATATGGCCTCCCTGATGGTGTCTGTTGATATCTATAGGTTTTTCCGTCCTATAGGTTCTTCCGGTGTGAGAGATTTGAACCGGCGACCCTCTGGTATCAAGGCAGATGATTAAGCCATTGGGCCAACAGACCCGAACTGATGAAAAGGGAGTTCACACACATGACACACTTTCACGCAAATTGCTCAGAAATAGTGGATTTAAATGTTTTTCAAACTGCTCAAAATTGCAGACAATCTAAGGGCGGAGTTTACTGGTTAACAATTGCACATGTATTCATTGATACAGTCATGTTGTGTGCAATGCAATTATAATGAATTCTACATGACGTGGGATTCGAACCAGGAACCCTGTGGTTTCAAGGCAGATGATTAAGCCATTGGGCCAACAGACCTGTACTAGTGAAAAGGGAGTTTACACACATGACACACTTTCACGCAAATTGCTCAGAAATCCTTGGTTTAAATGTTTTTCAAACTGCTCAATATATTTCGGAATGGAAACTAGTGGAAAATAGTCGATCTACAAGCTCACAACGCGTTGCTATCTAAAAAGGTGTGAGATTGTAGATCGGCTATTTTCACAAGAAAGTATGTCATACATAAAAAAAAACTACTCTCAAAAGCATTTCGTGTTATTGTCTAAACATTGCACATGTCTGAATTAACAGGGTCATGTTTTGTACAATGCAATTTAAATGTGAACTGTAATAAGTGGGATTCGAACCAGGGACCTTTGGCACATGAGACTCACACTCTACTGGTGGAGCTATCCAATACACAGCCTTAGACAGTGAAAAGGGAGAATCCAACAAAACAAAACAAAAGCGCGAATGAAG
Source organism: Gymnoscopelus microlampas (assembly GCF_963454915.1). Taxonomy (NCBI): domain Eukaryota; kingdom Metazoa; phylum Chordata; class Actinopteri; order Myctophiformes; family Myctophidae; genus Gymnoscopelus; species Gymnoscopelus microlampas. The sequence goes on from NC_139952.1 coordinate 1,132,755, forward strand.
TACGTCATACATTGAAAATAACTACTTTCAAGTACTCATTTCTCGTCATCTTTAACAATTGCACATGTATTCATTGATATAGTCATGTTGTGTGCAATGCAATTATAATTAAGTCTACCTGAGGTGGGATTCGAACCGGCTACCCTATGGTTTCAAGGCAGATGATTAAGCGATCAAGCTATTGAACCAACACACCTGAACCTGTGAAAAAGGGCCTCAAACATGTATTTGACACAGTTTCATGCAAATTGCTCAGAAATCCTGGATTTAAATGTTTTTCAAACTGCTCAAAATTGCAGACAATCTAAGGGCAGAGCTTACTGGTCAAAGTGATACATGTGTTCCTCATGAGTCAAGGCACATGTGTAAGCAGGTTTAACGGCTGTCGGCCAAACGAGGCATGACTTTTGCCTGTTTAAAGTTTGCATTTTTAAAAAATTGCTATAGCGCCCCCCTTTGACCAATTGGAGTAAGATTGGTTTCAGTGATACTTGGAAGGACCCTCTACAATATTGCAAAGTGTCAAACAAATGTGAGTCTGCATGTATGTGTTAGGGGCAGATGAATAATTTAAAAAAAGCTGCAATTTTCATTGGCTTATAAAAGCTTAACGTTTTCACTTATGGAAAATCCGCTAAGTTACGTCTGTCGGCATTGGTCCAAAGTTCATGTGTATACAGTTTCGTACAGATTGCTCCTAAATCCCAGGAGGAGTAGGCTTTTTACTGCTTTTTACTGCTTTTCATAGAATTCGAAATGGTGGGAGATCTAAAGGTCAGAGGTCAAAAGTCAAACAGTGAAAGTTGTTAGGCATGAGGAGACGCATGTGTGTATCGAAGTTTCATGGCTGTAGGTCGAACAGGGCATGAGCTGTACCTGTTCAAAGTTGGCATGTTCAATTGAGTGCTACAGCGCCACCCTTTGGCCAATGGTTGTGAGTTTCGGGTTTTCGCCGTTTGGCATAGCCCTCTACCATATTGCCGAATTTCATAAGAAGTGACCAGGCGGTTAGGCCAGAACTGGCAAAAACGGCGGAAGAATAATAATAATAATGAAAGCCAAGGAATGTAATAGGGTTCGAAGCCTTACAGGCTCTCGAAACCTAATGAAAGTGTAGAGATGTAATAGGGTTCGAAGCCTTACAGGCTCTCGAAACCTAATAATAATGAAAGCCAAGGAATGCAATAAGGCTTCGAAGCCTTACAGGCTCTCGAAACCTTAATGAAAGTGTAGAGATGTAATAGGGTTCGAAGCCTGATAGGCTCTCGAAACCTAATAATAATAGTGAAAGTGTAGAGATGTAATAGGGTTCGAAGCCTTACAGGCTCTCGAAACCTAATGAAATGAAATAATAACAAAACATAATAGGACAATATCAGTCACCAGAAGTAGAGACATGTGTTTTCAATGAGTCTAACATTGTTAAAGGCAGGGTAAGGGATTTACTTTGGTTAAAATAAGTGTTAAATAGCTCTATATTCTGATAGTACTCATTGCTAGAGTGTTTGTTCAGTAAAAGGAGTCCCATATGTCTCTCCAGCTCTTTATTAAACAGAAACATTTCCAGTGCTCTCTCCTGATTGGCTTAAATTTTGTCACCTACCTGAAAATGTACTATATTCTGTTCACTAAAGAGTGGGAGAGACCCCTGTGAACAAACGCTCTGTAGCAAGGATCACTATCAGAATATAGTACTTTAACCTTTTTAACAAAACAAAACAAAAATAGCAAAAAATATCACTTACCCTACCTAACATGGATATGAAGTTAAATAGGTTAAATAGTTAAATAGGTTCATATAAGAGGGGGTCGAAAATGGTATGATTAGAAAAGTATTGTTTTGATATGTATAAAAGTGTTGAAAATAGCAGATCTATGTAGACCGGCTATTTTCAAATGGCCAAAGTTTAAATAGGGCTGAAGTGGTTAATGTATGTTTTAATAATAATCAAAATGTACAAAGTAACTAGTAACTAAAAATGTCAAATAATTGTAGTAGAGTAAAAGTACAACATTTGCCTAGTAGTGGAGTGGAAGTAAAAGTATTGAAATTTGGAAATACTCCAGAAAAGTAAAAGTACTTAAAATGTTTACTTAAGTACATTACTTTGTTGACCCGGGCATATTCAGCATCTGCTCCACAACCCCTGTCTGATGCCTCTGCTGGACCATGGTTTACTGGAATCACCTCCTGGGAATGATAATGATATATAATATATAATAATACTAATAATAATAAGGGTAATACTAATAATAATACTAATAATACTAATAATACTACTACTACTACTACTAATAATAATAATAATAATAAATGAAATGAAATGAAACTAGAAAAAGTGCTCCTGGGAGCACAGGTCTCCGCCAGCTCACTTTGTGGGGCAGCAAAAATATGAAAAATCGGACAGAACCACCAACTGTAGTGCGAATGTGTGTGCAAAGTGTCACCGGAATCGGACGCTGCGTTCATGATTTGTGGCATGAACGCATTTAAACATAATTATATTGCTGATATGAAAATAAAAACAATTGATAACAAAAAAATGATTTGTGGCATTTTGTTCAAAACGAGTCATTCCTGCAAACTTTAGATGTCAATGTTACATTACATTACATTACATTACAGTCATTTAGCAGACGCTTTTATCCAAAGCGACTTACAATAAGTGTATTCAACATAGGTAGGGAACGAAAACTACTAATCACCAGGAGTTTTAAGTGCATTTCCTGCAAAAACAAGCAACCAAGAGTATACCTAGTGCTAAGGTAAAAGTGCAATATATCAGCTACCTACTTTCTTAAACAGATGAGACAAAAATGGCAAAATCAAATGAGCACGAGCTAAAACAAATAAGTGTATCGACTAAACAAGATCCAATAAAACAATACAAAAATAAAACAAGAGTTCGTACAACTAGTTAACAACAAGTAGGCCAGGCAAAGAGGAAGGGTAGTGTTTCCTGAAGAGGTGGGTTTTCAGCCTGCGGCGAAAGATGGGCAGTGACTCTGCTGTCCTGACATCAGTGGGAAGTTCATTCCACCACTGTGGGGCTAGAACAGAAAAAAGTTGTGACCGTGTCGATCGACCAGAAGGACCGTTGAGTGGCGAGGGAGTCAGTCGCCCCGAGGTGGCAGACCGGAGTGGTCGGGCAGGGGTGTGGGCATTGACCAAAACCCGGAGGTAAGAAGGAGCTGTTCCTTTCGCTGCCCTATAGGCTAGCACCAGGGTTTTAAACTGAATGCGAGCTGCTACGGGGAGCCAGTGCAGAGAACGGAGAAGGATAGTTGTGTGGGAGAACTTGGGGCGGTTGAACACCAGACGAGCCGCAGCTTTCTGAACAAGCTCCAGAGGTCTGATGGCTGATGCCGGAGCACCAGCAAGGAGGGAGTTGCAGTAGTCCAGGCGGGAGATGACAAGAGCCTGGATGAGCACCTGGGCTGTTTTCTCCGTGAGGAAGGGGCGAATCTTCCTGATGTTGTAGAGGAGGAATCTGCAGGACCGTGTCACTGATGCGATGTTAGCCGAGAGCGACAGTTGATCGTCCAGGGTCACACCCAGATTCTTCGCAGTCCGAGTTGACGTCACCACAGCGTTCTCAATAGTGATGGCCATGTCTCGGTGAGGACAGCCCTTCCCCGGGATGAACATCAGCTCGGTCTTGTCCAGGTTGAGCTTCAGGTGGTTCGTCGACATCCACTCCGAGATGTCAGCCAGACAAGCAGCAATGCGTGCCTCCACTTGTGTGTCAGAGGGGGGGAATGAGAGGATCAGCTGGGTGTCATCGGCATAGCAGTGGTAGGAAAAGCCATGGGAGTGGATGACAGCACCAAGAGATGTAGTGTAAAGAGAGAAAAGAAGAGGACCCAGAACCGAGCCTTGGGGAACCCCAGTAGTGAGCCTGTGTGGTTCTGACACAGACCCTCTCAGCATCACCTGGTAGGAGCGACCCGTCAGGTAGGATGCAAACAGGGAGAGTGCAGAGCCTGAGACACCCATCCCCTCGAGGGTGGAGAGGAGGATCTTAATGGAAATGTTAGCCAATCAGGATGGAATATGAAAAATTAAACAGATCCATCTTGATCACATGACTATAGAGATCATGTGTACCGATTTGCGTGAAATTTGGATACATTCTGAAGGCTTAAAATAAAAAAAAATGTTTGACATAAGTCGGCCTCCTGGTGGCGCTATGAAAGGCAAATGTGAAAAATGCAGGGCAGATGTTTTTCCTTGGCCTCTAGGGAGTGTGTGTGCAAAGTTTCACGCAGATCGGTGCAGTTATAGTTAAACGCAAATCTGCCTTTTATAGCGCCAACATGAGGCTGTTTTGAAAATAAGTGGCATTTCTTCTTCGGCATACTGGGAATGTGCTCACGGAAATCGCAAGCTGCGTTCACGATTTGAGGCATTTTGTTCAAAACGGACCAATCCTGCAAACTTTGGAAGCCAACCTTAGCCAATCAGGATGGAATATGGAAAATTGGACAGATACATGTTGATTAACCTCGCGTCACCAGTCTTTCCACCTCGGAGGAAAGCCTGGTCTGCGTTACTAAAGACCCATATGATCCGGTCTAGGCCACGCCTACTGGAAAAAAAAAAGAAAAAAGAATCCTCTTTCCGGATTGTCGCGATCCGGTTTTACGGTGCCGCTTTGTTTTGGTTCCCCAATCCCTATTTAAATGGAATAGAATTTCCCTGTGGGATAATACAGATAATACAGACGCTAAATAGTCTCCGGAAAGTACACTCACATTTGTATTTAAAAAATAAGCTAAACTACGCCGCATCAAGGATTTTATAGGACGGACCTATTGTCGCGATCCGGTCCGCTCCCGACCGGATCATATACCCGAAAAGGAACGCTGCCCAAGGCTACATGTTGATCACATGACTATAGAGATACTGTGTACTGATTTGCGTGATGTTTGGATAAAATCTGTAGGAGCACGGTCAAAAAATGTGTTTTGCAAATAGTGGCCTCCTGGTGGCGCTATAACAGGCCCATGTGAAACATTCGGAGCAGAGGTTCTGCTCTGGCATCCAGGAAGTGTGTGCACAGTTTGGCTGCGATCAAGCCACACTCACCTTAGCACCTCCTCCACCACCTTAGCACCACCCACCTGTCCTAGTCCTTCCTCCTCCTCATGCCCACACCTGTTGTGTTATGATAATGAGGGGGAGGGTATATTTTTACTATGTCACTAAAACGCTGTTTCTCTATTGGCACGTTTGACCCTCAAGGTTTCAGCCTCCAGGTAGAAACTCAAAATAGTCAGAGAAGACATAAAACACCATAAAAACACCACCAGGGGGCTTAATGAAGTTCTATCAACCTCATAGACACATGAAAAACAGAAAAAGTGCAAAACCATGGCACCACCTCTTTGACATGGAGATTGAAGTTAAATAGGTTCATATAGGAGGGGGTCGAAAATGGGTCAAAAGTTAAAAATTGAAAAAGGTTTAGAAATGTGTTATTTATTATTTGGTTATTTGTTTATTTATTTATTTATTTGTTTGTTGTTTTGTATTTTGTACTTAATTTAAAAAAAATGTGTCTGACCACTAAGGTGTTAAGTGGTCAGATGCGTTGGCCGCAAACACTTTTGTGATGTTCAAGTGGGCCTTAATCTGATCCAGTAAAGGTTGAGAACCAGTGATCTACACAGCATGGCAGCATTGATTGATTGATTGATTGAATATTTTATTTTAAAAAGTAAAGTAGTAAAGTAAAACAGCACAGTTACATTAAATACTGTCTCAAAGGTCTGTTCAAAAAGGCCCTGATGTATTCCCGGTCTTAAAGCAAATTTCCTCAAAATAATCAAACATAGTGTCTTGCCTCCGGCTTGTCCGGTGCTGTAGCGTCTCCCTCATGGTTTTCAGGTATTGAGCAAGACTTCTTCAGCAGCTTCTTCACCACAGCGTACTCTGGGACTGGACTGGAGTCTGGGAAGACTCGGCAAGGTTATTATAGTTAAAGGGGAATTTTGCCCCACAGTTTACCTTTTCTATGATGTTATGATATCCTAGGATGAACGGTACAGTCGAACAATGTCATAACTCGATCCCAGGTCCACCACAGCTAAAAACCAATAGGCTCTATGCACAGCAGCCATATTGGGAATGAATTGGGCCCCCTCCTTACTTCCTTCACAGGTGTTACCAATGATACTAATTAAGGCTCTGTTCCATTTAGTGTGGCATAGTGGTTGTCTTATTTTCAAAGACCCCCATAACTCTCAGAGTTACACACCCACCATAAGGGGCCATTTGGGAACCAACATGGAGTGTTTCTAGTGAGCCAACAAGCACAATATCAGCACCCTGACAAGAATGGAACAGAGCCTTCATTAGTATCATTGGTAACACCTGTGAATGTCTTCATAATATGGCTGCTGTGAATAGAGCCTATTGGCGCGCATTTTTAGCTGTGGTGGACCCGGGATGGAGTTATGACATTTTTCTACTGTACCATTCATCCATATCATAACATCATAGAAAAGGTAAGAAAACTGTGGGGCAAAAATTCCCCTTTAACTAAAACAGTGGTTCTCACACTGTATCATTTCAAGAATGAAGATTCTGATGTACAAGCTCGTAGCGCGGCACTTTGTGCCGCTCTGAGCTTGTGCATCTGCTAGTTTTGAAAAGCCAAAGTATAAAATGACACAGATGCTGTCCTGGTTTTAATGGGTTATGGCAATGGTGCTGACAGATTCTGCTCAGAGATTAGAGCTATACTAACCTTGGACTGGAGTTGCAGGGATTTGCAGGGCTGTCTCGGGGACAACATGTTTGTCCGGTGACAACAGCGGCAGTTCGTTCTGTTCACATGCATGCGTCACGCTGCCTCCAGCCTTGTCGTCTAGCTCCTCAGCAATACCTCCAGACTGAGGCAGAGATTTGTATGCATGTGGTGTTGGTAAAACACATTACATGTTCAATGAAATGGAATTATCGTTGATTCACATGGTAAACGGTGCCTTCATAGCGCCTTCATCTAAAGCACTTTCCAATGTGCATGTACATTCACCCATTCACTCGCACACACACGCACACACGCACGCACGCACGCACGCACGCACGCACGCACGCACGCACGCACGCACACACACACACACACACACACACATACATATTTTAACAATGTATATATGTCCACATAAGGGAGAGCATACAAGGACATACATATTATACAGTAGGTTCAGTAAGGTTACATTCACACAATCATGGCATATGTCTTCATGATTACAATAAGCATGTCACTCTCTACTCTATTATTGCTGTGTTCACACTAGTGCAAAAGATACAAAGATACAAACTACACAGCATATTTGTAGCTTTGTGTCCTTGTAGCTGCATGAAGTTGAAACCAGCTCAATTTTTTTGTAGCTTTTGTAGCAGCTACACACACACAGACAATCAGCATGGTGGCTTCCACTCATGCACAACAGTGAACAATATGCGCATGAGTCATAGAGCTGATGCCGAATCTAAAAACGTCTTCTGAATCCTAACAGTTTTCTGAAAAACATATGAGAATCGCAGCGCGACACATTGTGAGCTTCTAGATCAGCTATTTTCTGCGAAAGCTTTCCCCACAATAGGGCATAGCAGTGGCGGACATTTTGTGGTTCACAGATAGAAAGCCCATTCATTTATCCCATAGAGATTTCCGAAAATATTTATATTGATTATTTTAAGTCTGGAACCAAGCCATCCAGGCTCCTGGTGAATCATGACCATAAAATATTTGATTATGTGTCAAAAACTAAATGTGAAAACCGCAAAAAAAAGGGTATTTATTAAAGCTAGCAAATAATTAGATATTTAAATGTTTTTGGACACAGTGGAACCACTAAATGGCCGCCACTGCTATGTCCTATACATCCGTATTGAGGGGAAAGCTTTCGCTTTCCCTATTGACGGGAAAGCTTTCTCTTTTCCGTAGTATTGAGGGGAAAGCTTTTGCTTTCCGTATTGTGGGGGTTTAAGTGGTCAAACTCGCCTGGTGAGAGTAGGGCTCGGTGAGCGTCTCGTCGAACGGGCCCACGGGATGGTGGCGATAGTGAGCGATGAGCGCTTGCAGGTTGCCGTGGCGACTGTCCTCCCCGGCGATGAGATAGTTGCCTGTGGCAACCTCCTCTTCGATGATGAAATGACGACACCTGTCCCTCCCTCTGTGGTGATATAAAATAATAATGATAATAATAGTAATAATATATATATATATATATATATATATATATATATATATATATATATATATATATATATATATATATATATACTATTTAGATTTTTATTACTAAACATACTTTAACCACTTAAGCTCTATTAGGCTTATATCAATTATTTTGGCTATTTGAAAATACAAGCTTGTAGATCGGCTATTTTCAAAATATTTCCATACATTTTGAAAACTTGAAATGGGACATTCTGCATTATAACTTTCACTTTTGGTAGTTTAAGCATGTTTTGATGCCAATGTACCTTTTGCTTAAGTAAATTCTGAATACCAGACTTTTTAGCAGACGTAACAGAGAGCATTTCTATTCTATATTCTATTATGGAATTGATACTTTTAACTCAAGTATAACATGTGAGTACTTCTTCCACTACTGCGCGTGCCTGCGTGCGTGCGTGTGTGCGTACCTGTATGACAGAACGAAACCGATCTTGGACTCGCTGAGTCTGAGCAGGAAGCAGCCTTGTGGTTTGACCTTCAACATGTCCTCGGCCTCCCTGTGAAACCAACAAAACACATGAACTTCATCATGACCTTCAACATGTCCTCGGCCTCCCTGTGAAACCAACAAAACACGTGACCCTCACACCACGCTTATTCACTACAACTAAGTGAGAGCTAATTGCTAAGTGCCAGTGCCGGTCCTCCTGGCAGTGGCTCCTCACTGGCACGCGAGTAAGTAGGATAAAACAGTATAGTGTCGTCCTGGTGGCGATGCGACATTATGTGAGCTTTTAGGCTGCCTATTTTACACTACTTTTGCTTGACACTATTGTATCACAAAGTAGGACATTTACAACAACAAAAAAACTATAAAAAGTGAAAATACAGACATAATGAGATTAAATGCAGAATTGGAGTGGTTATTTAGGAACATAGACACACACACACGCCAGTGGTGGAAAAAGTACTCAAATTCTTTACTTAAGTAAAAGTACCAATACTGCAATATAGAAATACTCTGTTACAAGTAAAAGTTCAGAATTAAAAATTTACTCGAGTAAAAGTACAAAATTATTGGCATCAAAATGTACTTAAAGTACCAAAAGTAAAAGTACTAAATATTTGAAAATAAATGAAAAGTAACTAGTAACTTAAGTTTTCAAATAATTGTAGTGGAGTAAAAGTACAATATTTGCCTCTGAGATGTAATGGAGTAGAAGTAAAAGTATTGGAAATTGGAAATACTCAAGTAAAGTACAAATACCTCAAAATTGTACTTAAGTACAGTACTTAAGTAAATGTACTTAGTTACTTTACACCACTGACGCACGCACGCACGCACACTAGCACTTCCCTGATGTATTTGTGAGAGGTGGCTGTGTGTGGTGGTGATGAGTTAGTTCCTCTGTGGTTATTATTACATTCATCATGACAAGCATGTACTATTATATCTCCTTCACAACACTGATGCTAAAGCTTTTTTTAGTTCGATAGGCATTAGGTCACAGACCTCCCTTTGATTTATCTATTTATGTATTTCAGTGGTGTAAAGTAATTAAGTACATTTACTCAAGTACTGTACTTAAGTACAATTCTGAGGTACGTTTACTTTACTGGAGTATTTCCAATTTTATTTTTACTCCATTACATCTCAGAGGCAAATATTGTACTTTTACTCCACTACAATTATTTGAAAACGTGAGTTACTTGTTACTGCAGATATACATTACTACATTATAAAACATACATTAACCACTTAAACCCTATTTTATACCTAGGCTATTTGAAAAAAGCCGATCTACAAGCTCAAAATGTGTCGCATCGCGACGCGTTGTGAGCTTGTAGATCTGCTATTTTCAAACATTTCGTACATTTACTTTTGTTACTTTAAGTACATTTTGATACCAAAACTTTTGTACTTTTACTCAAGTAAATTTTGAATTCCGGACTTTTACTTGTAACAGAGTACTTCTACATTGCAGTATTGATACTTTTACTTAAGTATAACGTTTGAGTACTTTTTCCACCACTGATGTATTTATCTCTGGACCTCAATCTACACGGCAACAACGACACTGTTATAGTGTGACCTGCGTGTAGTGAAGCCGTGCAGCCAGCAGGGGAGCGGCTCTCCGGGGTGACGCAGGCGGGGCAGCTGGCTCCTCTCGAACCACAGCAGAGTCTGGGCCCTCAGGACGGCAGACTGAGGCTCCAGGGGGCCCGGGGCCCCCAGCGTGAGAGACGGACACATCTTCTTTATCACACCCTGAGAGAGAGAGAGAGAGAGAGAGAGAGAGAGAGAGAGAGAGAGAGAGAGAGAGAGAGAGAGAGAGAGAGAGAGAGAGAGAGTGAGTCAAAAGTACAATAAATGTGGTGAAGGTCATAAGCCTCACAAACAAACAAATAAAATACAAATGAATGAATGAATAACAAATAAAGAAATAAAAAAGAATAATAAATAAAAAGACATACATACATACATACACACACACACACACACACACACACACACACACACACACACACACACACACACACACACACACACACACACACACACACATACTCCTCTACCTTAAAACATTGGTGGACTGTACATTTACTTTTGATATATGTACTTGAGACTCAAATACCTATATCAAAAGGAAATGTACAGTCCAACACTGCTTAAAGGTAGAGGAAACAAAAACAATCTGTGTCCTACAAAGACAGTGGAGAAGGCATTGATTTGTTCTGTATGTGTTGTTGATGCACGCTGCAGAAGCAATCACATGATCTGACATGCTGCAGCCAGCGGAAGTGATCTTCTCCTGTAGCAGCATGTGTGGTGCAGAGTATGTGAGCTTCAAAGAGAATGGAAGCCACAACGACAACCTATACTTCTGCTGGGCCTCAGTTTCCTCTCGCATCCAGTGGTGGAAAAAGTACTCAAATGTTTTACTTCAGTAAAAGTACTTAATGTACCAAAAGTAAAAGTACTATAATGTTTGAAAATAGATCTACAAATAGATCTACAAGCTCACAACGCGTCGCATCGCTATTTTCAAATAGTCTAGGTATAAAATAGGGCTGAAGTGGTTAATGTATATCTGCAAAGTAACTAGCAAGGAAAGTTTTCAAATAATTGTAGTGGAGTAAAAGTACAATATTTGCCTCTGAGACGTAGTCCGTCCGTCTGTGACCAGCTAATCTCCGGCACCGTTGTCTTGATCACAGCGAAACTGTGCACACACACTCCCTGGATGCCAATTCAGAACCTCTGCCCCAAATTCTTCTCATGGGCCTTTATAGCGCCACCAGCAGGCCGATTTGTGCAAAACATATTTTTTGACAGTACTCCTACAGATTTTGTCCAAAAATCACGCAAATCGGTACACGGTATCTCTATCTACAGTATCTATCTCTATCTCTAAAGTCATTAAACGAAACGAGTCTTTCAGATTTCTCATATTCCATCCTGATTGGCTAAGATTGACATCTAAAGTTTGCATTATTGACTTGTTTTGAACAAAATTCCGCAAATCATGAAGGCACCGTCCGATTGCGGTCAAACTTTACACGCACATTCACACTATGTTGAGGAACAAATGCCACCCTTTTAACATTGGCCTGTTATAGCGCCACCAGCAGGTCTAATTTTTCTAGTTGGTGACTGGAACACAGAAAGAAACATCTGTGTTCAAGTCCTTCAATGGGTTTTGTGATCTGCACTCCCTCCACCAGCTAATCACTCTACCCACAAGGGTATATGTTTCCACTCAAACTATCATAGATCTCATTCTAACAACGGACAAGGACAAAATTCTCAATAGTGGCGTTACTATCTGCGGTATAAGTGATCATTACATGATCTTCTGTAGCCGGAAAATACATGGACCTAAGACCGGTCACCACAAAACAGTTCCGATCAGAGACCTCAAAAACTATAAGAGTGAGGACTTAAACCACAGGCTAGAGGAACAGGATTGGTCTGATGTACTAAACAGAACACAGGTAGTAATCTCATCAACCAACTAGGCTGCAGCAACAATTTGAAAACCAGGTTTGCAAACATCAGCATCAAAGTGAATGACGCTCTTATTACAGCAAATCGGGAAGTGAGTAAAATCCTCAACATCTTCTTTACGACCATAGCCTCAGAACTGGGTGAAAAACTACCCCCTAACTCTGGGAGCTATGGTAAAGAGCATGTTGATGCATTTTACGAAAAACTAGGTGTACGCAAAGATGATTTTAAACTCACCATGGTGACAACTGACAACATATGAGGTGTTTAAAAAAATGTTGCGCACTACAACAACACCGAGCCACAGGCCTCAACAATATTCTCTCCATATTTCTAAAAGACTCAGCCGCCTCTATTGCTCCAATCATCACCCACATAATAAACCTCTCCATCAAGCAGGGACGGGTCCCTAGCGACTTCAAAATAGCAAGAGTTTTGATGATACGTCGGCTAGCTGGATGAGATCCTATCTGGAGGGGAGGGAACAGGTGGTCGAAGTAAACAGAACCCTGCCCCCCCCCCTCCCAGTGAGTTGTGGCGTTCCGCAAGGAAGTATACTAGGACCTTTACTGTTCCTGATATATGTGAATGATATGTCATCAGCTTGCGACTGCAACCTGTTCCTGTTCGCAGATGACTCGGCTCTGCTGGTCTCGGACAGGGACAGGCTGCAGGTTGAAAGATCTCTCAGCTTTGAACTCGATACGATCCACATCTGGCTCTCTGACAACAAACTATCTTTACACCTGGGTAAAACCAAATCCATTCTCTTTGGGTCTAGTGTTAACCTTAACAAGGCTGAGAGCTTCACAATCAAAGCGGGTGACGATGTTATCACAAGAAAGGAGGAAATTACCCACCTGGGTTCCATCTTGGAGGCAAACCTCTCCGGTGATAAGATGGCAGAAAGAGTCATCAAAAAGGTCAATCAAAGAACACGTTTTCTGTACAGGATCAACTCTCTAGTCAGTAAGAATACCCTGAAGATTCTTGCAGGGGCCCTCATCCAAGGTCATTTCAACTATGCATGCTTCTCATTTTGCACACTGGGTCTCCAAGCCTGTCCGAGGATGTCAGTGGCCTCTCACTGGCCGGGAAGAAATGGACATACTGTACACGCATTGCGTGACTGCCACAGCGTGATTCCTCCCCACACACATTTCTGTGTTGTCACTGCTGTTGTATCCTACTGACTCACCTGCCAGTGAGGAGCCCCCACCGGGAGGACGTAGAGCCTTCTTCCTACTCCTCCCGCCCAACACTCCCTGCTGACAGGTGCCGCCCCAGCCCGTAGAAGTACGTGCAATGACCATTATCACCCTCCCCGACCGGCTTCCCTCCCCCGCACACTGGCCAATTGTGTTCGCTCGACGGATTCGAACCCACAACCTCCGCTGTGTACACAGCGTGTTTCTAAACAAACGATTCATTATTTTATAATGTATTTATCCTAATATCAACCAGAGAGAGAGCTCTGGTTGATATTATTGATGTGTTCACTTGACTCACTTCCTCATTTTGCTGGTCTGTTTGATGCCAGTACGAGATGCGAACTCAGAGCAAATGCCAATCAATCTGTGATACGTCCAGCCCTGTTTTCAGACTGTTTTCAGAGAGACCACGTGACGTACAGAATCTATTTTCGGGCTATGTCATCATAGCACCTTTAAGAGAACCCAAAGTGAATGTCCATGTTTCAGTATAATTGAGAATGTTGTTCTACACGTACAGTATATATACTCTAATGTGTTCTTTTGATTTCTCAAGGCAGTGATGCAGATGAAGTTGTCACAATAGTGTAAAAGGTGAGTCACGGTTGTGACATTATAATGTCACATTCATAGTGATACAGGGACACGTGCACGGTGACAGCTACACCCACACGTTCACAGCTGTGCTTGTGTGTGTGTGTGTGTGTGTGTGTGTGTGTGTGTGTGTGTGTGTGTGTGTGTGTGTGTGTGTGTGTGTGTGTGTGTGTGTGTGTGTGTGTGTGTGTGTGAGTGAGACACAGGCTACTTCATTTTGTGTCACCATAGATGAAAAAATCAGAGGATTCTAATGCAAATGCATGCAGTGGTGTAAAGTAATTAAGTACATTTACTCAAGTACTGTACATTTGCTTTACTGGAGTATTTCCAATTTCCAATACTTTTACTTCTACTTCATTACATCTCAGAGGCAAATATTGCACTTTAACTCCACTTCAATTATTTGAATAGTTACTAGTTATTGCAGATTTTCATTAAAACATACATTAACCACTTCAGCCCTATATATACTTTTACAAGCTCAGAGCTTATAGATCGGCTATTTTCAAAAGATCAGAAAACTTTTGAAATGGAACATTCTGCATAATGAGTACTTTTACGTCTGGTACTTTTAGTATGTTTTGATGCCGATACTTTTGTACTTTTACTCAAGTAAATGTTGAATACCGGACTTGTACTTGCAACAGAGTATTTTTACATTGCGGTGTTGATGCTTTTACTTAAGTAATGAATGTGAGTACTTTGTCCATAACTGAATACATGTTTGCACGCACGCATAAGACGGCTGTGTGTGTGTGTGTGTGTGTGTGTGTGTGTGTGTGTGTGTGCGTGCGTGCGTGCGTGCGTGCGTGCGTGCGTGCGTGCGTGCGTGCGTGCGTGCGTGCGTGCGTGCGTGCACTCGCGAATGCCAAATGTCCCATAAGAAGTAAAATTTGACAATTGTAAGTACTATTTTCCTGGTCCTCACAAGAGAAACTGGTTGTTTTGTGGTAAAAAGAAAAGAAAAAATAGTTCAAAAGGTTGGGGTTAGGATTAGACATTTAGGGTTGGGGTTGGGGGAAAGTGTGATTCATACATTTGCGTGTGTCTGCGTCGTGCACCAAAAAGTGCAGATCTACCATCACCATCATTTCACTGCGACGCGTTGTGAGCTTGTAGATTAGCTTTTTCCAGCTCTGGTGTTAAGGTGTGTGTGTGTGTGTGTGTGTGTGTGTGTGTGTGTGTGTGTGTGTGTGTGTGTGTGTGTGTGTGTGTGTGTGTGTGTGTGTGTGTGTGTGTTTTCTTGTTGCCTGTTCTATCTTGTCTCTCTCTCTCCCAGTGAGTGTGTGAGTGACATCATCAGGGCCCAGCAGTACAGAGAGCATATGAGGCCAGTGATCAGACAGCTGTCTTAGATAACACAACTGAGAGGAGAGGAGAGGAGAGGAGAGGACAGGACAGGACAGGACAGGACAGGACAGGACAGGACAGGACAGGACAGGACAGGACAGGACAGGACAGGACAGGAGAGGAGGAGCTTTCCATATAGCTAATAACACAACACAGATTAGTAGACAACAGCTAACAAGTTAATGACAGCTAACAAGCTAACATAACAGATGCATACAATAGCCTAACAGCGTGAGTCACTATTTTGATCTCAGCTTTGGGGAATTCCCACTGTTGTCAGCACTTTTTGCCAGCATCTACTCATGAACATTTCACAATATCTGATACAGTTAGGGTACATCTCAATCATACATTAATTATGCAATCATAATGTCCAAGTACACAATGTTGTCAATAGATGGACAGAAAGTACAAAAAAAAAGATTGCAGCATTTTATGTTAATGGTTTTGAGGGAAATGTATTTAACTCGACTCCAATTAATGAATATGTACCATCGAGTAGGCCTACATACCTGCATTCCATTATTCCATCCGTATACTCAAATGTTAAATGTTTATAATGTGACAGTGAAACAGTCTCCCTTTAGTCTATATTTACAACGCATATCATGCTATATGTTTGATAATGTGAGTGATACAGTACAGCTGTAATAAAAAAGTAATAATAAGTAGTCTATTGCGTCTACCAAATGCATGCAGTTTTAAACAAATTCAGCTCTATGTGTTTCAATTCAATAGTCCAATGTGTGGCCCTTCACTCACTTTATCAAAGTCAGTATGGCCCCCTGGAGAGAAATGCTGCCCACCCCTGATGTAAACCCTCTAGAGCAGGGGTCTTCAACAGGGGGTCCGGGACCCCTAGGGGGTCCTCAGAGCTACTATAGGGGGTCCGCCAAATCTTTGTGATAGGATTTAGTTTTTTTACATTAAACACTTGAACCCTAGAATTCCTTTTTCCGAGCGGAACATTAGCCGAAAATAGCAGATCTACAAGCTCTCAACGCCTCGCGCGTTGAGAGCTTGTAGATCGGCTATTTTTGGCAGAGAGGCTATAGGTGTAGAGGGAAAAAATAGCAGACTAAGTAAAAAAAAAAACTTTAATCTGGAACACAATTGTATACATATGGGGGTCCCTGCTTCATCTCTCTCTCAGCTAGTGGGTCCTTGGCCTGAAAACGTTGAAGACTCCTGCTCTAGAGTTATTAAACTGCAAACTGTACCGAGACTAGGGGGCACGATGATTTACGATTTACATAACTCGGATGGCACCGAGTCGGCTGAAGGTGACTTGGCAACACTCTGCATGGCGACTCGCTCGCCTATAAGCTCGCTCGGCGGGGCCTCTCGTGGTTCAAGCCCCCTTCAGACGGCGCGCCTCCGTCGGTGAAAACGAGCGCACCGTTTTTCATTTTAGTTTTCCAATCACTGTAGAGTGGCGTGTTTTAGGATTCTGAAATCATGCCAAAAATATGCAATGTAAGTAAATATCTCTTTTTTTTCACAACTATTTTTTTTTGTATTTCAAAAGATTTTCTAAAATTACAAACAAAAATCTGGGCAGAAAATGTCTAGAGAATTTCATTGATTTTCCCAAATAAACGTCATAGCAATTCCATTGATTGATTGATTGATGACAGAAATGTAAATGCAGCCCGAGGTAGAGTCAGACATTTAGGCTAAAAGGATAACAAAAAAACTGTAGTCTTATGTAACATTGTAGCATTATATAATATTGATAATGAGCTTGGATGAGCTATTTTCACTCGTATGGGTCCCAGGGAGACACAATACAATTTCTATTTTGGGTCTCGAGCTAAAAGGTTTGGGAACCACTGGTAAAGAATGAACCGTTGATACAACAGCCCTGGGCAACACATTCCTCCTTCCCCTTTCAACACAACACCCCCCTTTACCGTAAGCGTTTACGCAACCTCCGTAAGCAGCACGCGCCCCAGGGGGAAATGACGCACACTCACTCACGCGTATGAACGTGAGCTCTGGTGATATAAGGAGGTTTGTGAGCGAGTTTGGGAGTTGTCAGACCCTCTCTCTCTGCAGTTATAGGAGAAGGTTGCAGCTATAGCAGTATACGAAAGTGCATGTACTCAAGTACTGTACTTAAACAGTTTTACTTGAGTCTTTTCCTGTTGTCGATACTTTTGCTTCTACTACACTGCACCTCAGAGGTAAATATTGTCCTTTTTTTTGTTTCACTCCAACAGTTATTTGATGGCTTTAGATATTAGGTACTTTGTAGATTTGTTTTGATCATTATTATTATTATTATTATTACATACATTGTTGCATACATCAACCAATTAAGCCATATTTTTTACAGTGGTTCGGATATTTGAAAATAGCAGATCTAAAAACGCATCTTTCGTCATAGTTTTAGTCGACAAAATCAACGGTGCTTGTGCACTTCTTCAATCACAGGTGTGAGCTGCCAGCATGGACCATGGAGCGATCGCTACCGTCTTTATCATGATGGCTTCTTCTTTGCTTTGCGGCGGCGCTCCGACGGAACCTCCCACTGGGAATCAAGGTTATTACAGTTTAGTATTTTTTCCATTCGTTTTTAATTGTATTTAGTTTTTTTGAAGCGGCTTTGCTACCTTAGTTTAAGTTTAGTTAGTTTTGTTTTTATCGGTTTTAGTGTTAAGTTTAACTTTATCCTCATGCATTTTTTCTTACGTATTAGGCGAGATTAAACAACGCCAGACAAGTAGCAAAAATAGCAGATCTATAAAAGCTCACACAATTCCTTGCGTTGCTTGTAGATCTGCAATTTTTGCCATATTTGAAGATTTTCGACAAAGACTAAGGACATTTTCTCTACGATTTTAGTTTGTTTTGTAAACACAATACAGTTTCAGTTAGTTATAGGTTTTTGTGTTCTTTCTGTATTCTTTTCAGTTTACTATGTTTGTTGTTTAAATTTTAGAGTCCACTGACAGAGAGCGGGCGGAGGCCTACCTCTCACAATTTTACTACAACGCCCAGCCGCCCAGTTTCAACTCCAGCAACAGGCAAGTAGAACTCCAACTAACATGGATTATATTCAAATATTCAAGAAGCATTGAATTATCTATATTTTCTTTATTTACAGTATATATTATCCATCAACAAATTAAACTAAATTTTAAAAAATCAAGATGATAGTTCTTTTTGAAATAATCAAATATTATAAATATGAATAAAATACTCAAGTAGGGCTTAAGTGGATAATCATTAACCACTTAAGCTCCTTTGGCTGAGTATTCACTACAGCATAGGGTAAGCTAGGGTTCAATGAGGTAAATCAATTATTTTGTTGTAATAACGAAATAAAGTTAATATATAAGTTAATTACTTAAATGTTGTATGATAATTATTTCTTATTAAACATTATCTGTCTATGATTGTTTTCATAATCGATTAAATTGATTAGCCCATTCAAATCAGGAAAGCATCTGTGTAATTTTAGATTTATATATATATATATATATATATATATATCAACGTAAGTTTTCCAGAAAACTCTTAGGATTTAGCACATTGGTTTAGAACAGTGGTTCTGAAAAATAACAGATACAAGCACACAGCGCGTCACTTCCTGCCAGCTTGTGCATCTGCTATTTTTAAACATCTATTGAACCTTTTTTGAATGGTTTGAATAATTTTGACTTTTTCAACATAAATCTTCTCTTCTTGGGGGGTCCCTGGTACAAAATATTTTCAGATGGGGGTCCGCAGCCAAATATATATGTCATTTTGGGAGTCCTTGGCACGAAAACGTTTGAGAAATACTGATTTAGAAAGGTACTTGTAGAATCGGCCTCAGGTCTTAATCAGTGGTGGAAAAAGTACTTGCATGTTTTACTTAAGTAAAAGTATCAATACTGCAATGTAGAAATACTCTGTGTTCAAAATGTTACTTGAGTAAAAGTACAAAAGTATTGGCATCAAAATCTACTTAAAGTACGAAAAGTAAAAGTACTAACATGTTTGAAAATAGCACATCTACAAGCTCACAACACGTCGCGATGCAAAGCGTTGTGATGTATTTTTCATAGTATCACAATTTATTTCTGAAAAGTAACTAGTAACTAAAGTTGTAAAATAATTGTAGTGGAGTAAAAGTACTATATTTGCCTCTGAGATGTAGTGGAGTAGAAGTAAAGGTACTGAAAACTGGAAAAAGTAAAGTGAAAAAAATATGACAAAATTGTACTTAAGTACAATTTTTACTCAAGTACATTTACTTGAGTAAATGTACTTAGTTACTTCACACCACTGGTCCTTAATAGATTATCTGTCGCACTCCCGCAGGCAGGCCACCATGCATTCCTTCGAGGAGACCCTGGAGAGCATGCAGCGTTTTTTCGGGCTGGAGGTGACGGGCAGGCCGGACGCTAGCACCCTGGAGGCCATGTCGCGGCCCCGCTGCGGCGTGCCCGACGTGGCGGACTACCAGCACTTCCCCGGACGCCCCCGCTGGCATCAGAAGACAGTGACCTACAGGGTCACCCTGTACACCAACCAGCTGAGCCGGAAAGAGGTAGACGCCACCATCGCCAGCGCCTTCAAGCTCTACAGCGACGTCATCCCGCTGGACTTCAAGCAGGTACATCATACATGGGCAACTGGCGGCCCGGGGGCCACGTGCGGCCCCCACCTTCACTTAATGCGGCCCGCAGGTTAATATCAGAATACTGATATATTATTGATTTCAGCTGTTTACTTTAATTCCAAACATGCAAACATGACCCGCTTTAATTACTTCAGTCTATATTAGTAGCTTAATGACTAGTATTAATATTATGTTGTCTTTTTATGTCCAATGTATTTGTACTTAAGTTCATAAAGTTAACATAAGTACAGTATAACTAAATTCATTTTAAATTAAATAAAAATGTTACTTTTCCGGATTCCAATTCAAAAATAGCAAAAGAAAAAAACGTGCCGTTTTAGTCCAGTTTTAGTCTATTAGTCTAATAGGTCAAAGGGTATTATTATTATTATTATTAATTTTATTACCAGTGGTGTAAAGTAACTAAGTACATATACTCAAGTACTGTACTTAGTACAATTTTGACGTTTTTTTTTTAAACTTTACTTCAGTATTTCCAGTTTTCAGTACTTTTACTTCTACTCCACTACATCTCAGAGGCAAATATAGTACTTTTACTCCACTACAATTATTTTACAACTTTAGTTACTAGTTACTTTTCAGAAATAAATTATGATATTATGAAACATACATTAACAACCTTATAGTGGAGGTGTTAGGACCCAAAAATATGCCGTTGACTTCAAGTCATGATACAAAGGTCCCCTTTGGTATGGAAGTACCTTAGGGCCATAGGAAAACATGTATCCAAAGAGACGAGTTAGATCACCCTTCATTTCTGAAATATACATGTTTTAAAAAATGGCCGCCACCATTTACAGCAATACAGCAAAAACAATATCTTTGCTTCTGTTAAAGCTATAACAATAATATTGGTGTCAAAGTGTACATTTTTGGGGTCAAGTAATCCAATTCAATAGGTTTCAAGGCAAAAAAAAAAAAAACATTTTCTCAATGCCATGAAAACAGGGCTAAAATATGCTAATTTAATTGGAAAATGTTGTTTTAACAGGGTAACTTTCCATTTTTCCCCACTCTAAAACCTTAATTTAGTTTCCCCTTTGGCTTGGAAGTACCTTAGGACCATAGGAAAACATTTATCCAAAGAGACGAGTTAGATCACCCTTCATTTCTGAAATATACACGTTTTAAAAAATGGCCGCCACCATTTACAGCAATACAGCAGAACCAATATCTTTGCTTCTGTTAAAGCTATAATAATATTATTGGTGTCAAAGTGTACATTTTTGGGGTCAAATAATCCAATTCAATAGGTTTCCAGGCAAAAAACCCAATCATTTTCTTATTGCCATTGAAAACAGGGGTAAAATATGCACATTTTATTAGAAAAATACGTAAATAACGGGTAACTTTCCATTTATTTCCCCTCTAAAACTTTAATTTAGTTTTCCCTTTGGCATGGAAGTACCTTAGGGGAATAGGAAATAAATTATCCAAAGACACAAACTAGATAAGACGTCATTTCTAAAGTATTTGTGTTTTAAAAAATGGCCGCCACCATTTACAGCAATACAGCATAGCCCATATCTTTGCTTCTGTTAGGGCTATGATGATAATATTGGTGTCAAAGTGTACATTTCTGGAGCCAAGGAATACAATTGCATAGGTTCCAAGACTAAAAAACCCAATAGTTTTCTCATCACCCTCACAATGGGGGTAAAATATGCACATTTCATCAACAAAATAAGTGACATTAAAATGTTCCCCCTATTAAAAAAACTTTAAGAAGTACAACCTCTTATGCACATGCCATATGCTTTATGTGTGTCTGTCCAATCTAGGAACCCAGTCAAAAAAAGGAAAAAACAGCACCCTCTGCTATTTTTTTCCTTAAGATTTGACTCTGGGGGGGACCTCCCAATAGAATGTGGAAAACAGGATGGTGGCCATTAGGTCCGCCCTCAGCCCTCCACTTCCGGTCTATGTGTCTTTGTTTACATTCCTAACATTCCTAACTATACACGTTGTATCAGGAGCTCCCGACAGATTCAGCTGCAGAGCTCTGAATCTGTCTTGAGAGATTAGTGTCTGTCTGACTGTAAGTGTATATGTCTGACTGCTATCACCTGAGAGTTACACCTGTTGCTGCCACAAAACATAAATTCTGCACAAGGGACTGCGACAATTTGATTAAATCAGAGGTGACAGAAAATCTGAGACACTTTGAGGTTCAATTTGAGGTTTGTATTACTTTCTCATTTAATACAGAATGTTTTTTATGTTAACTGTGCCATTATTGGACAGAGTCGACAGAGCAAGAAGAAGACATGAAGAGTCTGTGAGCCCAGTAAAAACACAGTGCATGAATGGTGGTGGCAAGTTCACTGCACAGGCTATACTCTCATGCTCATCATCATCCTCATGTGAATAAACCACACCGTGTTTCTTCTGTGGTGAAGTTGGCAACAGAAAGGAACTAAGGACGGCTTCCACCCTGGGATTGGATCGAAAAGTGAAATAATGTGCTCAGGTGCTGGGTGACAAGTGTCTGTTAGCTAAACAAGCTGCTGGTGACATGGTAGCTATGGAGGCAGTGCATCATCGTGCATGCCTGACTAGGCTCTATAGAAAAGCAGAAACCGCCGTTGTGACACGACAGAAAATAAGGCAACACAGGTCATCAGAGCACATGTCCTCAATGAATTGTTTGAGTCAATCAATTATTATTAAATGTAACACCACGCGCCTTCGAGAGGATATTGACATCAGATCTGTGCGACTAGATCGTGGCTGGTCCCTGTTATGTTGTTTGATGATGACCTGAAAGCTGTTGTTGGCATGAAAAGCAACACATTTACTGATGTCTCCATCATCTTCAGAGCAGCTAAAATCCTCCGGGAAGAATATCTTCCGATGAAACAATAATTTACAGGTTCCTTCACAGCCTCCTGATTCAATCCCTCCCCTGCTGCAATTGTTCCTAAAGATGCTTCTGGATGGATAAGGTATTGACCAGCCAGCCCCTGAACCAGAGAAGTGCCAGGTTGCTACATCAATTGGGCAGCAAATCATTTACAACTCTGTGAAATGCAGATCCAAGAAATGTCCGTAGTGTTAGTTGTCACATAAGAGAAAGGGAACCACAGTTTCACTGTATCTGGCAATGAATCTGCACCTGCATACTGGCAGTAAACACCAGGTGGATACCATGCATAAGCGAGGTATGGTGTATCATGTGATCGCTTGAAAACATTGAGTACAGTGATCAATCAGTGGGAGCAGATTGGTGTGGTGGTCCCACCTCAGGCAGTTAAGGGTGTCTTCACTAATGGTGGTTTTGACAACATTGACCTCAACCCATCGTCAACAACAGCAAAATCAGCCCTCCACGGGACATGCATAAGCATTCAGCAGCACTTCCCGTCAGATGACCAACAAACAGCCAATCTCACTAACATCCTAGTTCCAGCTAAGATGGGGAAGAAGCATGTACAATCCTTTCCAGCTTTCTACACAACAATGGATCTGGATGTTTCACTCCAAACTCATGTTCCTGCCCTTAATACAAACAGTCATCCTCAGCCAGCCTCTTGTCCTCTCAGCAACATACTTGAAGAAGGCTGCCAGTGGTTGGAGAGAGTCACCGACACCTTGTGGGGAAAGACAACCTTGAGGATGAAGAATGGATCTCATGGGGTGCATATTATGCAAGCATTGCAGAGCCTTGTTCAGCCCCCCCATCCAGATCATACATACTGCCACTGTTCACAGAGTCTCCTACCAGTCCCACTATGGCTTGGCTTGGCATGCAATGAATGTCCTCCTTCAAGCAATCAACTACCTAAATCCAGGTCAGACACCAGTCATGTTAGCTGATCAACCCCTATTCACACTTGCCAAAAAAGATGCTCTGGAGTGTGTCTGGAGACTGGCTGGATGAATGGCAGTGGATGGACTACAGCTCTCACCAATAGTGGTAATTCAACTAGTGGCAAAGCTCAGTCTTTCATTGGTGTTGACCACATCTGCAGAAACTGGTACATGCATCAGGTGTCTGTAGCTGCTCTGTACTTGTGATGAAGGCTTATGAGCGATATTTGGAAAAGGCTGTAAATGATGAGTCGAGCCCCCTCTTCCTTTTGCCCTTTGATGAATGGCTTCAATTTAAATTATTTCAAGGGACTTGCCAGAACTGGTTATTTGCAAGTGCAAGACTCAAATTACCACAACAACCCCATTGTCATGGTAGTAAGAAAATTATTGGGGATTTGTTTTGCCTTGAAACCTAATTAATTGGATTCCTTGACCCTAAAAATGTTTACCATTATAGCTTTAACAGAAGTAAATATGGGTTCTGCTGTATCACTTCAAATGGTGGTGGCCATTTTTAAAAACGCATATATTTCAGAAATGAAGAGTGATCTTATTTGTCTCTTTGGATCATTTCTTTCTTACTGCTCTAAGGTACTTCTATACCAAAGGGAAAAGTAAATCAAAGTTTTAGAGGAGGGGGGGTAAGTTACCCTGTTAAAACGTATTCTTCAAATGAAATTTACATATTTTACCCCCCGCTGTCATGGCAATTAGTAAAGCATTGGGTATTTTACATTGAAACCTATTTAATTGAATTCCTCAACCCCAAAAATGTACAATTTGACACCAATATTATTACTATAGCTCTAACAGAAGCAAAGATATGGGGTCTGATATAATAGTGGTTAATTGTCGTCAGCCTTTTTTTTAAAACGCCTATATAAAGAAAATTAAGGGTGATCAAACTTGTCTCTTTGGATATTTTTTTTCCTATGGCCCTATGGTACTTCCATGACAAAGGGAAAAGTAAATACAAGTTTTAGAGGGGGTGGGGTTAAGTTACCCTGTTAAAACGTATTTTTTTAATGAAGTTTGCATATTTTACCCCCCGCTGTCATGGCAATTAATGAAGTATTAGTTTTTTTGCATTGAAACCTATTTAATTGAATTCCTTGACCCCAAAAATGTACACTTTGACACCAATATTATTATTATAGCTCTAACAGAAGCAAAGATATGGGGTCTGGTGTAATAGTGGTTAATTGTCGGCGGCCATTTTTAAAAACGCCTATAAAAAAAAAAAGAAGGGTGATCTAACTCGTCTCTTTGGATAATTCTTTTTCTATGGCCCTAAGGTACTTCCATACCAAAGGGGACCTTTGTATCATGACTTGAAGTCAAATGTTGCTTAGCACCTCCACTATTAGTCCTATAGGCTATTTGAAAATAGCCGATCTACAAGCTCACAACGTGTCGCATCGCGACGCGTTGTGAGCTTGTAGATCTGCTATTTTCAAACATGTCGGTACTTTTACTTTTGGTACTTTAAGTAAAGATGTTGATGTCAATACGTTTGTACTTTTACTCAGGTAACACTTTGAACACAGGCCTTTTTCTTGTATTTCTACATTGCAGTATTGATACTTTTACTTAAGTAAAACATGCGCGAGTACTTTTTCCACCACTGGTTATTACTAGCATACTCTTTACTCTTAGCTGTATCTGTTTGTGCAGTACTGCCATGACCAGTGTTGCCAGATTCTGTGAGAGAAACAAGCAACCAGGTCTAGGAAAACCAGCCCAAAACAAGCGGCTATGGGCCACATGAGTACTTTAACGTATACATCAGCTATTTGAAAATAGCAGATCTACAAACTCGCAACGCGTCGCGATGGGACGCGTTGTGAGCTTGTAGATCGGCTATTTTCAAATACAATCTTGCGGGGAAATTATAATAACCCTGGCCATGACAACTGTAATAAAGATGTGTCTGTCCGTCTGTATGTCTGTGTAGATCTACAGTGGCACAGCGGACATCATGCTGCTGTTCAAAGCCAGGCACCACGGGGACTTCTACCCGTTCGACGGGCCGGGCGGGGTGCTGGCGCACGCCAACGCTCCGGGGCCGGGCGAGGGCGGCGACACCCACTTCGACGACGACGAGAAGTGGGTGCTGGGCCAGAGGGGCGTCAACCTACTCCTGGTGGCCGCTCACGAGCTAGGCCACGCCCTAGGTAAGTTACTGTGTGTAAAGGACGGGGGTCTTCAACGTTTTTCAAGGCCAAGGACCCCTTAGCCGAGAGAGAGATGAAGCAGGGACCCCCCCACTACACATACTGTATCTGATACGATTATGTTGCAGATTAAACCTTTTCATGTATTTTCTTGAACTTGTTTGACTTGTTAAATTCATGTTGTTTTTGGTTTGTGAATCTTTGAATCTTTGAATTTTTTAAAGTGAACATTTGTGACTCAAATCTTTGCTTCTGGGGATTCAATGTTTTTTGAAAAAAACGTATGTTGCTATATAATATCAGTGGTTCTCAAAAATAATATGTATTTGGCTGTGGTATTTGGACTCGGTGCCGCGCTTTGAGCTTGTAGATCCCAGTTGGCTCTGACAGTTGGCTCTGTACTTGGTTTGCTCTTTTTTCCCCCAAAGCTCTTTGCCAAAAATAGCCAATCTACAAGCTCACAACGCCTCGCAGCACGAGACGTTGTGTGCTTGAAGATCTGCTATTTTCGGCTAATGTTCCCCTCAGAATAGGGTTGCTAGGGTTCAAGTGGTTAATGAAAAAAAAAAAAAGTTCCTTTCACACAAAGATTTGGAGGCCTCCCTATAGTAACACTGAGGACCCCCTAGGGGTCCTGGACCCCTGTTACCTTCCCATGTGCCAGTTTTAAGCCCCAGAAATGATCAAAAATCTTCAACAAATAGCAAAAAAGTACATGCATCATTTAGCTGGGCCAGTTTCAAGCCCTGTTGTGAGGAATTGTCACCAATATTTTAAAAGCGTGAAAATAGCAGATCTACAAGCTTGCTGAGTCTCGCCCCTGACTACCCCATAGTGCAATAAAAATAAATAAAAATAACCGTAAAGCTAAACTATCACAAACCATTTTCACAAAATTTAAAGCAGCACTATGTCACTTTTTTTGTGTGAATAAAATGTAATTTTGAGTATGTTTATACAATATAACTTATACAGTTGGGGTGGTTGTATTTTGTCTCCCTGCTCTATATTGAGACATTTAGATCGTGTCAAAGGTCACGTCTCACCTTGATACAGAATCTGACACGAATTTTGACCTGATGGTCAAGATGTCAATATATCCCCTGAGCAAGCAGGCCGGCTCTATTAGCTCAATGGTAAAACAAAAATCTGCAGGAAACCAGCTTCCAATCCGGGGTAGAAGAGGAAAGTTACATACAGTAGTGCAGCTTTAAACTAAACTAGTAAACCCATTAAAAAAAATGAATGAAAACTAAATGAAATGGATACAAAAAAGAACATGACAATTTCTAAACTGCGATAACCTTTGACCCCTACAGGACTGGGCCACTCTCAGGACCGCTCGGCGCTGATGTTCCCCACCTACCACTACGTCGACACGCGTGGCTACGCGCTTCCCGCCGACGACCGCAGAGGAGTGCAGGCTTTGTACGGCGTCCGCACCGCCCGGCCCGACCCCCGGCCCAAGCCTAAACCCGACCCCAGGCCGAAGCCTAAACCCGACCCCAGGCCCAAGCCTAAACCCGACCCCAAACCCCCCAGCCCCAGACCCGAGCCGCGTCCTCCGACCAGATGCGACCGAGACCTGGTCTTCGACGCCGCCACCGCCATACGCAATGAGCTGTACTTCTTCAAAAATGGCCACTACTGGAAGAAGAACGGCAACGGCGTGACGATGAAGAAAATCGCCTCTACGTGGCGTCGGATCAACCGCGTCAGCGCCGCGTACGAACACAAAGGTACTAAAGAAATAGCCTCAATTGCTGTATAGGTACTTTTGAGGTACTTTTACTTTACGCATTTTACATTTACATTTTTTCAATATGTTGTACTGCAATGATTTGAAAATGTTACAAGCGAAAAATATACAAATGATATTCGAAAATAGCTGATCTACAAGCTTGTAGATCAGCTGTTTCCGAAAGATTTTGACACATGTCAAAAACTTTCAAAAAACAAAAAAAACTTGTGAAATGGGACATTCTGCATAATTTACATGTTGTACTTCAAATATATTTTGATGCCAATACTTTTGTGCTTCATCTCAAGTACAAATTTTAATTCCGGCCTTTTTAACATATAAAGAGTATTTCTACCCTATGGTATTATTACTAATTGTACAGAATTTTACGTTGACTATTCCTTTCCAACCTGCAGGCAAGGACACAGTCTTTTTCTTCCATGGTCGTCAGTACTGGGGAACCCGAGGTACCACGGTTCTGCGGGGTTTCCCAAAGCCCCTCTCCACCCTGGGCTTCCCCTCCTACGTCTCAGACATAGACGCCGCCGTTCACGTGCCGTCCGCGGGAAAGACCCTCTTCTTCACCAAGAACTTGTACTGGAGCTTTGACGAAAGCTCGTTCAAAATGGACCGAGGGTACCCCAGGTCTGTGTACACAGACTTTCCGGGCATCGGCTACGCGGTGGATGCTGCGTTCCAGAACCACGGCTACTTGTACTTCTCAAACGGGGCCAGACAAACCGAGTATCACTATCAGTCCCGACGCGTGAAGAGAGTGCTGTTGAACTACGTCTGGCTGGACTGTTACTAAAAGGCGCAGTGTGTTAACTGTGCCCTGTTTTTTTGGGGGCTAGCAACGCAAACAGTGAAAGCTCCCAAAATACAGCGAGAGGGCATTATCTGCAGTGGTGGAAAAAGCACTCAAATGTTTTACTTAAGTAAAAGTATCAATACTGCAATGTAGAAGTACTCTGTACAAGTAAAAGTCCGGAATAAAAAAAATGCACTTAATTAAAAAAGTACAAATGTATTGGTATCAAAATGTACTTAAAGAACCAAACGTAAAACTTTTGAAAATAGCAGATCTACAACGCATTGTGAGCTTGTAGATCGGCTATTTTCAAATAGCCTAGGTTTAAAATAGGGCTAAAGTGGTTAATGTATGTTTTATAACATAATCATTTATATCTGCAAAGTAAGTTTTCAAATAATTGTAGTGGAGTAAAAGTGCAATATTTGCCTCTGAGATGTAGTGGAGTAGAAGTAGAAGTATAGACAATTGGAAATACTCCAGTAAAGTAAAAGTACCTCAAAATTGTACTTAAGTACAGTACTTGAGTAAATGTACTTAGTTACTTTACACCACTGGCGAGAGGTGTAAAGTAAGAGAGGGGAGATGTGTTTCTGCAGGTAAACACCACCACGCTACTCCAGTGGCTGATGACTGCAACAATATTGCAAACAAATATATTGCTTTGTCATATAAACAACGGGCAAAGTTACAATCTAGCCTATGTCTTAAAGACTTGTTCAGTTATATGAACCTTTTTTTATCATGAATTGTTTCAAACTGTACATTTTGATATTTGTTATTTTGTGTAGTTGTTTTGTGTCCAGAAGTTTTTTTTTTGTGAATGTTTAATGGACCACAATGCAACAGGCCCTTTTTTTGTCTCTCATCCATTTGCTGTGTTTTCAACTCTGTACTACAACATATTCAATCAATCAATCAATCAATCAATCCAAACCTTCTGGTAATAACTTTAATGCAGAACTAGAGCTCATATCTTCCGCTTCAAAACACACAATTATTTATATTAGTCGTCAATGTATAATTTACAAAGTTCAAATGTTCATTACATTATTTGTCTAAAGCTTGCTGTTTGGTATCTATTAAAAGGGCTTCATTTCGTTAAAAATGTTGGTGTCTTTTGAATGTTATTCACATCGCACTCAGGCTGTTTAGAGTGCTTTTGTGGAGAGTGTGGTCACCTTTGACGTGATTAGTCGGTTAGGCAATACAACAGAAGTATATTAAAACGCAATGTTAGTTATTAAGGCATTTACAAAAAAATACATATTCGATTTGATTTTATCAAAAATATGTCAAACTTCCTTGTGATATTACTGTTCCAAAATCCGGATCCATATTCCAGATGCAACCTGAGACTTCTAATATGAATAAAAGTAAACAAGACGTATACACCCTATACCATCACATCCAGGGCCGTCGCAGGGGGGGGTGTAAGTGGGACTGAGTTACTAGCCCCGCCCCCCCCCCCCAAAAAAAAAAAAAAAAAAAAAAATGTTGGTCTTTTTTAAAGAAGAAAAATCTTAGGGGGGCCCACAGGAATCTTTTTCCCCAGGGCCCAGAATTTGGTGCTACGCCCCTGATCACATCCACAGCGATTAAATTAATTCAATTTATAGCAGCGTTCAGGGAAAATCAAGGGGCGCTTCCAGCGAAGCAAAACAGATGGTCCCAAACCAATGTTTTTGGGGCCTGGCTCACACAGCTAAAACAAGTGTT
The DNA here is from genome assembly GCF_963454915.1 of Gymnoscopelus microlampas. Lineage (NCBI taxonomy): Eukaryota > Metazoa > Chordata > Actinopteri > Myctophiformes > Myctophidae > Gymnoscopelus > Gymnoscopelus microlampas. The sequence continues at coordinate 1,163,008 of NC_139952.1, forward strand.
GTGTCGCTGCCTTATGCCTTACGTGAGGCATAAGGCCGGTTCAATTCATTCCCTATGGAAGTCACATGGTTTGATAAGGCTGACTTGCCTCGCCGCTCTTTGGCTTTACCCCCCCCCCCCCCCCCCCTCCCGCAAGGCAAGTCAGTTTTATCAAACTATGTGACTTTAGTGAATGAATTGAAATGGCTTGCTTTATGCTTCACGTAAAGTACAAGGCAGCCACAAAACGATTGTTTTAACTGTGTGAGCCAGGCCTAGGACTTTTCCGGAGGCGGGGTGCAGCCTGTGTCTTGGGGACGGTCATGTATGTCCATGGAGATTAAAGGCTGCCCAGATACACTAATGACATACTGTACAAGTTGGACACCACAACAGTGGTCTGCATGTCTTTGACCCATTAAGACCGGGAAGGGAACGCATCTGTGTCATTTTAAGATGTCTTTGGCTATTCAAAAATAGCAGATATACAAGCTCATAGCGCGGTGCCGAGTGCCGCGCTATGAGCTTGTATATCTGCTATTTCTTGATGAACATTTTGTGCAAATATCTGAATGTATATATTTTTCAAAGGGAACATTTGTAACTCAAATCCTTGCATCTGGGGGGTCCCTGGAACTCAATATTTTGAGATGGGGGTCCACGGCCAAATACATATCATTTTGGGGGTCCTTGACATGAAGAACCACTGATATAGAAACATATGTTTTTCAAAAAACTGTTAGGATTTAGAAGACATGTGTATCCCATGAGCAAAGATTTGAGTTACAAATGTTTGCTTTGAAAATGTATATATATTCAAAGATTTGCACAAATGTTCACGATTTTTCAAAAATAGCAGATCTACAAGCTCATAGCACGGCTATGACCACGGAATCCTTACTTTCCTTCAGACGCGTCGCTAGGTCTCTACTAGGTTGGGGGCTTAGCCCCGCAGGCAACGGGCACATGCGCGAAGCACGCGCGCGTTTTTTGTTACTTTATTTCGGTTTTAGGGTTAGGGGTAGGGTTAGGTTAGGGTGATAGATAGGCCTATATATAAAAAAAAAAAAAAACATTTTATTTTTTTATTTGTTTTATTTTTTTATTGGTGGCTTTGGATAAAACATTGGTGGCTATAGCCACCGAAGCCCCCGCCTAACGACGCCACTGCTTTCCTTCTAAACCGCTCTAAAAGACCACTTCGGAACTGGCCCCTGTAAAAACTCAAGGCCTACACCAGTTCATATAGCCTATAGTAGTGACAGTAACAGTTGTACCTGATCCTTGTGGCCATTGGCTGTCTGCTGTGGTTGCCCCGCCCCACGCAGCTCATTGGCTCCCTGCTGTGGCGGCCCCGCCCCGCGCAGCTTGATGCTGCGTCTGGGTTTGATGGGCGGAGTCTTGCGGCTGGGGGTGTGTTCAGGTGAAAGGGACCTCTTCTCTGTGACATCTGACAACCAACACACACGTGCACACACACGCACGCACGCACGCACGCACGCACGCACGCACGCACGCACGCACGCACGCACGCACGCACGCACGCACGCACGCACGCACACACACACACACACACACACACACACACACACACACACACACACACACACAGAGAGAGAGAGAAAAAAAACAAGACAGACATGTAATGTCATTTACAGCTTGGCTACCAATATAAAGAAAACAAGTGCATCTGTGTCTGTTTGTGTCCTTTTTGTGTGTCTGTCTATATTGTGTTTTGTTTGTAGTGTGTGTGTGTGTGTGTGTGTGTGTGTGTGTGTGTGTGTGTGTGTGTGTGTGTGTGTGTGTGTGTGTGTGTGTGTGTGTGTGTGTGTGTGTGTGTGGGTGTGTGTGTGTGTGTGTGTGTGTGTGCGTGGGTTTCAGACGATATAAACGCGTTCAACCTTGCAACCCCAGATTTGACCACCAGGTAACGGCAGCTTCACCGTTCTACTGTGGTTCTGGGGGCTTGGTTCAGAGTATGGGAAGCCATTGGCGACCACTCATTGGCTGGCCTTTAGGCCAATAGGGAGAAAGTGAGAAAGTGAGGACTAGTTGCAGCGTCTGTTTATTGACAGCTTTGCCAAGCTGTAAAAATCAACAACGGGCAAATAGCAGTGATTCTGAACTTTCTTTTCATTTCAAAGACCCCCAGTGTGCTATGCATTAGAGACCACGGACCCGCATTTGATACCGTGTTTATCTCTGGGACTCCAATAGGCTCTATTCACAGCAGCCATATTGGAAAGACATTGGGCCTCTTCTTACTTCCTTCACAGGTGTTACCAATGATACTAATTAAGGCTCTGTTCCATTCTGGTCAGAGTGCTGATATCGTGCATGTTGGCTCACTAGAAACACTCCATTTTGGTTCCCAAATGGCCCCTTTTGGTGGGTGTGTAACTCTGAGAGTGTAGAAATGGAACCAAATGGACCCGTAAGGGTCCATTTGGTTCCATTTGTACACTCTCAGAGTTATGTGGGTCCTTGAAAATGAGACAACCACTGTGGCACACTAAATGGAACAGAGCCTTAATTAGTATCATTGGTAACACCTGTGAAGGAAGTAAGGAAGGGGCCCAATTCATTCCCAATATGGCTGCTGTGCATAGAGCCTATTTACACTGTAAAAGGGTCCATTAAATAACCAGGACTGCAAAATCGGACTTTTAGGGGAACCAGGACCTTCATAATCAGACGTTTAGGGGCTACTGACGGTTCTTCATTAAGTGACTAGTTGGGAGTGAGAATGTGTTGTCCATTTGTACACTCTCAGAGTTACAGACCTATAAGGGTCCATTCAGTTCCGTTTGTACACTCTCAGAGTTACAGACCCATGAGGGTCCATTTGGTTGGCTATCAATCATTTGGCTGGGGACCCCCTGGAGCCCCTTCAAGGACCCCTGGGGGTCCCCAGACCCCACTTTGAGAACCTACCTATCTCATTATCCACTGTTGACTTCTTTTTTTTTTTTTTTTTACCATTCAATGCGTAGTGAGCTTGTATATCGGCTATTTTCAGCAAAGACATTTGATGTAGAGGGGGGGGGGAAAGGATGGGTCCTAGTATAGACCACTGAGGGACTCCGTATATATATAGGGTTTCATTTTGGAATGATTGCCCTTGCTAAGCAAGGACCTGTACATTCGTTGGGATGCCAGAAAAACAGGAATACAAAAAGAGGTAGCTGCATGACAAGGGCTTTGGGCCCAAAATAAAAATGTCAGCTAAATGACTCACTCTTTTCAACTCAGAGTTTGCAGCTAACATTACTGTATTATATATATATATATATATCCTTTTTAATGATCCCATTGTATTTTATGCTGAAGTATATATAAGTATAGTTTCAATAGGATCTGTGTAGCATATAGTGGGAGTGTTGCCATGTCCGCTTATTTTAAGCGGCCTGTTTTTCTGTGAAGTTGCTTGCAAAATATTGGTAGTTGCGGGTTGCGTTTTTTTGGGCTTGTTTCTAAAGTGTAGTTGCTTATTTGGGCTTGTTTCCTAAATGTTGTTAAAACTAGTGGTTCTCAACTATTTTCATGTCAAGGACCCCCCCAAAAAAAATATATATATTGTCCGCGGACCTTCCATCTGAAAATATTTTGAGCCAGGGACCCATATTTAACATTTTCTTTCAAAAGCTTTTTAGAAAATAGAAGATGTACAAACTCACAACGCATCACAATGTGACACGTTGCAAACTTGTTTGCATTGTTTGCATTGGTCTTCACTAATGCTCATGATAATATTGCACCACTTTTGTCTATTCACTCAGAGAAGGGCTGTGGACAGTTCAGAAACCTGCCAGCAGTGGTGTAAAGTAACTAAGTACATTCACTCAAGTACTGTACTTAAGTACAATTTTGAGGTACTTTTACTTTACTGGAATATTTCCAATTATCTATACTTTTACTTCTACTCCACTATAGGCAAATATTGTACTTTTACTCCACTACAATTTTTTGGATACTTTAGTTACTAGTTACTTTGCAGATATAAACGATTACATTATAAAACATACATTAACCACTTTAGCTCTGTTTTATACATGGGCTATTTGAAAATAACCGATCTACAAGCTCACAACGTGGCACATCGCGACGCGTTGTGAGCTTGTAGATTGGCTATTTTCAAACATTTTAGTACTTTTACTTTTGGTACTTTTAAGTACATTTTGATACCAAAACTTTTGTACTTTTACTCAAGTAATTTTTTTATTCCGGATATTTACTTGTGACGGAGTACTTCTACATTGCAGTATTGATACTTTTACTTAAGTAAAACATTTGAGTACTTTTCCCACCACTGCCAGTGACATCATCAATGGGGAATCCAAGCTAAAACTGCAGACTTTCTATTCCTGCAAAGTTAACATGCTAGAATGGAAGCCATTGTTTTTGCGTTAATAACAATCAAAATTTCTAAAATGAAATCTTGAAAGAAAAACAAACCTGCCTAACGATGATGTCACTGGTTGGTGGGTTTTTGAAGTGTCCACAGCCCTCCTATGAGACACAGATGCTTTTACCATTTTTATCAGGAGCATTAAGAGGACCAATATTATGAAGATAGGTTGAAAATGGGTGAAGTCGTCCTTTAAGTAAAAGTGTCAATACCGCAATGTAGAAATACTCGGTTACAAGTAAAAGTTTGGTAAAAAAAAAAACCTGTGTCCCCTTTAGGCCAGGGGTAGGCTGAGTGGTGGACATTGCTCTTGTCTTTATGTCTTTATGTATTTTGTTTTTGTTTTTTGTGTAATTTCAAATGTGTGTACTGTTTGTGTTTGCATACATGGCCGCTGGGTCGCAACACAAGTTTCAGTGTGAACAATAAAGCAGTATCGTATCGTATCGTATCGCATCGCATCGCATCGCATCGCATCGCATCGCATCGCATCGTATCGTATCGTATCGTATCGTATTCAAAATGTACTTGAATAATAGTACTAAAGTATTGGCATCAAAATAATACTTAAAGTACCTAAAGTGAAAGTGCTCATACAGAATGTCCCATGTCACAAGTTTTAAATGTACATAAACAACTTTGAAAATAGCATATCTACTGTACAAGCTCACAACACGTCGCAATGTGACGTGTTGTGAGCTTGTAGATCGGCTATTTTCAAATAGGCAAAGTATAACATATAGGGCTGAAGTGGTTAATGTATGTTTTGTCAGATAATCTAAATCTACAAAGTATTATGAGTAAATTGAGTTTGCAAATAATTGTAGTGGAGTAAAAGTACAGTATTTGTGTCTGAGATGTAATGGAGTAGAAGTATTGGAAATTGGAAATACTCCAGTAAAGTAAAAAAAAAAAAACCTCAACAATGCACTTATTTACTCGAGTACATGAGTACAGGTACTTTACACACCACTGCCTATTAATACTTTTCTCCGCTACACAAAACCAACAGCTAAACACCTATCTATTTTGACATCCCTACAGTAAAAAAAAAAACCTGTGTCCATTTTCTTTTACACATCCAGCATTGGCTTAACACTCTGTTTTACACAATAAATGGTAGTAAAGAGAGAGGATTCTGACCTGTTAGGGCATCGTGAGAGTCCATGTTCGCCGTGAACACTGAACAATGACAGCACACACGTTTCCTCTTTTCTGTGGTGTCGCTTTTTTTGGTTGTTTTTTTGTTCCTCATACAAATCTTTATTGACTAGCAAAATACATTGTCAATGACGGGTGGATCCCTTGTATGTCCAAACCTGTTCATTTTTGATTATTATTAAAGGAAACTTAAGAAATTATAATATTGAAAAAACAACTTTTGTGATGAAGTAGGGCATTAATTTAGGAAAAATGTGAAAAAAAAAAAAAAAGACAACCTTAGAGCCATGGAGAATCTTCTAAGAAAAGAAATTAACACAAGTCGACAGTTTTTAAAGTCCGGAATTCTAAATATATACTTGAGTAAAAGTACAAAAGTATTGGCATCAAAATGTACTTAAAGTGCCAAAAGTAAAAGTACTCATCATGCAGAATGTCCCATTTCAAGTTTTCAAAATGTATAAAAAATCTTTGGAAAATAGCAGATCTACAAGCTCACAACGCGTCGCATCGCGACGCGTTGTGAGCTTGTAGATCAGCTATTTTCAAATAGCCGAAATATATATATAGAGCTTAAGTGGTGAATGTATGTTTAGTAATAAAGATCGAAATCTAAAAAGTAACTAGTAACTAATGCTTTCAAATGATTGTAGTGGAGTAAAAGTACAATATTTTCCTCTGAGATGTAGTGGAGTAGAAGTAAAAGCATTCAAAATTGGAAATGCTCCGCTAAAGTAAAAAAAAAACTCAAAACTGTACTTAAGTACAGTACTTAAGAAAATGTACTTAATGTGTGTGTGTGTGTGTGTGTGTGTGTGTGTGTGTGTGTGTGTGTGTGTGTGTGTGTGTGTGTGTGCGCGTGTGCGTGTGCGTGTGCGTGTGCGTGTGCGTGTGCGTGTGCGTGTGCGTGTGCGCGTGTGTGTGTGTGTGTGTGTGTGTTTGTTCAACTGAAGCAGATAATGAGGTTGTGGTTTCCGCTCGTGTTTCACCATGACGATTCTGGAGGAAGTAGCATGACAGACAGGAAGTACACATCCAACCCCCTCAGTGGTAATTCCACTCTGAGAGAGTACAGATTACAATTTACAATGTACGCGTTTATCCATAATGACTCCTCAAAAAAAGGCCTTTGTTTTTTTGATACCCCTAACCCGTGGTGTAAAGTAACTAAGTACATTTACTCAAGTACAATTTTGAGGTATTTTTACTTTACTGGAGTATTTCTAATTGTCTGTAGGCCTACTTTTACTTCTACTCCACTACATCTCAGAGGCAAATATTACACTTTACTCCACTACAATTATTTGAAAACTTTAGTTACTACTTTGTAGATTTTTATTATTATTACGAAACATACATTACTCACTTCAGCCCTATATACTGTATATTTTAGGCCATTTGAAAATAGCCGTTCTACAAGCTCACAATGTGACGCGATGCGACGCACTGTGAGCTTTTTTATCAATCAATACTCAGCACAAACACTGTTCAGTGGTCTGCCACGATAATAATCACACCAGAGGCCACGTATGGCCACTCAGGGGGCCCTGTTGATCCATTCTAAATCTAATGTCATTTCAACCCATTAAGACCTGAGGCCGATTCAGTGGGCGGGAGCCCATTTCAAAATATTTGGTTCCAGGTTCCACATGCATAAAAAAGTTTAGCCTACAGCTTTTATTTAGACATACTTCTCTCTCTTTTTAATGTTTTTGCCATCGGTTTTCTCCCATAGATGTCAAAACTGCGGTAATATGACAATATGACAGTTTGATGTGCTAGAGTAGCCTACAACTTTAAGGTAGTTATACGTTACTTGAGTATTTACAATTTTCGGTACTACATCTCAGAGGCAAACAGTGTACGTTTTACTCCACTGCATGATTTGAACGCTTTAGTTACTAGTTACTTTGTAGATTTAGATTATTATACAATAACCACTTAACCATGTTATACTTCGGCTATTCGAAAATATTCAATCTACAAACTCACAGCACGTTGTGATGCAACACATTGTGAGCTTGTAGATTTAATATTTTTGAAAGATTCTGAGACATTATTAAAATGTTTGACTATAATTTGCATTGCTGTAAATGTTCCATTCTGTATACAGGGATCCAAGCACTGGTTCTCAAAGTAGGGTCCGGGGACCCCCAGGGGTCCTTGAGGGGGTTCCAGGGGGCTAAATTATTGGTAGTTAGGAACCAAATGGACCCTTAAGGGTCTGTAACTCTGAGAGTGTACAAATGGAAGCAAATGGACCCTTACAGGTCTGTAACTCTGAGAGTGTACTAATGGAACCAACATTGAGGATTTGTACAGTGTAGACTGGGCAGCGGTGGCCTAGTGGTTAGAGGGGCGGCCTTGATACCGGAAGGTCCCTGGTTCGATTCCCCAATTCATCACATCATTCCCCAGTTAATCACATCAATCATGAATCACCGCTGAATAGCCCTTGAGCAAGGCTTCCATGCAGGGTCCGGCTGGAAACAAGTTTCGTACTTAGTCCGACACCCTGGGTAAACAACAAACTTTGTTTTGCTTTGCTTTGGGGTCCCAGTTCCAATACTGCAGTTGTCTTAACATAAGTTATAGTCTCAGTGCCCTCTGCTGGTAACATTGGTACGTTGCATTGGTGTACTGCTGCTATTGTAATGTACACAGATGGTGTGTGTGTGTGTGTGTGTGTGTGTGTGTGTGTGTGTGTGTGTGTGTGTGTGTGTGTGTGTGTGTGTGTGTGTGTGTGTGTGTGTGTGTGTGTGCGTGCGTGCGTGCGTGCGTGCGTGCGTGCGTGCGTGCGTGCGTGCGTGCGTGCGTGCGTGCGTGCGTGCGTGCGTGCGATGATCTAAAGGGTCACAATGTGTTGCGTTGTGAGCTTTTATACATCTGCTATTTTGTCAAATTATGTTAATACAGTCCGGTGGTTAATACATTCCTTGAAAATAATGTTTTACCTCTTATTTTACTTAACACATTTTTAGGCAAGGCAAGGCATTATAGGCAAGGCATTATATGGCAGCATTAAAACAAGGAGGAGAAAAAAAAGTTTAAAAAGGTTTATTAAAAAAGCTCATAATGTGTTTGTTTTGAGCTTGAAGATCTGTATTAAAAATAATAGGTCTTAAGTAAGCCTAAGATATGTTTTAGTATTTTAAGAAATGTTATATATATATATATAAAATATAATAATATATGTGTTTTATCTTACTGCACTGGCAGATAAATGTACCTCTGTATCTTTTCAAATCCAATATTTTATTTATAGATTTTTTTTCAGTGAATAACATAACTCTCAACATTCATAACATCAAACAAACAAACAAAATGACAGATTATTGACGCTTTGGTTTATTTATCAAGGGTGATACAGAAAACATGGTAACAGGTTAAAACATGAAATGTGTTGCATATTGTTGCTGTCGGGTGACTTTACCCCTACAATTCCAAGTGGTTGTCAGGGTGGGGGCTCCCCACTTCAAATATGATTATTTTAGGGACTCGCGGCCAGAAAGGTTGGAGAACCACTGATTTTGACATAATCCCGTGGCAGAGAAGTTTTGAGAAAGACAAGCAAACAATAATGCACTAGCCTACTTCTGGTTTGAAAACCGTAATGTCGCCAAACACATCAGGATTAACATTGATAACAGAATATTCTCTTCCTCATTTGGGTGGGTGTGATGGTTTAGTTCAGTGATATAGAAGTTCTGAAGTACTAAAATGTTTTACAGTAAGTAAGTAAAAGTATCAATACCACAATGTAGAAATACTCTACTGTAGAACGTAAAAGTTTTGTATTCAAAATTTACTTGAGCAAAAGCACAAAAGTATTTGCAACAAAATATACTTTAAGTAGGCTACCACTAGTAAAAGTACTCATTATGCAGAAGGTCCCATTTCACAAGTTCAATATGCATACAACTCTTTTGAAAATAGTTTATATAGAGCTGAATTTGATGTATGTTTTGTAATAATAATCTACCAAGTAACTAGTAACTAACATTTTCAAATAATAGTAGTGGAGTAAAAGTGTATTTGCCTCTTGAGATGTAGTGGAGTAGAAGTAGAGCTATTGAAAATTGGAAATACTCAAAAAAGAAAGAAAAAATTGTACTTAAGTACAATACTTCAGTAAATGTACATAGTGACTTTCCACCATTGCTTTAGTTCTTTCTCACACACCAATCTGTCACCGCCCCTCCGGCGGAACAACTGCTGCAAGAAAAAAAATCCACTTGGTGTAGGCCTGCCGGATCTACCATATGGGCACTTTGGGCACGTGCCCAGGGGCCCCTGAGCATGAAGGGGCCCTTAAAAAAAAAAGAGTTGTTTTTTGCTTTCTTTTTTTTTGCTCCGTGAGAACATCACCCATTGTCTTGATCATGATATGATTATCCAATCAGAAATAAAGTCATCATGAAATGGCTTTATTGCTAACACTTTAGCTAAGTTTAGCTCAGTTTTGTCACAGTGTCAGCTGACAGTCCCGTTCCCTCCGAGCTATGGGATCGCTGCACTCACACACACTGCACTGATCAGAGCGCAGCTGAGGGAGAGAGAGGGACAGAGACGGGGGCAAATAATGCTGCGGAACTTTTGTATACTGCATTGCTTATTTCTCACCTCCAACGTTTTCAGATACATATTTTAATAAAACAAGTAATGCACCGTCTGACCGTCATTTTGAGTTGGATAAAGAACCTAGCAGACCAATGTTGTCTCCCTAATTAAAATCGGTGCAATTGGAGGAACGTGCAGCTATGGGAATCAAACAGGTGAATGGAATCAAGATTTATTTATATTCATAAACGTCTTATCTATATCAATGGTTGCCAAACTGGGGGTAGGGGTCCCCAAATGATCTTAGGGGGGTCCACAGATGATTTGCTTAAACAGCTTTGTTTTCTCACTCAACAGCAAATAAACCAACGTACAGTATAAGTGTATACAGGGTAGGCTATCTGCACATTTCTAAAGTTACAATTCAAGGACCTTTAATTTAAAGGCCTTTTTTAATACCAAATTGGAAAAAATGTCAAATATTACCCAAGAAAGAGGCAAACATAATGAAAATAGCGGATCTACAGGCTTGTAGATCAGCTAGTTTCACAATATTTATCTGTGGAACCGAGTCAAACTATAAGTGCCTGTCAGGGTGGGGGGTCCCCATTTCAAATAATATGATTATTTTGGGGGGTCGTGGCCTGAAACGTTTGGGAACCCTTGATCTTTGTCATTACACAGTAAGTTTGTGTTTACACGAATTTGATGGACTTTTGTTTTAAAAATACACAAAAATATATATTCGCTTCCACCCAGCGATAGAATAAAGTGTACAGTGTACACCAGTGACATTGCACTGACACAAAAATCACTCTCCAGTACAGGATGGAGTCTTTTGAAAACAGCAGATCTACAACCTCATGTAGATCTGCTATTTTTCAATAGTGTATAAGGCTGACGTGGTTAATGTATGTATATGCAAAGTAACTAAAGTTTTTAAATAATTGTAGTAGAGTAAAAGTACAATATTTGCCTCTGAGATTTAGTGGACTAAAATTAGAAGTATTGAAAATTGGAAATACTCCAGTAAAGTATAAATACCTCAAATTTGTACTTAAGCACATGCACTGTCCACCACCAATAATGACTCTCAAACATCAAACAAACACACCAAATGATTAATGATTAGTTTATTTATCAGGGACAATGCAGTAAACATTGTTAACAGGTTATAATAACATGAAACACGTGTGTTGCATAATAGGACTTATAACTCCTGTCCCTGTTTCTACTGTCTACGTTACAGACTGTCATCCTACAGGACCGTCAAATACACACACACACACACACACACACACACACACACACACACACACACACACACACTGACTGTTAGCTTAAATGTATACTCTGCAGTACGATGTGTCACTGACCAGGGCAGATCTACATGAGTTCTTATCAGTAAAGCAACGGCAAGGCAATGGAGCATAAATTGAGCTTCAGGAAGTCAGAGGCTAGGTCTATGTACGTTCTACACATTCATCTATCTTATTCTCACAGCAGAAACAGTTTACATTCTGCCCGGAGCATCGAAATATCCTACCCATACCCAGGTCTTTGGTCCTACCCAGCGCTTCAGCCAGCTTGTCCAGTGCGGTCTTTCGTTCGTGTTTTCTTTCTTCACTGTCCTTTCCCTCATAGAAGCTGGGCAGGAAGGCCTGGCTAAAGACCAGATAAAAGGCATCCCATTGATTTCTAAGGTCTCCGATGCGCTTCAAGATGCCATAGTCCCCGCTTGACGAAGCACACTTATCCCAGCAGGGAGAGTTGAATGTGTAGAACACCATCCGAGAAGTTGTCCTTGCTTTTGTCAGCTTCTCCATAGCATATAGGTTATTCTCTGATGATCTGGCTTCCAACACACGGTGTTCAGAGTGCTCATTGAAGTCAGGTTTGTTAGGGACGTCGCCTTTTTTAATGACTCTGGCTGCAATCATGTATGTGCCTATGTAGACGTTATTCCCATTGTTGAGTGAATCTAAAACTGTGTCTGGCTTGTCTGCTTCGAAGACTTTCTCTAGTTGAGTAGTAACGACGCCGTTTTTCTTCACGAAAGGCACACTGATGGCCATCGAATACTGACCATTTCCCACCCTACAGACAGAGAGAGGATTAAGTTCAACATGTACATTTCAAATATGGCAGATAATAATAATATTATTAATGATAATAATAATAGTAGTATGAGTAATAGTAATACTATTATATATTTTTTTACTACTATTAGGCCTACTATTGTTTTGCATTAATAAGGCCTTTTTGTGAGAAACAGGCCCCACTCACACATTAGTGGATCTAAATACAGAGACATATATGGAGTATCAAACCCTACTTAACGGTCATTGTGACATGACTCACAAGACCATTTGGTGTTATATATGCTTTACGTGTTTTATATGGTTTGGGTAATCAATCAGTAGTTTGATTTAAGCAAGGAATAAAATAAAATCCTTAAAACCCAATGGTTAATACTTTAAGTAGGTTATTTTCATCCCTTTTTGAAAGAGCAAAGACAACTATATTACTTTGTAATACTGTAAGTGCAATAAGTAGAGGCAGTAGTCAGAGCATAATTTCTGCTAGTAGTAGAAATACTGGCTATTCTACTATGTAGAATTTATTGTCTCCGCCAGGCCGAAAGGCATGGTGAGAGAGTATATTTTACTCTCCGTCCGTCCGTCCGTCCGTCCGTCCGTCCGTCCGTCCGTGTGTGTGTGTGTGTGTGTGTGTGTGTGGGTCACCAGACTTGTCGACCCAAGACAGCTCGACCAGCCGCGATTTTGAGACAGCTCGACCCAGATCGACCGGGTCTGGTTGTCTGAAGTAGTAGCTCTGTGTAACCCCTAGAGGGTAGTAGAGTACAAGGTACAAGGTGACGGTGAGGGAGGTCCTGAGTATATTTATAGTATATTTAAGAGTAAATATTGTAAGCATGCTCCCCCAGTTGCATACTTTTTTTTAAGAAGTGTTATAGTATATTTAAGAGTAAATATTGTAAGCCTGTTTTGTCCTCCTCTCCTCTAAAATCATTTGAAAGTAGCAGATCTACACTAGTTGCCATCATTAAACACAACACAAGAGGTGAAATGAATTAAAGTAACTGTTATTTTATTTGACAAAACAGGGCAGTGTGAAACAATTTCAATGATTGAAAAAAAGGTCAAAAATAGTAGTATATACAAAAAAATGTGAAATAAAATGTATATTCAAAAACATAACAAAATCACTGGCTAAAAAGCATCAGATGACCATTGCTCATCACTGGGAAACCTCCATTCTCAAGCACAATGAGTATGGGCCAATCAAACCTTTTTCCCTCAGTTGTGAAAATGTGGTTAACAATTCTAATCTTGAAATGATCTTGTCAAAAGAGGTTTTCTCAACCACTTGGGTTAAAGTAGATGGTGTTGAGTATAAAGCTGGACTTGTTGTTTGCAGTGCAATAGAAGAAGACATGCCAGTCTTTTGTCAAATAAGTGACATACTTTTAGTAGAGGACCACATTTAGTTTTTTTCAAGCAAGCTATTTACAGAGAAGTTTGATGAGCATCATCATGCATTCAGAGTATCAAAAAATGAGGCAAGGTGTATAATTAAACTGTCTGAACTTAAAATGTATACACCATTTGATGTTCAGAGCTCATACAGTGTTTCAGATGAAAGTTTGTATGTTATACCTTCATTCATAATGTTGGAATGAATGACAGAAAAACTGACTGGACTGGGATATTATTGCCAAAATAAATGTTTTAAACTGTTTTAAAGTGTTATTTGTCTAATCCCTTTAGTGTTTAACTCTGGTATAAAGAGTAAAACATTTAACAACACCCCACTTTTTGCTGTGTACAAATAATATAGTGTATTCAAAGCACAGCATACAAGCAATAAAGGCATTACCATTATAACTATAACTTCTTATATATCTGACTTTTATACTTCATGTGATTATTCACAAAACCCCTAGGAGAGGTCTTACTCTGCTATGGGGATGGATGGATGATGGTGCTGATGATGATGGCTGATAGCCTTAGGAATGTGATTGATGTTGTTGATGGCCTGTGTCTCTGTGTTTCTCTGCATATAGCTGCATTCTATATACAGTTTTAACTTTAAAGGGACATTAAGCATGTATACAAGTCTTACATCCATCAAGCTATGGGGATGAATGATGGTGCTGATGATGGGTGCTAGCCTTAGGAATGTGATTGATGTTGTTGATGGCCAGTGTCTCTGTGTTTCTCTGCATATATCTGCATTCTATATACAGTTTTAACTTTAAAGGGACATTAAGCATGTATACAAGTCTTACATCCATCAGTGTTTGAGGTGATGAAAAGGAAATAGGCTGAAGCTAAACATTTATGATAGCCTATCCTTCCTTAAACAAGGACACGGTCATATGCTGTGTAGCATACATATTCACCTTGTAAACAAAATGTAAGTAAGATGAAATATGCAATATAAATGAAATCCCAATTATAATATTTGCATCTCATATACGACAACACTGACTGAGCTGCTGCTAATGTGTAGACTGAACGTCACTTTATGATGTTCTGTAAACGGCCTCTGGGTGGCTCCCTTTAGCTTCCATTAGCCTCCATTAGCTTTGTAACGAGTGCAACAAAAACACCAACACAGTCCCACACCAATACAGTCTTGAAGCTAAAGCATTCATAGAAACTTATTATAACATGGCAACTTTGCACTTTACCTGAAAAGGGGAGAATAAAGTGAGTGCAAGAATAATTGTCAGACAACACAGATTGAGGATCGCCAGGCTGAACCAATTGATAATAGACACACTGTAAGGATTTAGAGCTGAGGTAAGGAGGTGTCTAATGGCTGTGCTTGAAAGCCTTATCACATCAAGAAGACAATAGGGCTTGAGGTAAGGAGGTGTCTATCTCAATGGCTGTGCTTGCTTGAAAGCCTTTGGGCTTGTTTCACCCTGACAGACAAATAATAATTATTTGGTAAATCAATGTACATATTATTATTATTATGTCTCTCTCTCTCTCCCTCTCTCTCTCCCTCTCCCCCTCTCTCTCTCTCTCTCTCTCTCTCTCTCTCTCTCTCTCTCTCTCTCGCGGTCCGGGTCGAATTTGGGTCGAGTTGTCGGGTCCAAGCGGGTCGACAGCGGGTCGACCGGTCCGGGTCGAGCTGTCTTGGGTCGACAGGTCTGGTGACCTGTGTGTGTGTGTGTGTGTGTGTGTGTGTGTCCATCCTTCTGTCTGCGACCAGCTAATCTCCGCCACCGTTGGCCCTGTCGCTGTGAAACTGCGCACACACACTCCCTTGGATACCACAGCAGAACCTCTGCTGGAACCTTGTTACTTCTAGGCTGGACTATTGCAACGCTTTACTATCAGGCTGCCCAAGTAAGTCCCTAAATAGCCTGCAGCTTGTCCAGAATGCCGCTGCGCGCATACTGACAGGAACCAGAAGAAGAGATCCTATCACTCCTTCATTGGCCTCTTTGCACTGGCTCCCGGTTAAATACAGAATCGAGTTTAAAGTTCTCCTCCTCACATACAAGGCTCTCAATGGACAGGCACCAGTATATCTCAAAGAACTCATCGAGCCCTATAAACGAACCAGAACACCACTGCGCCCACAGTATGAAAAAATGCTTACGGCTCCAGGAAACCCCCAAAAAGTTAGAACAGGAGGCAGAGCATTTAAGTTTCAGGCACCTCAGCTGTGGAACCTTCTCCCAGTCTCAGTCCGCAAAGCAGACACACTCTGTATATTTAAGACTAGACTAAAAACCTTTCTCTATGATAAAGCCTATAGCCAAAGGGTATAGACTCAGTCACCCTATAGTTATCCTCTCTCCCCTCCCCTGCCCACCCCCCCCCCCTTCTCCTCTCGTCCTCTCTCTTCTCGTTCTCCCTTTGGTTGTGTGGGTTTGTGTCCCAATGGTACAATGGTACAATCGTAATTAACCCTGTACGGATTCACGCTCTAGTAAGGCCTGCCACTAATTCTACAACCGGGGACCCGCTCCCCGGAGTTTCTTTTATTTCCCACGTCGCAGGTCCATGGACTGTCACTACGGACCCCCAGCTGCGGCTCAAGACTGTGACTGCGGACCGGGCCTCTCCATGGAGCACGACCGTGGATTTTGACTACACTGCACTATACCACTATACTATATATACTGTATATTATCTTAACATTCTTATATTATACCATTATATACTACATACACATTACTGCTGTACTATATCATACTATCATATATATCTTACACTATTATATGTGCTACTACTGTTACTGTTACTACCACCCGCTTCGAACGTTATCATCCGATACAATCGCAGTTATCATCTCTTATCAGGACGATCGTTTCGTCCTAGTAGGGGCATGCTCTGCCGACTGGATGGCTCAGTCGGCAGTTATCATGGATTCTTTCGGTAGATAATGGCCTTTTCTACACAGTTTGGCCCTACCACCGTTTTAAATCATTCAGTAGGTTCTTATCATCCCATCTATTCGTTTGATCAGACACGTCACGTGACTTGTCAATGTATCATAAGCGAAATGAAACTACATGGCTGCCAATACTTTTATTCTCAGTTGAATATGCAATATTTTACGATATTGTCGGCATTATAATGTGTTTTAATAATATTTCCAGCGTGAAATGTGTATTTTAACTCCGCAATCTTCAGTAAATATAGTATGATAAACGACACATATTCTCCAGACAGGCTATTTATTATTATTATTATTATTATTATTATTACCCTTATTATTATTATTATTATTACCCTTATTATTATTATTATTACAGTGTGTTACTGCTCTATACATTACATTATTATTCCAGTGTGTTACTGCTCTACATTCAATTATTATTATTATTATTATTATTATTATTATTATTAATATTACCCTTATTATTTCAGTGTGTTACTGCTCTATAATTACATTATTATTATTATGATTATTATTACCCTTATTATTATTATTATTATTATTGGAATACAATACACACAGGGTGCCTTAAATATTATAAAATGCATTACAAAAGCGATATCAGCGTTGCATCATTTCGTTTAAAGTACTGAGAATTGGGAAATACTCCAGTAAAGTAAAAATACCTCAAAATCGTACTTAAGTAGAGTACTTGAGTAAATGTACTTAGTTACTTTACACCAATGCCCTATAGAACCACAAACAGCAATTATTTGATCTGTTAGAATGTTTGAATGTTTATGTCCAGATCATAGACTGTAAAAAAGAATGGACAAAGCCACTCCCCTGCTTTCTACAGAACGAAAATGAAGCCGATAGTTCAGGAACATGCATTCCTCCATCGTTAATATATACAGTTGGCCACGTCCGGAACTCAAACGCTATTGGTTGAGACCAGACACATGACCAGCGAACCGGAAAACACCCCCAAAAATGCTATTGGTTGGGTAGCTTGTCAATCAAGAGCGGGGGCGGGGAATGAATGCTATTGGTTGTGTAGGTTGTCAATCAAATCATCCCGCCCCTCCTGGAGCATAGCCTACTTTATCGTCAATTTTAGAATAAATGGGACCATAATTTAGCAAAACGCATATCATGATGATTGAAAGGAGACTTTAAACTAGCAACTGGAAGCATATAGAATTTATGACAATTTTTATTACGGTAAGAAAATCTAGTCTAAAGTTTGTCAAAAACCCATTCACTTGCGCTAAAATAAATTCTTTCTGACACTTCAGGTCGGCGCAGGGTAAAACAGCGCCACTCTGGCCATTCATAAGCTTCCGTGTTGGCCTCATCGTAAATATCCAAGCCTTGCCCCTTGGTCCAGATACGGTGGCAGTGCTGGAGCACTAGGAAACCATAATACATTATGGCAGTCATGGCGAAACTTTAACCTGGTGTTTGCACTTCTCCATTTACAGCCTGTACATCTACATAAACCTTTACACTTCAAATATAAAATGATTAACTCATGGCCACAGATGTTAAAATCATGTATGGGTTCTCAAAAGTACCTCTATCTTTTGTAATGTTCAATAAAAAGCCTTTTAATCCAATTGCTGGCCATTTTCTCCATATGTTTTCACGTGACCCTATGGGTTGAAAGGTGTACTGCACTCACGCAACATTACAACTCTCTGATAAAATGGCCACCAATCAGTTTGTAACATCCGTGGCCATAGGGTCAGCACCTTTTTAAAATATTTGAACGTTTATGTAGATAGATAGATAGATCATAAAACATTTGTTTTGTCAGATCTTTATTGACACTGACAGAGACATCAGTACGAACACGCGGAATGCGGAAGTAATCTGACGTGACGTCACGGGGTTGGAAAAGTTAAACAAATCTCTCGTTCTCAATAAACACTTATCGAAAAATGATCAACAAAATATGAAAATGCACAGAATATTTCCAGGTTTGTTTGGGTGGTGATGTGTGTTATGTTGCATTTAAACCACGTCTCTTAGCTCACGTTGTGTCAGTCCAATGTATTATCAATGGAATGTCTAAGAAGGCGCAGGTTGCCTTTTGTGTGTGTGTGTGTGTGTGTGTGTGTGTGTGTGTGTGTGTGTGTGTGTGTGTGTGTGTGTGTGTGTGTGTGTGTGTGTGTGTGTGTGTGTGTGTATATATGTTGTTTGTGTTTGCACTTTCTCCCTTTTTGGCAGTACATCTACATAAACGTTCAGATTTCAAATATAAGTGCTGACCCCATGGCCACAAATGTTGCAATTATGTACGGGCCCTCAGAAGCAACCCATATCTTCCGTATTGTTCAATGAAAAGCATTTTAATCCGATCGGTGGCCATTTTCTCATAGAGTTATAATGTATCAGAGTGCAGTACACCTCACAACCGATAGGGTCACGTGGTTGAAAGTATAGGGAAAGGGCGTAGCGATGTCACAGTTTCGTCACGCCGTTAACTCCGCCCACTTTGGCCGCCATAAGCCTTAGCTTGTTTGGTCGCGCCGGTACATCACTCTGTAGTGAGCATGCAGCAGTGTAGACGGTGTACATGATCTTCCATCTCTCTACTATCTTTGTGGTCGCGCTGATACATCCTGGTACATCACTCTGTAGTCCTGTGCTCGTTGTTCTCAGCAAGCAGCAAGTGTAGACCCTGTGTACATGATCTTCCATCTCTCTACTATCTATCTGGTCACGCTAGTACATCCTGGTACAACATCACTCTGTAGTCCTGCTCGTTCAGCAAGCAGCAATGTGTAGACGATGTACATTATCTTCCACCTCTCTTCTATCTATATCTAACTTGTATAATCTCTTACACATATGCTTCTGTGCTCAAACAAGCATGACAGCACACAATAAAAATATAAACATCTGTTGTGCTCAGAGTCTCAGAGCAGAGCATCGGCTAAGTGGCTAGGCTAGCAGTTTGAATGGGACGTTTAAGGCAGTATTAGCTAAATCTGGCATTTAAAAAAAAAGTATTTATATCGAATATCTTAAATACAATGAAACAAACACATTTAGGCTCTCTACCCGTGTTCAAACAAGCATGACAGCACACAATAAAAATATAAACATGTTGTGTTGATAAGACCGTTTCTGGGAGAGAATCAGCGTTGCCATGTCGGCTTATTATAAGCGACTTTGGGCAGAACTTTTTCTGGCTTTTTCTGTTAAGTTGCTTGTAAAATTGGTATTTGCGGCCTATTGCGGGTTGCGTTTTTTGTGTGGCTTATTTATAAAGTGTTATTGCTTATTTAGGCTTGTTTCCAAAAAAATAAAAATTAAACCAGTGGTTCTCAAATATTGTCATGAAAATGTTCTGTGCCAGGGAGCATTTGTGTTGTTAGAATGTTTAAAAAAAAATCCAAATATTGTTTATTTTATTGCAAGAGTTTTTTTTAAAATAGCCTATGTGTACAAGCTCACGTGAGCTTGTAGATCGGCTATTTTTTTCAAGTAGCCAATGTCACAAAGCCACTTCTTTTGGGCTTGTTTTCATATACCTGGTTGCTTATTTCTCTCGCGAAATCTGGCAACACAGGTCCCGTTCCATTCACTTACTAGCTCAATGATTAATGAATGAACAATATAATAATAATAATAATAATAATAATAATAATAATAATAATACTTCGCTAATAATAATAATAATATATAGATAATCAGTACTCAAGATGACTATATTTTATTTTCGGTTCAGGTGAACCAGTCTATGAAATGAATGATTGTGACTCTGACTGGGCACTGTCATTACAGGGGCACAGATGTAATGACATTTTTCCCAGGTAGCGTGCCTTTGCGTCCGCGTTCAGCTTCTCTCTGTATGGTAATGTCACGCATTGCCCGGTCCATCTTCTGTCCTTTAATGTGTTGTAGACTTTACACAGACTGTGCGTTCAGGACACGTTGTGAGTAACTGTCAATGTTGTTATTGATACGAGGCTAACTAAGATGGCTGCCGAAATACGTCACTGGTAGCTAGGCTCCGCCTCGACTCCTCCCTATGCCCGTTCCCTATACAGAGAAAATGGCTGCCCATCGGATTAAAATGCTTTTTATTGAACGATATGGAAGATACAGGTATTTTTGAGATGCCGTACACAATTTCAACATCCGTGGCCATAAATTCAGGACTTTATATTTGAATTTTAACGTTTATGTAGATGTAAGGACCAAAAGAGAGAGAAAGTGCAGACACTATGTTGAAGTTAATCCATGACGACGTCTGAATGCGATTGGTTTGCTTTCACATTATTAATAATACATTGTTGAATTTCAGGCTTGCATGTCGTCTCTGTCTGTACAGTGGATGGCTCACATAATAATAATAATATTAATAATAATAGTAATAATAATAAGGGTAATAATAATAATAATAATAATAATAATAATAATAATAATAATAATAAATAGCCTGTCTGGAGAATATGTGTTGTTCATCATACTATATTTACTGAAGATTGCGGAGTTAAAATACACATTTCACGCTGGAAATATTATTAAAACACATTATAATGCCGACAATATCGTAAAATATTGCATATTCAACTGAGAATAAAAGTATTGGCAGCCATGTAGTTTCATTTCGCTTATGATACATTGACAAGTCACGTGACGTGTCTGATCAAACGAATAGATGGGATGATAAGAACCTACTGAATGATTTAAAACGGTGGTAGGGCCAAACTGTGTAGAAAAGGCCATTATCAACCGAAAGAATCCATGATAACTGCCGACTGAGCCACCCAGTCGGCAGAGCATGCCCCTACTAGAGATGATAACTGCGATTGTATCGGATGATAACGTTCGAAGCGGGTGGTTACTACCTGCACTGTATCTCTTTCTGTCTCTCCTCTGTCTCTGTATCTCTCTCTCTCTCTCTGTATCTCTCTCTCTCTCTCTGTCTCTCTCTCTCTTTCTCTCTCTCTCTCTCTCTCTCTCTCTGTCTCTCTGTCTCTCTCTCTTCTTTCCCCCGACACGGTCGAGGCAGAAGGCCGACGCCCTAGAGCCTAGGGTCTGCCTGACGTTTCTTCCAGTTAAGAGGGAGTTTTTCGTTGCCACTGTCGCAAAAATTGCTTGTTCAGGGTGGGATTGTCGGGTCTCTTCTCTACATGTAAAGTGTCTTGAGACAACTTGTTGTGATTTGACACTTTAATAAAATTGAATTGAATTGAATTGAATTGCCCCACATTTTTCAGATCAGACCGTCATAGCGTCACCATGAGGCCGACTTTTGCAAGGGTGGCAGCGGTGGCCTAGTGGTTAGAGGGGCGGCCTTGATACCGGAAGGTCCCTAGTTCGATTCCCCAATTCATCACATCAATCATGAATCACCGCTGAATAGCCCTTGAGCAAGGCTTCCATGCAGGGTCCGGCTGGAAACAAGCTTCGTGCTTAGTCCGACACCCTGGGTAAACAACGAACTTTGCTTTGCTTTGCTTTGCTTTGCAAAACACATTTTTTGCTATTACTCCTACAGATTTTGTCCAAATAACACGCAAATCGGTACACAGTATTTCTATAGCCATGTGATCAACACGGATCTGTCTGATTTTCCATATTCCATCCTGATTGTCTAAAATTGGCTTCCAAAGTTTGCAGGATTGGTTCATTTTGAACAAAATGCCTCAAATCATCAACGCAGCATGCATTTTCCGTGAAATCTTGCACGCACATTCACACTAGGCCGAGGAACAAATGCCACCCTTTTCACATTGGCCTGTCATAGCGCCACCAGCAGGTCTAATTTAGCAAAACACATTTTTTGGAACAAAATGACTCAAATCATGAATGCAGTGTACGATTCTCGTGCAAGGCCTAAGAGGAAATGGCACCCTTTTCACATTGGCCTATTATAGCACCACCAGTAGGCCACAATAATCTACCTGACCTGGCGGAGACTTGTTTTTTTCTTGTTAGTGTTTGTTTTATTAACCGAAGTTGTTCTGACAGTAGAAGTGTGACTAGTATTAATAGTATAGAAATAGTAGTACTGTAGCTGTAGTAGTAATAGTAGTAATTGTAGTAGTAACTATAGTAATATACAGTGGTGGAAGAAGTACTACATTTTTATATTCAAGTAAAAGTAGCAATACCACAATGTAGAAATGCTCTGTTACAAGTAAAAGTTCAGTATTCAAAATGTACTTGCGTAAAAGTATCACAATGTAACAAAAGTAAAAGTATGCATTATTTCAAGCTTTCAAAATGTATTAAAGAAATCTTTTGAAAATAGATGATCTACAAGCTCACAACGTGTCGTGATGCGACACATTCAAATAGCTGAAGTACAACATAGGGCTTTTTTGGTTAACTCATTCACTGCCACAATTATTGCTTTCCGCGTTTGCCCACTGCCAGAGATTTTTCATTGAAAAAAAAAAAAGTACTCAGGAGCCGAGATACAGAATTTTTAAGTTTTAAGTTTTAAGTTAACAAGGAAGTGGATGGGAGTCTAGATCTTCGAAAAATCACATCTCCTTCGTCTCTGGGTCAAATTTGAAAAAGAAAAAAAACGTTTTCTTTTTTTTTTAAATTACGTTTTTTACGTTCTTGGCAGAATTGGTTAATTACGTTTTTTACGTTTTTGGCAGGGAATGAGTTGTTAATGTATGTTTTGTCTTAACAATCCAAATCTGCAAAGTAACTAGCAACTAAAGTGTAGTGGAGTAAAAGTACAATATTTGCCTTTGAGATGTAGTGGAGTAGAAGTAAAAGTATTGAAAATTGGAAATACCCCAGGTACCCCAAGTAAAAGTATAAAAAAAATTGTACGGTACTTGATTAAATGTCCTACTTAGTTACTTTCCACCACTGGTAATATAAATGGTGTACTTACTTGTATTTCTCCAAGACTTCTGCCATGATGTATTGCACTATTTTATTGTGTTCGTTTGTTCCAAAATGCTCGCCACTGCATCCAGGAGACATATACGCCATCATCACTACACACCACACACTGACACACCACATCTACACGCACACACACACACACACACACACACACACACACACACACACACACACACACACACACACACACACACACACACACACACACACACACACACACACACACACAATAAGAATCAGCTGTCCTACTGTCTGTCTCTCCTACGCTGTCTCCCTCTCAGCTGTCCTACTGTCTGTCTCTCAGCTGTTCTACTGTCTGTCTCTCAGCTGTTCTACTGTCTGTCTGTCTGTCTGTCTGTCTGTCTGTCTGTCTGTCTGTCTGTCTGTCTGTCTGTCTGTCTGTCTGTCTCTACTGTCTCCCTGTCTGTCTCTCCTACACTGTCTCTCTCTCTCAGATGAATTGAATCTTGACCATGAGGTAAAACTTGGTGTCGGATCCTGTGTCTAGGTGAGACATGACTTTTGACACAACCTAAATTTCTCAATAGAAGAGCAGGGAGACAAAATACAACCATCCCATATAAGTTATATTGTATTATCATACTCTTCCTTACAGATTATTAAAACGTTAAATAGTGCCGCTTTAGTTTAGGTTTCAAATTCAAAAGTAAGAAGTGCATTTTCTTTTTTAACATCAATACATTGCTGTATTGAAATTTAGACATTTTCCAAACAAGATACGATATTCTCCTGAAATAAAAATATATAAATAATAGTAAAAATAGCAGATCTAGAAGCTACACATAAAAAACTATATAAATAATAGTGAAAATAGCAGATCTAGAAGCTACACATAAAAAACTTTATATCTATAAATAATAGTGAAAATAGCAGATCCACAGTCTCACAATGCGATGCGTTGTGACCCTGTGGATCTGCTATCTTCACCAATAAGGATATTTAGAGCAAAAACAGAAACTTCACTAATATAGAGCCCTGATGGACTCCACTCAACAGCACATGGGGGGTAGGTAACTAACCTTGTTGTGGAGCAGTCGTCTTCAACCCAGAGAGAAAGTAACCTGGACGGACCCGACAGAGAGACACCTGGAGAGAGCAGAGAGAGAGAGAGAGAGAGAGAGAGAGAGAGAGAGAGAGAGAGAGAGAGAGAGAGAGAGAGAGAGAGAGAGAGAGAGAGAGAGAGAGAGAGAGAGAGAGAGAGAGAGAGAGAGAGAGAGAGACACCTGGAGAGAGCAGAGTGAGAGTGAGACAGAGAAACACAGGTGGAGAGACAGGAGAGATGAGGTGAAGAGAGACAGATGAGGAGGTGAATTTTTATAGGGAAAAGAGGCATGGCTACAGCGTGCTTCAGTGATGCCATGTCCTAAGGACACAAGATTGGATATGCAAATGAGCTACGGAACAGAGCCTTCAAGGTTCATTTTCCGTGTATTTGTCATTTACATGCTTGCACATGAATAACATAGAGTTCAACAGCCTCTCTATTAGCACCATTGGTAAGACCTTTCCAACATGTCAGTGGTGGAAAAGGTACTAAAATGTGTTACTTAAGTAAAAGTATAATACTGCAATGTAGAAGTAAAGCAAAGCAAAGCAAAGCAAAGCAAAGCAAAGTTTGTTGTTTACCCAGGGTGTCGGACTAAGCACGAAGCTTGTTTCCAGCCGGACCCTGCATGGAAGCCTTGCTCAAGGGCTATTCAGCGGTGATTCATGATTGATGTGATGAATTGGGGAATCGAACTAGGGACCTTCCGGTATCAAGGCCGCCCCTCTAACCACTAGGCGTGATCAGTTACAAAGTAAAAGTAGATCAGTTACAAGTAAAAGTCCGGAATTCCAAACTCACGGCATGTCGCGATGCGGCACATTGTGAGCTTGTAGATCGGCTATTTTCAAATAGCCTTCAAATAGGGCTAAAGTGGTTACTGTATGTCATATAATGTTATAATTTATATCTGCAAGTAACTAGTAACTAAAGTTTTTAAATAATTGTAGTGGAGTAAAAGTACAATATTTGCCTCTGAGATGTAGTGGAGTAAAAGTAAAAGTATAGACAATTGGAAATACTCCAGTAAAGTAAAAGAACCTCAGGATTGTACTTAAGTACAGTACTTGAGTAAATGTACTCACACCACTGGCTGCCGTGCATAGAGCCTATTGCAACAATACAGTAGTGTGAGCTAACAGTTAACTTATAGACGAACTATTCTCTGTATGAATATTTGGACGTGTGAGTTATAAAAATATACATATTGTAGTGAGATTGTAAAATGACCAATGTCACATCATGTGCTGATGTGTCATTGTAATGACTGGTGTCATTGTGTTCCTCTCAGCAGTTAGTAGTACATGTGTAGATAGTGATGTTCAAATATTGTAAGAATGATACATTATGTAAATGTTAAACACTGTAACTGTGCCTGTGGCCCTTAACGTGACCCCTGGTGTGACCATTCTCATGACAGACCCCAGAACAGTATTAGCTGAGACAAAGATGAAGCAGGGACCCCCACTACATATTGGATATTGTGCAGATTCAACTTTTTCATAGATTTCATAGATGGCTTCATAGACTTATTTAACAGCACATCAGTGTTGGTTCTGTCCTTACTCTGCTCTTTTTTTTTTACCTTTACACCAAACCTAAAGTAACTCTGAGGACCCCTAGGGGTCCTGTACCCCATGTTGTTATTATATCATTATAGGGTAGCAAACATCGCAGATCTACAAGCTGCGTCGACATGTTGTGAGCTTGTAGATCTGCTATTTTTGCAGACTGTCTACCTATTTTTGCAGAATGTTCATCTATTATGACATGTCTGGAACGGTAGTTTCATTTATGGGTCTTCAACAACTAGGGGTCCTCAGAGTTACTACAGGGGGTCTGCCAAATCATTGTGTTGTATGTACCTTTTTCATTTCATTTTTAATGAACTACTTCCCTATTCTAGGTGGAACATTTGCCAAAAATAGCAGATCAAGCAGATCCAAGCTCACAACGCTGCGTTGTGAACTTGTAGATCGGCTATTTTCGTGGCAAAGAGTTTTGGTGTAGAGGGACAAAAAGAGCAGACCAAGTACATATATAGCCAACGGTCGTGTTTACATACAATACAATAGGGGGGGTCCCTGCTTCATGTCTTTCTCTCAGCTAAGGGGGTCCTTGACCTGGTTGAAAATGTTTTAGTGAACAAAGAGTTGATGTCAGTTCAGAGATTTGCATAAAAGCTGCCGTCAAACTTTGTTCAGAGTGAGTAGGTTAATCATTAACCCTTTAACTGTTAGCCACACCCCCCTCCCCCTCTCCCTGACCCCCCCCCCCCCCCCCCCCCCCCCACACACACACACACACACACACACACACACACACACACACACACACACACACACACACACACACACACACACACACCTTGCCAGGCGTCAGTAGAAACGTTGGGAGCAACACACGCCTGCACAAATACTACCGAAGCGCGTAAGTTACATTTTCTGCATATTTCAACCTTACAGTATATGTTTTCTTTTTGTAAATGTATTCAATATTTGTGTCACACAAGAGTAGTAAAAATGTAAAATAGCAGATCTGCATACCGTAGATTGGCTTGTAGATCGGCTATTTTTGCTACTTTTTGAATTTGGATTCTGAAAAGTAACAGTTTTGAGCGTATGAGGATTCCACATGACAGTGATGATTTTCCTCGTCTACAGTGGTGTAAAGTAACTAAGTACATTTATTCAAGTACACTTAAGTACAATTCTGAGATATTTTTACTTTACTGGAGTATTTCCAGTTTTCAGTACTTTTAGTACTCCACTACATCTCAGAGGCAAATATTGTACTTTTACTCCACTACAATTATTTGAAAACTTTAGTTACTAGTTACTTTGCAGATGTAAATTATTACATTGTAAAACATACATTAACCACTTTAGCCGTATTATATACCTAGGCTATTTGAAAATAGCCGATCTACAAGCTCACAGGTGAACTTTTAGATCTGCTATTTTCAAACATTTTAGTACTTTTACTTTTGGTACTTTAAGAACATTTTGATACCAATGCTTTTGTACTTTTCCTCAATTATTATTATTTTTTATTCCGGAATTTTACTTGTAGCAGAGTACTTTTACATTGCAGTATTGATACTTTTACTTAAGTAAAACATTTGATTACGTTTTCTACCATGGCTCGTCTGTCTGTCTGTCCTACTGTCTGTCTCTTACACTGTCTCTCTCTCAACTGTCCTACTGTCTGTCTCTCTTACACTGACTCCCTCTCAACTGTCCTACTGTCTGTCTCTCTTACACTGACTCCCTCTCAGCTGTCCTACTGTCTGTCTCTCCTACACTGTCTCTCTCTCAGATGAATTGAATCTTGACCATGAGGTAAAACTTGGTGTCAGATCCTGTGTCTAGGTGAGACATGACCTTTGACACGATCTAAATGTCTCAATAGAAGAGCAGGGAGACAAAATACAACCATCCCATATAAGTTATATTGTATTATCATACTCTTCCTTACAGATTATTAAAAAGTTAAATAGTGCCACTTTAAAGTTTCAAATTCAAAAGTAAGAAGTGCATTTTATTTTTTAATATCAATACAGTTGCTGTATTGAAATTTTGACATTTTCTAAACAAATTCTGACACTCTCCTGAAATACAAATATATAAATAATAGTGAAAATAGCAGATCCATAAGCTACACATAAAACTAAACATATATAAATAATAGTGAAAATAGCAGATCCACAGGCTCACAATGCGGTGCGTTGTGACCCTGTGTAACTGCTATTTTCACCAGTAAGGATATTTAGAGCGAAAACAGAAAATTCACTAGTATAGAGCCCTGGTGGACTCCGCTCAACAGCACATGGGGTGTAGGTAACTCACCTTGTTGTGGAGCAGTCGTCTTCAACCCAGAGAGAGAGATCTGGACGGACCCGAGAGAGAGACACCTGGAGAGAGCAGAGAGAGAGTGAGTGAGAGAGATAGAGACACAGGTGGAGAGACAGGAGAGATGAGGTGAAGAGAGACGGATGAGGAGGAGGATTTTTATATGGGAAAAGCGGCGTGGCTACAGCGTGCTTCAGTGATGCCATGTCCTAATATGGACACATCAAGATTGGATATGCAAATGAGCTACGGGACAGAGCCTTCAAGGTTCATTTTCCGTGTATTTGTCATTTACATGCTTGCACATGAAATGAAAATGGGAAAGCAGTGTACAATACAATAACAATACAAAATGCTTAAATCAAAACAATAAGCATCAAATCCTATAGTGCAATGTATAGAGCACTGAAGTGCTGACTACACTGCCGCTAGAGGGTGCTGTATTTTCCATGAACGCGGCTGTAGGGACAGTGATTTCATACCCGGAAGTGTAGTTCTTAAGACTTTTAAGGCAGAATTCATTCCATTTTCCAGAAACAGGCTGTATCAAATATGAATGAATATCATAAACGATGCAAAGCCACCCCTCTGTAAAAATGTGTTCATGTTTGGAACACAGTTCTTTTATGACGTGATATAAGATTCCCCTATGGGGATTTCAAAACAAAAAATAAAGCCACAAACCAGCGCCCTCTAGCGGCAGTGACGTCAGACTTCAGTGCTCTATTAAAACTGAGCAGCATATTAAACACAGTAGCATCCAGCATTTATCACACCAAGATAACTGATACTGTATAATACTGTATAACTGCACAACAAGGCAGAACAGCACAACAAGGCATAGAGTTCAACAGCCTCTCTATTAGCACCATTGGTAAGACCTTTCCAACATGGCTGCCGTCAGTGGTGGAAAAGTACTCAAATGTTTTACTTAAGTAAAAGATTGAGTAAAAGTACAAAAGTATTGGTATCAAAATGTACTTAAAGTACCAAAATTAAAAGTACTAAATGTTTGAAAATAGCCGATCTACAAGCTCACAACGTGTCGCGATGCGACACGTTGTGAGCTTGTAGATCGGCTATATCGGATATCTGCAGTAACTAGTAACTAACGTTTTCAAATAATTGTAGTGGAGTAAAAGTACAATATTTGCCTCTGAGATGTAGCGGAGTAAAAGGAAAAGTATAGACAATTGGAAATACTCCAGTAAAGTAAAAGAACCTCAGAATTGTACTTAAGTACAGTACTTGAGTAAATGTACTTAGTTATTTTACACCACTGGCTGCCGTGCATAGAGCCTATTGCAACAATACGGTAGTGTGAGTTAACTGTTAATTTATTATCCTATAGACTAACTATTCTCTGTATGAATATACAAAGCGTTTCTCCGCTCATAAAAGCCTTTCTTTGGACACGTCCTCCATTGAGTTATAAAAATATACATATTGTAGTGAGATTGTAGTAAAATGATCAATGTCACATGTGCTGATGTGTCATTGTAATGACAGGTGTCATTGTGTTCCTCTCAGCAGTTAGTATAAATGTGTAGATAGTGATGTTCAAATATTGTAAGAATGATATGTTATGGAAATGTTAAACACTGTAACTGTGCCTGTGGCCCTTAACCAGTGGTGGAAAAAGTATTCAAATTCTTTACTTAATGTAAGTAAATGTACCAATACTGCAATATAGACATACTCTGATACAAGTAAAAGTCCAGAATTCAAAATTGACTTGAGTAAAAGTACAAGAGTATTGGCATCAAATATATACTTCAAGTACCAAAAGTAAAAGTACTAAAATATTTGAAAATAGCCGATCTACAAGCTCAACGCGTTGTGATGCGACGCGTAGTGAGATTGTAGATCGGCTATTTTCAAATAAGATAGGGCTGAAGTACTTAATGTATGTTTCATAATATAGCAATTTATCTGCAGTAACTAGTAACTAAAGTTTTCAAATAATTGTAGTGGACTAAAAGTACAATATTTGCCTCTGACATGTAGTGGAGTAGAAGTAAAAGTATTGGAAATTGGAAATACTCAAGTAAAGTACAAATACCTCCAAATTTTACTTAAGTACAGTATTAAGTAAATGTACTTAGTTACTTTCCACCATTGCCCTTAACGTGGCCCCTGGGGGGCCACACGTGACCCCTGGTGTGACCATTCTCATGACAGACCCCCTGAACAGTATTAGCTGAGACAAAGATGAAGCAGGGACCCCCACTACATATTGGATATTGTGCACATTCAACTTTTTCATAGATTTCATAGATAAGCTTCATAGACTTGTTTAACAGCACATCAGTGCTGGCTCTGTCCTTAGTCCGCTCTTTTTCTTTACCTTTACACCAAACCTCTTCTGCGAAAATAGCTCGCCCACGAGCTGTGGGCTTGCAGATCGTCTATTTTCGGCAAATCTTCCCGCCAGTATAGGGATGCTATTGCTAGGGTTAAAGTGGTTAATGTAAAAGATAAAAAAATCCCATCTAAAATTTGGCGGCCCCCCTGAAGTAACTCTGAGGACCCCTAGGGGTCCCGTACCCTCTGTTGAGGAGCCCTGCGTCCTAGCAATTGTATTATAGGATAGCAAAAATCGCAGATCTACAAGCTCACAATATGTCACATTGTGCGTCAACGCGGTGTGAGCTTGTAGATCTGCTATTTTTGCAGAATGTTTACCTATTTTTGCACAATGTTCATCTAACGGTATTTTCATTTATGGGTCTTCAACAACTAGGGTTCCTCAGAGTTACGACAGGGAGTCTGCCAAATCATTGTGTTAGAGGTACCTTTTTTATTTCATTTTTCATTAACCGCTTCCCTAATCCCTATTCTAGGTGGAACATTCGCCAAAAATAGCAGATCTACAAGCTCACAATGCCGCATTGTGAACTTGTAGATCGGCTATTTTCGTGGCGAAGAGTTTTGGTGTAGAGGGCCAAAAAGAGCAGACCAAGTACAGAGCCAACGGTCGTGTTTACTTACAATACAATATGTAGGGGGGTCCCTGCTTCATCTCTTTAAGGGGCTCCTTGGCCTGACAAACCCCCCCCCCCCCCCACACACACACACACACACACACACACACACACACACACACACACACGCACGCACCTTGCCACGCGGCAGTAGAAACGTTGGGAGCAACGCACAGGTGCACAAATACAACCGCAGCACGTAAGTTATTTTCTGCATATTTCAACTTAACAGCATATGTTTTCTTTTTGTAAATGTATTCATTATTTGTGTCACACAAGAGTAGCAAAAATGTAAAATAGCCGATCTGCATAGATTGGCTTGTAGATCGGCTATTTTTGCTACTTTTTGAATTTGGATTCTGAAAAGTAACAGTTTTGAACATATGAGGTTTCCACATGACAGTGAGGATTTTCCTCGTTCAAGTATATTTACTCAAGTACTGTACTTAAGTACAATTTTGAGGTACTTTTACTTTACTGCATATTTCCAGTTTCCACTCCAGTACATCTCAGAGGCAAATGTTGTACTTTTACTCCACTACAATTATTTGAAAACTTTAGTTACAAGTTACTTTGCAGTAAATTATTACATTATAAACAATACATTATACCGTGGCTATTTGAAAATAGCCGACCTACAAGCTCACAGGTGAGCTTGTACTTTTGGTACTTTAAGTACATTTTGATACCAATACTTTTGTACTTTTACTCAAGTATTTTTTTTAATTCCGGAATTTTACTTGTAGCAGAGTACTTCTATTCATTGCAGTATTGATACTTTTACTTAAGACTTAAAACATTTGATTACGTTTTCCACCACGGCTTGTCTGTCTGTCTGACAAAAGCTTTAGTCAAAATGCTAATCTTAAGAAACACATGTTGATACACACAGAGGAAAGGCTTTAGCGGTACACTTTGTGGCAAAAGCTTTAGTCAAAATGCTAAAGATTACTTTTGTTGCTCTCCCTCATGGAGCTACTTGCGGATTATACCAGGGTCAGTCCACCCTTAGGTGAACACGCACTGACCCTCTGCACCTTAATCCCCATGTATAACGCACAAACCTTTTTATTTTTTTATTTTTTATTGCGCTCTTTTTCTCTCTAAGCACCTTAGCGTCTATAAGTATATCATGCACAGTATACATACATTGCTGCTATGCTCAGGCACCTTAGTTTGTCTCTTATCTCAGGTACTTTGTAAATATGTAGATAACTTGTTTTTGGCCTTCTATTGTTCTCTTGTTGATCTCCTTCCCACTGCCCCCCCTCCCCTCTTCTTCTTCTCTCTCCCCACTCTTCTTTCTACGGAATCTAACGTTGCGATGGGAGTGATGTACAAAAATGAATTTCACCCACTTTTTTACCTTGTAAACCTGTGATGTGACAATAAACCTGATTCTGATTCTGATTCTGATTCTGTCTGTCTGTCTGTCTGTCCCTAATGCCCACTACCTGTATCCCCTCCTTTTTAATATTGTTGACCTAAAATGTTATGACGTAGGGATCATGTACATATCTGTAAATGCTGTATATGAAGCGTTCCTTAAAAGGTTCCCAAGGCAAGATTCACAGAACATTTTCGGCAAAGAGAGGGAAAAGAGTACCTAGCCAAAGGTCAAGTTTACTAAGTATTTATGGTTTAAGTGTTTGAACATGCACATTAACATACAGACAAACAATAACACATTCATTGTGTTATATGTGTTGGGGGTCCCTGCTTCTCTCTCTGCTAACGGGTCCTGAAAACATTGAAGACAAAGATATTTGCTGAAAATAACCGATCTACAAGCTCTCAATGGGTCGCAGACGTGTTGTGAGCTTGTAGATCTGCTATTTTCTGCGAATGTTCCCCCAAGCAAAAGGATTTGCAGTAAATTATTACATTATAAAACATATATTAACCACTTTATTTGAACACTTTTGAACACTACAATTATTTGAACACTTTAGTTACTAGTTACTTTTCAGATATAAATTATTATATAATAAAACATACATTAACCACTTTAGCCATATTTTATACCTAGGCTATTTGAAAATAGCCGATCTACAAGCTCACAAAGCGTTGTGAGCTTGTAGATCTGCTATTTTCAAATATTTTTGTACTTTTACTTTTGATACTTTAAGTATATTTTGATGCCAATACTTTTGTACTTTTACTCAAGTAAATGTTTAATTCTGGACTTTCACTTGTAACAGAGTATTTTTTATATTGCAGTATTGGTACTTTTACTTAAGTAAAGAATTTGAGTACTTTTTCCACCACTGTTTGTACCAAATGTCAAGCTTGTATCACTATTTGAACGATTCTCCCTAAATATTGCTGTTATCCGCTGCAGTATTAGACCTACGCCAACCTCTGAAAAAGGCCAGTCTGAATAGGGCAACGGTGACAAAAAAAGCCTATAACTTGAGAATGGTCACTCTTATCTTCATACAGTTTGCTGAGGTAAGTAAGTAAGTAAGTAAGTAAATTTTATTTATATAGCACCTCTCACAGAGAGAACTCACAAAGTGCTTAACATACATTGAATAGAAACAAAAACAAGCAAGAAAACATTAAAAGCTATACAGTTCATGTGCATCAACAGCATAGACATAGAGATTATAACGAGACAGCAAATGCTTGAGCAAAAAGTAGAGTTTTCAGTTTGTTTTTAAAAATGTCCACAGATGGTACCTCTCTTAAAACTTGAGGAAGTGTGTTCCAGAGTCTCGCTGCAACCGCTTGGAAAGCTCTGTCGCCTTTGGTTTTTAAGAGGGTTTTTGGAGTCTTTATGAGCCCCTGGTCAGCTGACCTTAGGGCTCTTGGGGGCTCATAGGGTGGGACTAGATCGGCTAAATATTTCGGAGCCTGACCGTTCCGAGCTCTGTAGGTCTAAGACCTTAAAATGTACCCTGAGGTTAACGGGGAGCCAGTGCAGTGCAGACAGGACTGGAGTAATGTGGCATCTTCTATTTGACCTAGTGAGCAATCTGGCAGCGGCATTCTGAATCATTTGCAGGCGTTCCATGGAGGTTTTACTGAGACAGGTGAAAAGTGAATTACAATAGTCCAGGCGTGATGAGATGAATGCATGAATAATCATTTCGAGTTCCGGGTAAGTGACTATCCTACTATAATCCTACTATAATTCTAGTAACCTCTGTAGTGGTACGTGAGTGAAGATACCCGGTTCTCCTCACTGGCTGGACCAATTGCTCTGATTTTGCACACAGCCATTGACCATTACCATCTGAACGCAACTGTGAAGCCCGTTTTTCAATTTCATCAAATCTCAGCTTCTTATTAGCGTTTTTGTGTCAAACACTGTCGCCGTGGTTACGGGGCTGCCCAGCTATGGGACGAACTGCCTCCCGGGTTGCCAGATCATGTGCGCATATCCCCCTACGGATGCGCTGCGCCGACCGGGTATGGTCTAGTGGATCTAAGTTTTGCAATATTTCTGAGGTGGAAAAAGCAGGTGCGTGTTACAGAACTGATGTGGGTGTCAAGTTGCATGGTCTGATTAAAGTTGACACCCAGGTTTCGGAGGTTGGGGCGGACATTTTGTCTGAGGGGCCCAATAGAGTCCATCACTTTTGGCACAATGTGTTCTGGTGCCACGATGAGCACCTCTGTTTTTGATTCATTTAACAATAAAAAGTTGGCTGACATCCAGGCCTTTATAGCTGACATACAATCGTGTAAAACCTTGAAATTAAAATCAGCAGGGCTCTTGGGATTAAAAGAATAATAAAGCTGGATATCATCTGCATAAAAGTGATAAGAGATACCTTTAAAAGAACTGATAAGGTGCCCTAGTGGAAGCATGTAAAGTGCGAAAAGTGTAGGCCCAAGGACCGATCCCTGAGGGACGCCATATGAGAGGGGGGTTGATGCTGACACATGGGTGCCCAGGGCTACAGAGAAACTCCTCCCTGTAAGGTAGGAGGAGAACCAGTTTAGGGCCCTCCGTGTGATCCCCACCTGTTCTCTGAGCCTATTAATTAAAATCTGGTGATCAATTGTGTCAAAAGCCGCCGTCATGTCCAGTAGTACTAGGATCGAACATTTACCAACATCTAAGGACATCATTAAATCATTCGAAACTCTTAAAAGGGCTGTTTTTGTGGAGTGCATTTGTCTAAAACCTGATTGAAACTTATCTAAAATATTGTGGTCATTTAAAACTGTTAAAAGTTGGGTGGCAACAATTTTCTCTAAAATCTTGGAAATAAAAGGGAGTTTAGAGATTGGCCGGTAGTTGCTGTGGGCTTCGGGATCTAATCCAGGCTTTTTTAAAAGTGGATGTACAGTAGCTGTTTTAAAATAAGAGGGGACAGTGCCAGAGGAAAGGGAGAGGTTAAAAATATGGAGCAGAGATGGGCCGATGGAGCTAAAAACATCTTTTAAAATAGTGGTTGGGATGATGTCTAGCGGACTGGTTATGAATAAAGTGTCTACCCTACATCACCAAAGAGAATGTAATTTACCTAAATAAATACTGAAATGTAGTCCTTAAAACCTTTAGTTTAGGCGGAAATTGTACTTTTGTGGTGATAGGGAAAGAGGACTCCTTTACTTTCTCTCATTTACAAGAAAAACATAAATTCCTATCAAATATGCGGTTACTGCATTGCCTAGGATGCTATTAAACAATATCCAGTGGTTGTATGGAGATATCTAGTACAGTTTTATTTCAAATAAGATTTCTTTAGGCATACCCCTCCCATGAAAAAGACAAATTGTAAGTCATTCTGAATGAGAGTTAATTGACATAATAGGCCCTAAGTTAATGCTGGTCATCTTTTTGTGTGTGTGTGTGTGTGTGTGTGTGTGTGTGTGTGTGTGTGTGTGTGTGTGTGTGTGCGTGTGCGTGCGTGCGTGCGTGCGTGCGTGCGTCGGTGTGTCACACTACTCTATAGACAATATTCACACGGCGTCCATGTTGGCATTTTGCATTGAAAAGACGGGGTGGCATTTCATTAACCTAATAGCAAGATGGCCGCTGTGTAAATATGGTCAATTAAGCTCACCACCAGGGCTCTGTAATCTTCCGTATTGTCATCCATAACGTTGTAAGGGTGAACAGGAGGGTTCCTTGGGGAGCGCCAGTGTTGGTGACACGGTCTGCAAACAAGCCTAGATCCACTTGCATCACTGACCGCTTCAGGGCCAGCTGCTGTGGATGTATGGTACTGAAGATGCTGATGAAGTCAAAGGACATGCACTCTCACAGTGCTACGTGACCTCACGCGTGTGTAGGCTCCAGTGGTGTGAAGTAACTAAGAACATTTACTCAAGTACTGTACTTAAGTACACTTTAGTACTTTTACTTCTACTCCACTACATCTCAGAGGCAAATATTGTACGTTCCACTCTCCACTACAATTATTTGAAAACTTTGGTTACTAGTTACTTTTCAGGTATAAATTATGATATTGTGAAACATACATTAACCACTTTAGCCCTATTTTATACCTAGGCTATTTGAAAATAGCTGATCTACAAGCTCACAACGCATCGCGACGCGTTGTGAGCTTGTAGATCTATTTTTTAAGAGCTTTTTTAAACATTTTAGTACTTTTACTTTTGGTACTTTAAGTACAATTTGATGCCAATGCTTTTGTACTTTTACTCAAGCAAATTTTGAATTCTGGACTTTTACTTGTAACAGTAGTTCTATATTGCAGTATTGGTACTTTTACCTAAGCAAAGAATTTGAGTACTTTTTCCACCACTGGTAGGTTCTGCGGAGCAGGTTGATAATGGCATCATCCACACCAATGTTTTCTAGTATGCAAACTGCAGGCGGTCCAGGGAGTCACTCACCATGAGCTGCAGGACCAGGATCTCAAAGATCTTCTTTGACGTGTGATGTCAGAACAACTGGGAGCACTGGGGTGTCCTACAAGCTCTTAGCGCGGCACCGATTGCCGCGCTATGAACTTGTAGATCTGCTATATGTTCACATGTATATGAAAATGTATGCAAATCTTTGAATATATATATATTTTTTTAAGCGAACATTTGTCACTCAAATCTTTGCTTCTGGGGATTCTACAAATGACTTATAAATCCTAGCAGTTTTCTGAAAAACGTGTGTTGCTTTAATATCAGTGGTTCTCAAACTCTTTCACGTCAAGCCCCAGAATTATATGTATTTGGTCGCCGATCCCCATCTCAAAATATTTCGTTCCAGGGACCCCCATGAAGCAAAGATTTGAGTTAAAAATAGTCCCTTTAAAAAAAAATATATATATTCAAATATTTGCACAAATGGTCAAGATCTTTCAAAAATATCAGATCTACAAGCTCATGATAGCGCGGCACTCGGTGCTTGCAGATCTGCTATTTTTGAATAGCCCAAAGAAATCTTAAAAAAACGTATGGATAAAGTGATTACACAGATGTGTTCCTGGTTTGAATGGCTTAAAGTGTCATTGGGAGACTGCAGGACCAGTCTCTCAAATCTCCCCAGTGATAAAGAGGTAGAGGGTGATGGTGTTGAGCTGCTTTGAAATGTTTTAACACAAATCTTCTCGTCTGGGGGTCCCTGGCACAACATATTTTCAGATGGGGGTCCACGCCCAAAAACATATCATGTCATCTTGACATGACAAAACATTTACTTGAGTAAAAGTACAAAAGTATTGGTATCAAAATGTGCTTAAAGTACCAAAAGTAAAAGTACTCATTATGCAGAATGTCCCATTTCACAAGTTAAAAATGTATATTTTGAAAATAGCAGATGTATATAGGGC
Source organism: Gymnoscopelus microlampas (assembly GCF_963454915.1). NCBI lineage: Eukaryota > Metazoa > Chordata > Actinopteri > Myctophiformes > Myctophidae > Gymnoscopelus > Gymnoscopelus microlampas. The sequence goes on from NC_139952.1 coordinate 1,201,083, forward strand.
TGAAGTGGGTAATGTATGTGTTGTAATAATAATCAAAACTACAGACCTCTCAAAACAAACTAGTCAGACTACTACTGTACCTCCCACCTAGGACTCAGTGTGGTGTAAAGTAACTAAGTACATTTACTCAAGTGCTGTACTTAAGTAAAATGTTTAGTCTTTTTTTTCTTTACTGGAGTATTTCCAATTCTCTATACTTTTACTTCTTACTCCACTACAATTATTTGAAAACTGTAGTTTACTAGTTGCTTTGTAGATTTTGATTGTTATTACAAAACATACATCTTCAGCTTTATATACAATTCGGCCATCTGAAAATAGCCGATCTACAAGCTCACAATTGTTATTTCTTATGTTGCTATCTCAGTGGTGCTCAAACATTTTCATCTCAAGAAAGCCCAAAATTGGTTGCGGACCCCCATCTCAAAATATTTTGTTCCAGAAGTACAATTTTTAGGTATTTATTTTTATTTTACTGGAGTATTTCCAGGGACCCCCGGAAGCAAAGATTTGATAAAAAAAATATTTGATTAAAAATAAGCATCACTTGGAGAATGATTTCACAACTGTAGGCCAGTTCCTTGCATTGTGCACTTACATTTATTATTCCTTCATTATTTACCTCTTTTTGTATGCATGTGATATGATCTGGTGATGATACATTTCAAGTTGAAATGAACAGCTTTAATTTAGACATACTTCTCTCTCTTTTTAATATTTTTTTACCATCAGTTTTCTCACATAGAGGTCAAAAATGTAGTAATATGATAGTTTTATGTGCTAGAGGTAGTTTTACGTTACTTGAGTATTTGCATTTTTGGGTGCTATATCTCAGAGGCAAACAGTGTACGTTTTACTCCACTATATGATTTGCCAGCTTTAGTTACTAGTTACTTTAGTCATTTTAAAATAAATGTAAACTTCCTGTTGATTTGACTATTTGAAGATCTGGATCCGGATCCACAGATTCAAACCGTGTTTTCTTCCTAATAAAAATAGCTAAGTCAACAGGAAGTTGACATTTTTATTAAAAAAAACAAAAAAGTACTGGGTTTGGTGATGTTCTATATTGTCTGAACCAACTTTGTTTGCAATCGTTTATGTGCTAAAATAGTTATTTTGAGAGCTGTTTCGCCGTACAATGTAAGTCAATTATTTTGTATTTCTTGTCCACCTGTGGAGTTATGGCTAGGTAACTACACAACCCAAACTTGTCCTTTAACATAAGTTAATGTCTCACTGCTACATTGGTACGTTGCATATAGACAGGAACATTGGTGTACTGCTGCTATTGTAATGAACACATATGGTGTGTACGTGTGTGTGTGTGTGTGTGTGTGTGTGTGTGTGTGTGTGTGTGTGTGTGTGTGTGTGTGTGTGTGTGTGTGTGTGTGTGTGTGTGTGTGTGTGTGTGCGTGTGTGTGTGTGTGTGTGTGTGTGTGTCTCCATACAGGGCCGGATCTACCATATGGGCACTTTGGGCACGTGCCCAGGGGCCCCTGAGCATGAAGGGGCCCTAAAAAAAATAAAATGTTTTTTTCTTTCTTTTTTTTTTGCTCTGTGAAAACATCAACCATTGTCTTGATCATGATATGATCAGAAATAAAGTCATCATGAAATGGCTTTATTGCTAAAGCTTTAGCTAAGTTTAGCTCAGTTTTGTCACAGTGTCAGCCGACAGTCCCGTTCCCTCCGAGCTATGGGACTGCTGCACTCACACACAATTCAATTCAAAGGGCTTTATTGACATGAGAAAACATACGCTTACATTGCCAAAGCAAAAAGCGCAATACAACAATACAGCAATACAATCAAAACAAAAAATATGTACGTTTGAAAGTCAGAATCTTCAATAGATCAATTTCTATGTACCATCTGGGTGCAGGTATAGTGCAGGAATATACACAATGATTAGTCTTTAGGGTGGTTGTGTTCCGTTTGATATCCTTCTCCTATCACAGCAACTCACGAATCTTGCTGCTGTGTTTGCACATTGTTGTACTTCGCCCAGCAGATATGGGAGTTTTTTGTCATTGGTCATTTTTTCAAAATCTCTGTGTGTGGTTCTGTGGGAAGTATGTGTCTCTGATGTCTTGGTACAATGGACAGACGGTTAGGAAGTGTAGCTCGGTTTCCACTTCATTTTGTGTGCAGTGGGTGCATAGTCTGTCTTCTCTCGGGATACAGGTCTGCCTGTGACGACCTTTCTCGATCGCAAGACTGTGCTCACTGAGTCTCTACCTAGTTAAGATTTTTCTTTGTTTTGGGTCGGTCACGGTGCTCAGGTATTCTGCCACTGCGTATTCTCTGTTTAGAGAATACGTGTAGGAGATCAAGTTGCTGCTGTAGTCCTTCCTTGGTTGGAGACAGCAGCAGCAGGTCATCTGCGAAAAGTAAGCATTTGATTTCTGTGTTTGCCAAGGGGATGCCTGGAGCTGTAGACTGTTCTAACGTTTTTGCTAACTCGTTGATATATATGTTGAAGAGTGTTGGACTCAGGCTGCATCCCTGTCTAACTCCTCGGCTTTGGGGGAAAAAGTCTGTGTGCTTTTCGTCTATTTTAACTGCCCATTTGTTGTTAGTGTACATTGATTTTATGATGTCAGGTTTTCCCCCTGTGCCACTTTCCAACAGTTTGTACATCAGACCCTCATGCCAAATTGAATCGAATGCTTTTTTGAAGTCGACAAAGCAGGATAATTTTTATAAGGATAATTCCTTTTTTAACAGGTCGTTCATGAAAGTCCTTGCGGTCTTGTTTCCAATGAGAACCTGTGAGCAATTAGGGGTTAAGAGTCTTGCTCAGGGACAAATTTCATTTCATCGACTCATATGCTGGCGTGGCCTGGAATCGAACCTGGGGCAACCAGGGCCTCTGGCTCCCTAGGCGGGCTCACTAACCACTCAGCTATGGCCGCCCCAGGAGAATAATTTGCTTTTGTTTTTTTTTATTTGGTTGTCAATTAGGGTGTTTAGAGTGTAAATGTGGTCTGTTGTGCGATATTTTGGTAGAAAGCCAATTTGTGATTTGCTCAGGACATTGCTTCCTGTGAGGAAGTTTAGAATTCTGTGGTTGAGGATCATGCAGAGGATCTTTCCGAGGTTGCTGTTTACACAGATCCCTCGGTAGTTATTTGGGTCATATTTATCCCAGAGCTGAGCACGATATTTAGGAGTTTTAGTATGGCCATTTGGAATTTGAGGTTGGTGAATTTTATCATTTCATTTAGAATACCGTCAGCCCAACAGGACTTCTTGGTTTTAAGTGTTTTTATTTTGTCTTGTAGTTCTTTTAGGTTGATTTGGGAATCTAGTGGATTCTGGTAGTCTTTTACGACTGACTCTAGGTTTTGTAGTTTATCTTTTATTTGTTTTTGCTCTTTATTCTTCTCGATTGGGCCAAAGAGGCTAGAAAAATGATTCACCCATATATCTCCATTTTGGATGGGTAGTTCGTCCTGTTTTAGCTTATTAAGTCTGTTCCAGTTTTCCCAGAAGCTGTTTGTCTGTATGGAATCCTCGATATCTTGCAGTTGGTTTCTAACATGTTGATCTCTTTTTTCTCTTACTGTATTTTTGTATTGTTTCAGTGTTTCCCCATATTGGAGACGTGTGTTGTGGTTGTCTGGGTCTCTGTGTTTTTGGTTTGATAGATCCTTAATTTTTTCCTGAGATTATTGCAGTCGTTATTGTACCATTTGTCATTCTCAACATTTTTTCTGGCTTTCCTGTTTGATACTTTTAGGTTTGCTAGTGAGGCTGTTAGTTCAAATATATGATTGAGACCTTCTACTGCCCTGTTTACACTTTCACTGTTTTCTTCAAAGGTTTTTTCTAGGAAATTATCCAGTTGTGATTGGACTTGTTTATGCCTAATAGCATTTTGGAAAGCTTCTGCGCTATGTTCATTCCATTTGTAACGTTTTCTTATAGTATGTAGTTTGTTTGGTGTTTGTTCTTTGTGTCTGTGTGTGTGTCTGTGTTCATCTGTTTAGATACACTGCACTGATCAGAGCGCAGTTGAGGGAGAGAGAGGGACAGAGAGGGGAGCAAATAATGCTGCGGCACTTTTGTATATAGGCGGGTGCAGTTATGAAAAAAAAGCACCTTACCCAAAACAAATTGCAACAAAACGTTTTTCAACAGTTTTTTGTAGTATTAGGTGTCCTTAATAACATACTAAAAGTTTACCAAAGTTTGATCACTGGAAAGGTGTTATTTTCAAGATGGCGTCCAAAATAGCCAAAAACTCGTTAAAATAACCTAACTCCTTCATTATTTATCCTAGACAAGTACTTTTTGTGTCTAACCCTATGTTTTGGGGGCATAGAAATCCACAGGACCAAATTGCAGAGATACATTTAGATAATTGTGAAATCCAATATTTAGTTTTTGACTCTATCAAAACCCTCTGAAATGTTCACCCGTTTCAACTAGTTATATTTGTTTTACTGGAACAAGGCTTCAAGATATCCTCAAAACACAACAAAACAATAGTCACAATTTTCAGTCATTCAGAAGGTGGCAGAGAAAGAGAATATTGTCAGTTGATATAGTATTGCTTGCAATATTGAAACATTTTGGATAGCTCTGCGGATCAAATGTGAATCAAACTGTCATCTTGTAGACACAAGATTTTGAAAAACTTTTTTAACACATTAGGAAGGCAATCAGTGTGAGTGTGTAAAGAGGGGTGGCTACGGAAGTTAGTGCAGAGCTGTCAGAACCTCCTCCTCACTCTGTCCTACAGCGTGAGGAGGTTCTGACAGCTCTGCACTAACTTCCGAAATGAAGCTTATGCGTTAGGCTAAGAAGAGTATCCCTATGTCGCCTGGCTCACTGGATAGTCCCACTGGTCCCAAGTGGACCTCCATGCTGGCTCCTATGCCCGAGATGGGCACTCGTGAGTGGGCATAGTTAGTGAGGAGGGACCCCCCCACCCCCATAGTTGTGGTTGTAAGACCTCCACGTGGTGCATGACTGTGTGTCAGGCAGACAGGGGTGTCCCTATGTCTGACTGGCTCACAGGAGAGTCGGTGTCTGGTTGGTGGCTGACCATTAATATTCCCAGGGGCCCCCAGTAACTTATCATTATGGCTCAGAGCGTCCTCTCCCCTCAAATCAAATTTTAAAGTTAAAATTATCCAGAAAAAAAGATGAAAGTTCAAGGTTATTGCCAGCAGTACCAATCACAAAATAAAAGACATGTCAAATTAATTTTGCACTAAAACCTACACAACTACTACAATCTCAGGAATAAGATGTCTGTGACAAGCAAATCTGAACCCTATCCGGCCACACTCCTCTACCACCCCTACCCAAGACAGTAGACACTAAATGTTGTGATAGCTCTGTGCTGACTTGCACATTGTCTCCAGGCCCATAAGGGGCCATTTCTCCACTGTAATATTTGAGAATGTGGCCAATTTGCTATTAAAAAGGTCTTAAGAGTCATTAAATTGTAACTTTAGAAAGGTGCAGATACCCTGTACACTTATACTGTATGTTGGTTTGTTTACGGTTGAGTGAGACCCCCAGTTTGGGAACCACTGCCCTAGTGGACCAGGATTATTATTTCATTTCACCTTTACCAACAAAATAGTGAAGAAACTTCTCGGTAAGGAATTTATTCCAAGATTTGTGTAACATCACTTACAGCCATGTTTTTTTTACAAATGTCACAGTACCACCCAGTAATAATGAATGTATTCCTTTTTGGTATGGAAAGAAATCTCCTGAAAGCTTCAACAGAATGTGAATTAACAATTCACCAATCCTGGGCATTATGTAGAAAAGGGAGAAATGTCCAATTATATTGTTATATATACTGTATATATATATATATATATATATATATATATATATATATATATATATATATATATATATATATATATATATATATATATATGTGCTTATAACCATGCTTATAACCAATTCCTTTATAATTGAACTTGTAATCATTTGACTATAATTTATATATGCTAATTAGATTTCAAGATTACCAAAACATGGGGTTAGGCACCAATATTACTTGTCTAGGATGAATAATGAAGGAGTAATGGTCTTTTTAAGGAACTGGCGGCGGCCATCTTGAAAATGTTACCTTTCTAGTGGTCCGATTTTTGTAAACTTTTGATATGTTATTAAGTACACCTAATACTACAATAATCCATTGAAAAACCTTTTGTTGCAATTAGTTTTGGGTCAAACCATAACTGCACCCGCCTAATACTGCATTGCTTATTTCTCACCTCCAATGTTTTCAGATGCATATTTTAATAAAACAAGTAATGCACCGTCTGACCGTCATTTTGAGTTGGATAAAGAACCTAGCAGACCAATGTTGTCTCCCTAATTAAAATCGGTGCAATTGGAGGAACGTGCAGCTATGGGAATCAAACAGGTGAATGGAATCAAGATTTATTTATATTCATAAACGTCTTATCTATATCAATGGTTGCCAAACTGGTGGTAGGGGTCCCCAAATGATCTTAGGGGGTCCACAGATGATTTGCTTAAACAGCTTTGTTTTCTCACTCAACAGCAAATAAACCAACGTACAGTATAAGTGTATACAGGGTAGGCTATCTGCACATTTCTAAAGTTACAATTCAAGGACCTTTAATTTAAAGGCCTTTTTAATACCAAATTGGAAAAAATGTCAAATATTACCCAAGAAAGAGGCAAACATAATGAAAATAGCGGATCTACAGGCTTGTAGATCAGCTAGTTTCACAATATTTATCTGTGGAACCGAGTCAAACTAAAAGTGCCTGTCAGGGTGGGGGGTCCCCATTTCAATGATTATTTTGGGGGGTCGTGGGCCTGAAACGTTTGGGAACCCTTGATCTTTGTCATTACACAGTATGTTTGTGTTTACAGGAAGTAATTAAAAATCGAATTTGATGGACTTTTGTTTTAAAAATACACAAAAATATATATTCGCTTCCACCCACCGATGGAATAAAGTGTACACCAGTGACATTGCACTGACACAAAAATCACTCTCCAGTACAGGATGGAGTCTTTTGAAAACAGCAACCTCACGTAGATCTGCTATTTTTGAATAGTGTATAAGGCTGATTAATGTTTGTATATGCAAAGTAACTAAAGTGTTTAAATAATTGTAGTAGAGTAAAAGTACAATATTTGCCTCTGAGATGTAGTGGACTAAAATTAGAAGTATTGAAAATTGGAAATACTTCAGTAAAGTATAAATACCTCAAATTTGTACTTAAGCACATGCACTGTCCACCACCAATAATGACTCTCAAACATCAAACAAACACACCAAATGATTAATGATTAGTTTATTTATCAGGGACAATGCAGTAAACATTGTTAACAGGTTATAATAACATGAAACACATGTGTTGCATAATAGGATTTATAACTCCTGTCCCTGTTTCTACTGTCTACATCATTGGTTCTCAAAGTGGGGTCCGGGGACCCCCAGGGGTACTTGAGGGGGTTCCAGGGGGTACCCAGCAAAATGTGTAAATATAGCATCACAATAATTATGACCTTTTATACTTTGGCTATTCAAAAATAGCAGATATACAAGCTCATAGCACGGCACTCGGTGCGCGGCACCGAGTGCCGTGCTATGAGCTTGTAGATCTGCTATTTTTGAAAAATCATGAAAATGTGTGCAAATCTTTGAATATATATATTTTTATGCGAACATTCTTAACTCAAATCTGTGCTTCTGGGGGTCCCTGGAACAAAATATTTGAGATGGGGGTCCGCGGCCAAATACATATCATTTTGGGGGTCCTTGGCATGAAAAAGTTTGAGAACCACTTGTCCTGTAGGACTGTCATCCTACAGGACCGTCACACACACACACACACACACACACACACACACACACACACACACACACACACACACACACACACACACACACACACACACACACACACACACACACACACACACACACACACACACACACTGACTGTTAGCTTAAATGTATACTCTGTAGTACGATGTGTCACTGACCAGGGCAGATCTACATGAGTTCTTATCAGTAAAGCAACGGCAAGGCAATGGAGCATAAATTGAGCTTCAGGAAGTCAGAGGCTAGGTCTATGTACGTTCTACACATTCATCTATCTTATTCTCACAGCAGAAACAGTTTACATTCTGCCCGGAGCATCGAAATATCTTCCCCATACCCAGCTATGTGGTCCTGTCTGTCTGTCTGTCTGTCTGTCTACACTGACTCCCTCTCAGCTGTCCTACTGTCTGTATCTCCTACACTGTCTCTCTCTCAGCTGTCCTACTGTCTGTCTCTCCTAAACACTGTCTCCCTCTCAGCTGTCCTACTGTCTGTATCTCCTACACTGTCTCTCTCTCAGATGAATTGAATCTTGACCATGAGGTAAAAATTGGTGTCAGATCCTGTGTCTGGGTGAGACATGACCTTTGACACGATCTAAATGTCTCAATAGAAGAGCAGGGAGACAAAATACAACCATTCCATATAAGTTATATTGTATTATCATACTCTTCCTTACAGATTATTAAAAAGTTAAATAGTGCCGCTTTAAAGTTTCAAATTCAATTCAATATTGTGTTAATATCAATACATTGCTGTATTGAAATTTAGACATCTTCCAAACAAATTCTGAGATTCTCCTGAAATAAAAATATCTTATCTTATCTTACTACTATTTAATTGATAAAGGCTCCGAAAGTTCGTCCGGGGTAAGCAAGCACAGGATCACTCCATTTGCCCCGAAACTTGCCACAGACTGTTGCCACATGGCTATGTTTTAGGCATCTTACCCCACCTCGATCTGTGATCAGACTCTCGGCTTGATTGATTCTCTGATTTGCCTATCAGACCCTCCTCAGCCTGATATGGCAGGTTGCCATAGCAACCATATACAGGAAGTTTGACCTCTTTATCACAATTACGGCAAACTCAAAGAGTGGCGGTGTACTAGCAGACATACCTGACCCACAGAAGGAGCCACTCTGCGTCAAGCCATGCTACATGGACCCTGTGGGACAGCCAACCCTAACAGCCCCTGCATGGTCAATAACAGCTTCCCTAAAGACTTCTGTGACAGCACTCGACTGCCTCATGATGGTCATGGTTACCCACAGTACAGGCGGCCTAATGACCGAGGTTGGGAGGTTGGGACTAGAGGTTAGGGCCGCAAAGCAAAGCGGGGAGGGAGGAGAGGAGGGGAGAGGAGAGGAGAGGAGAGGAGAGGAGAGGAGCCGAGAGGAGAGGAGCCGACAGATAGTTACTCTATTCTTGTACTATATTAAAATTAAATCCTCCTTAACCTTCAAGTTAAATTCATTATTTCTGTGGACTAAAAATCATAATTTTATTTGATGGCCTTCTTGCCCTGGCATTTGGCCTTTGTGCACTCAAAACATTTACCACCATTTAACACCAAAGGCCAAGTGGCATTGCCTCTAAAATGACGAAATCAATGGTAAAACTTGTATTATCTAATTAAATAGTTTTGCTTAAAAGTAATCCAAAAGTAACTGAAAGTAACTAGTAGTTACTTTTTAAATTGGAGTAATCGGATTACGTTACTGACTACAATTTTTAGCAAGTAATCTGTAACTATAGGGGATTCCTTTTTAAAAGTAACCCTCCCAACCCTGGCAATAACCAAGGTGGTGCATCGGTCAGGATGCAAAGAATGGATGAGGAGACGTGACTTGGTTTTGTATTTGTATTAGTCCAGTACTTCACAGTATTATTTACAGCAGTTTTGTAATAACAAATAGAATATAAATATATAATTAGGCATTGTCATGATAAAAAAAATTAGCATAACAATCCAAAATATATCACTGTAATCACAAATGAGTATCCAAACATCTTTACAATGGTAACAATCACCCATAAAGGCTCAATGTTAATATTAAGACATCTGCAGACATTAGCAGTGTTTCTTTTCAGCTTGAACAGAACTTTATAATTGACATCCAAAGATGTCATTCACTTTCCAGTCATGAACTGTCCAGTTATAATTGAAAAAGAACGACCCCTGGTGGCCGAATAAGGGGACAGCAGAGAATGACGTTCACCAAATGAATACAACATTGAATGGAAGCTAGTGTCGTCTCTGGCCATAAGAGAACCGGTAGAAATACGAGTCAATATCCAAATGACGGGGAAACAAGCCAACGCTCAGAGACCGGAGTTTCCATTCTCAAACAATTCACTTTTATTGTCAAAAAGGCGAACAAGGTACCAGGCCAATGTAGTACTGCGCACTGTTTCTGTCTAATGTCAGTGCCTATATTATACACATTACTGCCTCCGGGGCGGGGTCTTAACACCCGCCTCTCATTGACAGATCGATCATCCAATCACAGAAGCTCTAATTAGTATGCGGGCACAACAGTATTCCGTTTTTAAGCATATATCATAACCAATACATTTGGTACTTAATTTCATTAGTCCTAACAACTCCTTGTTCAATTATCCACATTCAACATTTCACACACATTAAAATAAGACCAAAAAGTATTCCATTAAATCATTGCAAACCAAAGTTACACACATACAGTCCTATTTAAAATACAGTTTTGTGTTTGGAGCTTTTAGTGTAAATAAACAATTGTCCCCTGTGACTTTTCTGTACTAAAATATAGTTATATGAAAAGAAACATTAAAGAAAGACTATTGTCTACTATTTCAATACCTAGAATTGATCTTTGATCTGTAAACCTTTTAGTCTAGTTTTTATTAAAGCAGTAAAAGTAGAAATCCTTGATACAATGTATCTTATGTATATTCAACAGGTTTTAAGTTTTATATTAGAATATCATACTATTTCTCATCCTGAGTCTACTTACAAAAAGTTACATTTACATTAGCCATTGCTTAAGTCTGGTGACCTTTGGCTTTTCACAGTCAGGGAAAAATACTGCAACTCAACTTTATATTATCTTATCTATGTTTCTTACAAACTTGCTTTTTCAATTCAATTCAATTAAATTTTATTAAAGTGTCAAATCACAACAAGTTGTCTCAAGACACTTTACATGTAGAGAGGAGACCCGACAATCCCACCCTGAACAAGCAATTTTTTGCGACAGTGGCAACGAAAAACTCCCTCTTAACTGGAAGAAACGTCAGGCAGACCCTAGGCTCTAGGGCGGCGGCCTTCTGCCTCGACCGTGTCGGGGGAAAGGAGAGAGAGAGAGAGAGAGACAGACAGGGAGACAGAGAGACAGAGAGAGAGAGAGAGAGAGAGACAGAGACAGAGGAGAGACAGAGAGAGATACAGTGCAGGTAGTAACAGTAACAATAGTAGCACATATAATAGTGTAAGATATATATGATAGTATAATATAGTACAGCAGTAATGTGTATGTAGTATATAATGGTATAATATAAGAATGTTAAGATAGTATACAGTATATATAGTATAGTGGTATAGTGCAGTGTAGTCGAAATCCACGGTCGTGCTCCATGGGTATAGTGCAGTGTAGTCGAAATCCACGGTCGTGCTCCATGGAGAGGCCCGGTCCGCAGTCACAGTCTTGAGCCGCAGCTGGGGGTCCGTATTGACAGTCCATGGACCTGCGACGTGGGAAATAAAAGAAACTCCGGGGAGCGGGTCCCCGGTTGTAGAATTAGTGGCAGGCCTTACTAGAGCGTGAATCCGTACAGGGTTAATTACGATTGTACCATTGTACCATTGGGACACAAACCCACACAACCAAAGGGAGAACGAGAAGAGAGAGGACAAGAGGAGAAGGGGGGGGGGGGGGCGGGGGGTGGGCAGGGGAGGGGAGAGAGGATAACTATAGGGTGACTGAGTCTATACACTTCGGCTATAGGCTTTATCATAGAGAAAGGTTTTTAGCCTAGTCTTTTTGGCTTCCAGCCACTGTTTGACCTGTCTTGGAGAATCAGTAAAAAAGAGGAACACATGATTAGTGCTATTTACATTGATGACTACCCTCTGTTCTTTACCAAAGTATTTCAGTCAGCCTTTGAAGCTTCATCAGGTGATGTACTCATCACACATCTCTATGTAAATGTGAGGACTGATTAGGCAATGGCTGGAGGTGCTATCTTGATTACCTCCTCTGTAACAGACAACCACAGCTGTTCTCTCCCAACTAGCCTTTTGGTCCCCTAATATTATGAGACCCTTAACCGTTTGTGTTTATATGTATTAATATCATAATAACTTCATATTCCACTGTATCAGCCTTGAAATACACCACACTAGTACGCTACAAGTTTGGTCACTTTTCAGGTACCATAAACGGCGATACAGTACGTCTCTTGTCATAAAGAAATGGTTAGCTAAACACCTTGGTAACTCCTCCAGCCACATATGAACATTTTACAAATGACGTTAGGTATGTTTTCTTACATCTTCTTACACAACAGGAATTGTGCATTACGAGGCATGAACACAACAATACAATAACCCTGCATGCACTTACTTTTTGTCATGAACCCATAAAGCTTGTGAAGATATAGTGGAACGTCAGCCAATAATAAACTGAGTATTACTCGAATAGTTTCAACAATAGTTGAAACTATATAGTTTCAACTCAGGACACCCACACCCTGTGCGTGTTCTGCCTGGGACAAGGCAGTGTTTAGTGACAAAGTAATAATCAGGGCTTTGGTTGTCCCATAACAGACCTGTCAGGGTCCATTTGGACCCCCCCCCCAGGAGTTCTATAACCACTTATCTAATTAGATTAAGGTGAAAGTTAACAGTACTAGACTGCTAAACTTAATCACTTATGCCCAAAGGCCCAGATTTTCATGATTGATTAACTATGAACCTACGCAAATTAAAGTTATGTCATATTCTGAAGCTGGTTAGATAACTTATTGACATGCAAATAGCAGTCTAAAATGTTACTTGTTACAGTATGTAACAAGTAATGTTACAGTAATTACTAAACCACTGAACTCGCTGAATAATCGTGATAAATAATCATGATCTCAATATTGATCGAAATAAGCAAGAATCATTTTGGCCATAATCGTGCAGCCCTAGTCTTGGGTGTCACAGCGTTAATGCGTGCATTCCACAAAGTGTGAACTTAGAACCTCAGCCAATACATGCCACTGCGCATTCTGTTGTAATCGGGTAGCTGCTCGATGGGACCGATAGCAGCCACAGCTGGACACTTATCATAGATGTATTTAGAGCAGATGTCACGCACCATCTTGGGTGTCACAGCGTCAATGCGCGCATCCCACTCTGCCAGAGGAATACGCCGGCCATAGTTTAAGATGTGCCTGCCGATATCGTCACAAATCGGCGTTGTTCCGTTAAGCTGTCCCACCAGGCTGGCTTTAAGAGCACTTTTGCCTCTGGCAACATCACTCTCTGTCGCCGTGGTGCAAAGGTTTATCCATGCATTCTGTGACCAGTGCATCATGTCGTCGATGTGCAGTCCATCGGTCACAAAGTAAATACCCAGCAGGCCGGTGTCACTGTAGGATAAGTGAAAGGTCTGGAAGCTGTGACACAGGTTGTGCTTCGCTGCCTGGTGAGCCAAACGACTGCTCATATGCTTTCCGCCGAGATATGTAACGTCATAACTGCCAATGATAGAGTTTGCGACCATGAGGGGCACAATGTCCGGGCTGGTGGCGCTAGCTCCTTCCACAGCGATGGCGATGTGTGCCAGGGGTAACGCATCGTCACGCACACGGATCTCGCTGCCCGTAAAACGGCAGGGGGACTGCACGGGGACAGCGTCATCCTGATACTCGAAAGACAATCCACTGAAGTGAGTCTTGGCTGAGCTGACCAGCTCCTCGTGGTTCACACTTCCGACAGCAGCCAGCACCATGCGAGGAGCCTTGTAGTGGCAGTTGATATACTCCACAAGATCCTTACGTGCAACAACTCTGGAATTTCTGGAGGGTCCCTGGACACTGTGTCCCAGAGGGGTGCCCATGAAGGCTGTGGCATGCAACAGGTCAAGGCACACCTCCTGCAGGTTGCCCTCCACCTCCTCTAGCTCCCGCAAGACCACGGCCCTCTGCTGCTCGACGTCTGCCTCGCTCAGCGAGTTGCTCTGCACCACCTCTGACAGCAGCTCCACAGCTCTGGGCAGGTCTTTGGCCAGGGTCTTCATGTAATACGCAGCGTGCTCTCGGGAGGTGTAGGCACTCAGGTGAGCCCCCATGGACTCTACCTCTTGCTCCAGGGTGTTCTGGGGGTGGTTCTTGGTCCCCTTAAAAGCCATGTGCTCCAGAAAGAAACCTACTCCATTGTTCCTCTCACTCTCGTAGCGACTGCCTGCCGCGACCCACAGTCCCACTGTGCAGGTGGCGTGTCCAGTGTCCTCTGAGGCAATCCTCAAGCCATTGTCCAGGACAGAGAGGCGGGTTTCTGGGGCTCCCACCAGGCTCTGGGCATAACTGACTGAGGTCTGTCCACGCCTCAAAGACCGGAGGATGGGACTGTGGGATTTGGAGAGGGCTTGACCCAGAGTACTGATGACTCTGTGTGTAGATGCCGTCATTTCTATTGGCAAACCGAAAGTGTAAGAAACGGCTTCAGACTGGTGTGTCCAGTAAGAATGCAACTAATGATGAAGACTAAACCCTATGTTCCAGTAAAGGTTATTGTGTGCAACCTTAAGCGTGGTTGAGACAAGGCCTGCGGAAGTGATTGATTAGAACTTAGCTAGAGACAGTCTCTTGGTTGTCGTGTAAGCACTAAGTAGTCAACTGATAATGTAGAGGAGATGTTTCACAGTTAAGAATTTTGTCTTCGATGACAAAAGACAACCGGTTGGTGTGGTATTCCAAGCTCGCTGATCAAAGGTGAAAACTGTGGCTGCGCTTGTCCTTTATATAACCTAGCGGGATGCCCGTGTTATCCTGCTGATGTCACAATGACTCGATAGAGTTCTCACTATAGCTCCAAATATGGTGTGTGTGTGTGTGTGTGTATGTGTGTGTGTGTGTGTGTGTGTGTGTGTGTGTGTGTGTGTGTGTGTGTGTGTGTGTGTGTGTGTGTGTGTGTGTGTGCCACCAGAACCAGCCACCTTATCAATATGCTTAACAACGATCATACAGTCAGGGAAATGGCCCGCGAGACACTCATTCAGCATATGCAGCGACACAAGGTACCACCCGTGCTGGAGAATGGCCGTAATTTCTTGGATTCAAGTCATGATTCGGGTGCTACCTCTCCTCGGCCCCACCCCCTACTCCTTACTGAACCTCGTTTCTGCTGTGAACCCACGGCTCGCCCGGCTGTAGGCCCTTAGGGCTAATGACTCCGAGTTCTATTTAATGACTTACCTGCCAGTGCCTCAGTGTATTATGATAGTCCTTGTCACCGACGTAGTATGGTCTGATTTGTGTGTTCTCCCTGTGACTTGGTTCCTTGTCTCCCTGTGTCATGACTTGATTCCTGGTCTCCCTGTGTCGTGACTTGATTCCTTATTTCCCTCGTGTTTGAGGGTTTTCCACTGTTTGTTTCTTAATATTAAGTAAAGTCTCAGTTACCACCTTAATTCCTCCTTGTCCGACTCTGCTCTTGGGTTCCGTTTTTCCATCCGTGTCACATCGTGACAGTATCATAATACCATAATGGACCCAGCAGAGCGCGGTACGGGGGCTGGAACCCCCGCGAGTAGCCAGCCGGGTGGAGATGTTCACCGTCCCCCTGGCCTGGAAGGCTGCCTCGACGCCAAACGTCTATCTTGTATGTACCGGGTCCAAAGTATGTGGGAGCGGATGCTCCAGTCAGGGGAGGCGTCCCAGCTTGCACGGGTGGTGGTGGAGACGATCCGCTCCACACCTTGGAGGTGGGAGCTTCCGGCGTGTGGGGCGGCTCCTCCGGAGTTTCTGACGCGGGGCCCAGCCTGGTGACCAAGGTGTCGTCCTCCTCATCATAACCTTTATTTCAACTCGGAATACAGTTGAGGGGCAGACCCTCATTTTCAATGTAGCCGAGATACAACAATTTTATCCACAGAGATACAAATATACAATTAGAATATATTAATTTAAATAACAGAAGACAAAGAATACTCAAAATATTTACCAGAACTAAAACAGATACATAAGAAAATTAATTAAAGCAGTTACAGTCTGAAATAAAAGTGTTGGAAACCATTGCCCTAAATTGACCCAAGGAAGGCAGTGATCTAATTTTTAGGGACTTCTGGAGCTCATTCCAAGTAGATGGAGCACTAACAGAAAATGCTGCTTTGCCTAGGTCTGAATGAGCAAATGGAACCTTAAGTGTTAGGAAATCACTTGAGCGGGTCTGGTAGGAGCTAGGGTTCTGCTCCAACATGCCACAAATATAAGGCGGGAGCATACCTGAGATGGCTTTAAAAATGAAGAGATACCAGTGTTTATCACGACTCTCAGAGAGAGAGGATAAGCTAGCGTTCCCATAAAGGGTACAGTGATGGGTGCCATAACAGTCACCAGTTACCCATCTTAAGGCAGAGTGGTATACTGTATCAAGGCGCTTTAAAATTGATGGCGCAGCAGTCATATAAATAGTGTCCCCATAATCCAGGACAGACAGAAAAGTGGCTTCAATAATGTTTTTTTTACACAAAACCGGAAAGCATGCTTTATTTCTATAAAGAAAGCCCATTTTTTTGTCTAAGTTTTGTGACCAGGTTGTCAACATGAAGTTTAAATGATAATTTCTCATCGAGCCATATTCCAAGGTACTTGTATTCTAAGACTCTCTCAATTGAAGAGCCACTCAAAGAGATTATGTCTAAGTTATCATGGTTGGAGTTTCTAGCCCTAGTGAATATCATAAACTTAGTTTTCTTTGAGTTCAAAACCAGCCTAACCTCAACCAGGGCTTCCTGGAGGACATTGAAGGCAAGCTGCAGCTTCCTATTGGCAAGCTGGGCTGTCTTGGCAATACAATATATGACCGTGTCATCCGCATAAAGATGTGCATAGCAGTCATTAAGGGGAGAAATTATATTATTGATATATAAAGTAAAAAGAACGGGGCCTAAGATGGAGCCTTGGGGGACACCCATGGAGACCGGACGGAACTCAGACCGAGTGCTCCCAGATTTTACAGATTGGTGTCTATTCAGTAAATAATTTTGAAACCAGTTGGAGGCTAACTCGCTAAAACCAATGTTGTGCAGTTTCTGTAGTAGAATATTGTGGTTGCAATGCAGTTTATTGTCCAGTGCAGATAAAATCGGGCGAGGGAGGCCCATCGTCAGTAACCTGACCCTGCCAGAGGTGGCGGTATTGAGTAACCAGGTTCCTCAAGACAGCTACATCTGAGATCGCTCAAGGGGTTGAGCTAACACCGTACCGCTCCCGGTACGGACCAATCAGCGTGAGCTAAGGGCGGGATCTGGGCAAAAGAGGATGTGACGCCATATAGGAGCGGCTGTTGTTTTGTAGTTTCTTCACTAGTCAACATGGCCGCTACCATGAGCAACACCGATATGACGATAGATGCTGCAATAACATTAGTTATTTCTCAACTGGACAATATTTCTTCTTTGAAAGAAGAGCAAAGTTTGGCACTGAAGGCTTTTCTGCGTGGAAAAGATGTTTTTGCTCTCCTCCCGACTGGCTTCGGCAAGAGTTTAATTTACCAACTAGCTCCACTGGTAGCGAAAGAACTGGGGACGAAGCCGAAGCCTATATTGATCGTCGTGTCTCCTTTGACTGCCCTCGTAGCAGATCAAATCAAAGAGGCTACGAATCTGGGACTCTATGCTGCGCAACTCGTAGATAATGCAGCACACACCGACATCCTCGACGGCCGATGTCAGCTGGTCTTTGGCAGCCCGGAGACATGGTTACTGGAAGATAAATGGCGTGAGATGCTTTCCTCACAAGTGTATCGTGAAAACCTACTGGGCATTGACGTCGATGAAGTTCACGTCGCATACAAATGGTAAGCTAAACGCCGTTAAATGGCTGTATAGTGTAATTGTTAACACTACACATACACTGTAATGTTAAACTGTAAAACAAAACAGAGCAGCGTGTTTCTAAATACGGTTACAGTAGTTCAAAGACGAAGTGTTGTAACATTTATGTTTTATTTAGGTCAAACATTATATTATAAACAATAAGCTAACACACACAAACAGACCAAATGTTAAACACAGATCTTACTGTAACTGTATTGTTGTAATGCAACTATGCACGTTACTATTGCTGCTACCTAGACTCAATGTAGGATTTCTTTTTCTTTCAACCAGGGGACTGGGAGCAAACGGGAAGCCAGCCTTCAGAGAAGCCTTTTCCAGGCTGAATGAACTAAGGGGGGGGGGGGGGGGGGGGGGGGGGGGGGGTTGTGTGTGCATTGGGCTGGCAACCTGGTTAGGTTAATCCCCCTATTTTTAATGTTAGGGGGAGGGGTGTGTTGTGCTGGCAACTTGGGGAGGCTAACCCCCCTGTTTAGCCAGGTTAGGGGGAGGGGTGTTTACACTACAGGAGCAGATCATAGAAGTTGGTGCTGTCCAAGTGTAGTTATTTGTCATGTAAAGAAAATACAGTATGATATGTGGAAATGTCAGTCTTTACCTGAAGCTACCCGATAACATAAATAACCTAATTATTTCCCCTTTATAACACTATAGAAAGTGTAGCCCACAGCAGTTCTTCATTAATGCTTGTTTGCTGATACATGTGCACTTATTGTCTTTCAGGTTTACCTGTTTTAGCGTTGACAGCATCTGCTGATAACAAGAACAGAGGCCGTGTGACCAGGATGCTGAATATGGAGGAGGCAACTCTCGTGACTGTTAGCCCAAACAGGAAAAACATCAGGCTGGGACTGAGTCGGGTTCCTGCTGATAACTTGAACTGTATGGACTGGGTAGTAAAGGAGGTCAAAGATAAGGGTCTATCAATGTCTCCCATCATAATCTATTGCAGAACACTGAAGTTAGTTGGGAGAGTGTTCACCTATCTTAAAGCAGAATTGGGAGAAGATGCTTGGGTTAACAGAGACCAGGATCAGAAGGCTGAGAACCACCTTATAGGAATTTTCCACAGCAACACACTGTCAAAGTACAAAGACAGAGTTTTGGCCTCCTTTAGTGGAGAGGGAGAGGGGAGCTGCCGAGTGGTTGTTGCAACAACAGCTCTTGGGATGGGCTTGAATTTCCCTAATGTTTCTCATGTTGTAATGTATGGTTTGCCAGAGGATGTTGAAGACATTGTTCAAAAAGTTGGAAGGGCTGGCAGAAATGGGTTACAGTCACATGCAATTTTGTATGCTATAAAAAAAACTGTAAGTGCTGGTCCAGAAGTGAAAGAACTGATACACACTGGCACTAAGAGCTGCTTTAGAAAAGCACTGTACGGCCATTTTGAAAACCAGCCAACAAGTGTAGAGCCAGGGCATGTCTGCTGCAGCTATTGCCACTCTGTATGTTCATGTGCAGGTGAAGATTGTGACGAGCCTAGCCCCAAACATGAGGTAATAGAACAAGATGCTGGCATGCAAGGGAAATGTAGAGTGGTAACACAAGAGGACAAATCTCTTATCCGGGAAATGTTAGAGGAGTATATGAGTTGTTTAGAAAAAGACACAGCACATGTCTACACTAGCAAGTCAGCATGTACTGGTTTCAGTGCTGAGCTCATAGATGCAGTAGTAGTACGCTGCACACACATATTTGACTTGTCTTACATTCTTAGAAACCTTCCCGTATTCAGAAAAAAACATGCAAGAGAAATTCTGCTAATCATCAATGAAGTCTTTGGTGACATTGAGGATGTAGAGCCTTCTTCTCAAGAGGATAGCTTCACTGAGCCAGACATCGATTATACAGGGTATTTTGATGAAGATGATGAGGACTTTGAGATGGGAACACAGCACAGCAGCTCAGAATCGTCTGACGAATAAGCAGTTGGCCATTAAAGGCTCTTATAAGACTCACATTGGTTGTCAATTAAAGCTGTGGTATATTTAGTTGACTGAATGCTCATGATTAAAATTGTTTTGTATGTAATTTGAACATAAGCAAGTGATTAAAAGTTTGTCGCTGCAAAAAATCTGGTGTCGTTTCTTTTCCAGGTATGCAAATATATCACTTTTAGATTGATAACCTTTTATCACAAAATAAGTACATCATTGTTTTACATCTGTCCTGGTACTGTATGTCACCCTTTTCACTATGCATGATGACTCTTAATCCCTGCTTTTCCCCCCCATGTTAAAATTGATTGTTTCAAATCATTAGGCTAGAGGCATTGATCAGTTTGCCATTTTACACATGGGATCCAACTTTGATACTGTACAAACATGTTATGATGTTGTTTTAGAAAGTAAACATGAACAAGTGAGGCAAATTAAAATATTTATTTACAAAAAAACAACAACTAAATGCTATAGTTGCGCATACTCAGGTAGGGGAAAATCACAACAATATATATATATATATAACAGGATTATAAAAACAATACAACATGCGTAGCCTATATTCAATAGGGTCCCAAATATGTACACTCTCATATCCCTTTCAAGTACCCTTTGTTAAACAGTGCAAATTCACAGTGCAAATTCGAGATACATATTTTCTGTGTGAAAGTAATGAGAAAAATAAAGATGCACTTGGTCCAGTCATTGATGAACAGCAACAGTGAATTATTGCAACATTTTTGACTACTTGGCAGCAGTTATTGCACAGACTTTTATAGCACAATGAGATATACGTTATCTAAAGTGTATCGTGGACATGTTGAAAGACTGTGCTATATTATTGACTGACTCAGACTCAAGAGTAAAACGCTTTAACGCTGAGAGGAGAGTTTGGTGACCACAGGCAGGATGCCTCAGGTGACGTCGGTGTTTCTGCTGTAGCGGTAGCCGTTTCTGGAGGTCTTCTGTCTTTGTCCTCTTTTTCCCATCGCCTTAAAATGGAAAAATCGTCTTCCATTCTTTGAAGCAAGCGAAGACATGACCTACACATCCGACACGATACGGAGGGGTCTTTAAACAGTGTTAAACCTAACGCTATCAGGCGTTCGTTAATACTTGTTTCGTTTGCAGGCTTAGGCTTATCAAAAATCTTCCTTGTACCCGTTAAAATACCTTTTATGCGCAGATTCGTGTTACAAAAACGGCAAAAATCTCCGACCTCCATGATAACTTTTTTTTAGCAACTTCTTGAGAGTTCTTGTTGTGGTGAAATACTGGACTACGATGTTGACTTCCTAGTGTCGCGCCGACCATACGTCACGTAGACACATCGATATGATTGGTTGTGTTTGCACGCCCACACGGTGATAGACAGACGGTCCCATCCAATCATCTACCAAGTATCTTGAAAAAAAGGTACAGCCCCGTCATCGAATTGGCTCCCGAGATCCCAGATCCAAATAAGCTGTGAAACAATGTGTGGAGCAAGCTGTTTGGATCTGGTAGCGTCAGGTTACATCGTCAGTCCCCGGCCGGGGCGAGACCTCGGCATACTGCTCTTCTCCTGTGAGGGGGGTCCAGCCGGAGCCGCCCGCCGCCGGGGACCACCGACGAACGTCCCCTAGCGAGCGCGAGCGCCGGTTCCGGCGGGGCCTCGTTTGGCCCAGAAGTTCCTCGCCGAGCCGGCGAAAACTTCTGGGAACTCAGATTAGGTAAAGAGTAACGTGAACAGACGGACAGAACCGCAGCAGCAGCTGACTGAGTTTGACACCGCAGCAATGGCGGCGCCACCTACAGGGCAGCGCAAAAATACAAAAAAAATCCCCCCACAAGGACTCTGCCTTGACGTGCACTCGGGTTGCTGGGTTAAAAACAACCCAATTTGAGTTGTTTTTTAACCCAACGCCTGGATCAATATTGGACCAACCCAGCAGTAGTTAATTTAACCCAACAAAATGGGTTGTGCAATTTAACCCAGCAGATGGGTTATACATTTAATCCAAATGCTGGGTCAAATTAATTACAGCCCTGGGTTAAATTCTACCATGCATTGGGTTAAATATTACACCCAAATGCTGGGTCAAATTAATTACAGCCCTGGGTTAAATTCTACCATGCATTAGGTTAAATATTACACCCAAATGCTGGGTCAAATTAATTACAGCCCTGGGTTAAATTCTACCATGAATTGGGTTAAATATTCCACCCAAGTTCTGGGTCAAATTGACTACACATATTTGTTAAATATTCCACCCAAATGCTGGTTCATAATAACTGCAAAGGGTTAATACTAAGTTATTATTGTCATGTTTTGTTAGTCAAATCTGTAATATTGTTTTTAATGCAATAGAATCAGAATCAGAATCAGTTTTATTGTCACATCACAGGTTTACATGGTAAAAAAGTGGGTGAAATTCGTTTTTGAAACATCACTCCCATCGCAACGTTAATTTCCGTAGAAAGAGGAGTGGGGAGAGAGAAAAAGAAGAGGGGTAGGGGGCAAGTGGGAAGGAGATCAACAAGAGAACAATAGAAGGCCAAAATAAGTTATCTACATATTTATAAAGTACCTGAGATAAGAGACAAACTAAGGTGCCTGAGCATAGCAGCAATGTATGTATACTGTGCATGATATACTTATAGGCGCTAAGGTGCTTAGAGAGAAAAAGAGCGCAATAATAAAAAAAATAAAAAAAAGTTTGTGCGTTATACATGGGGATTAAGCAAGCCCAAATAATGAACTACACTTTAGAAACAAGCCCAAAAAAACGCACCCCACAGCTACCAATATTTACTAGCAACTTTACGCTCAGATTCGCTTATAATAAGCGGACATGGCAACACTGTTCAGTAAAGTGACAGATTTGATCAGAGCGAAACTGCTGAGTCACGGTTCACGCCTTTTATGGTGCAAAATGGGGCGTGGAACAATGTAAATGAACCTCTCGGGATCATCACGCCCAGCTGGCTGTCATTATAATATAGAACTGGTCATACGCACGTCTCTGTCATATACGACACCCTTTTTGAATCGCACGTCCGTTAGTGAGTACCAGAAATACGACCTTCTTTACGAACTTCATTTACACCATATTTACGACCCTCGTTATGAATCGGGGCCATTGTTTTAATTGGTTCTCTCTTCTTCTTATGTTACAGTAACCGTGTTCAAGGCCGGGTCCGCCCTGTTACACATGCCTTCCATTCCTCTCTTGGGACTGCACTGTGGGACCTTTGGTTTTTATTGGTGTGTATGTACAATCGTGACACTGCATGTTTCGACTTTTATATTTTATATTGCATGAGTTTGGTGCCAGGCCTGTCCCCTTCGCTTTCCCCCAATAGTACCTTGGTAGTATTGTGTGTACGGGCCGACCCGCCCTTTCTTATTAGAAGAGAAAACTAACTTGTCACTTTATATTCTTGCCTTATTGACTATTGCCTGATATTTTAATAATCCATGTTATTACATAGTTGTTTAATAAAGTATGTTATATTTTGACACAAACTGCCTCCGATACATTGTTCCTGTTTAAGGGAAAGTGGTCATATTACACTGTGTTGAACATTCTAAGGTTTAGGGGTTCCTCCTGCCCCCTCCACAAGCGGGAGGTGGCGTAGTCAGGCATATTTCAGTATTACTATTCAGTTACTACACTATAGGGTTTAACACCGCCCGAGGTTATTTACCGTCCCGGGAACTGACTCCGGTTCCCGGGATCCCGTTTTTTTTTTTGTTGTTGTTAGAAATGAATACTAATTAGTAGAAAGGCCTATCTACAGCACGGAGGAATTACTATTATAATTAGCCAAGTTACTTGCCGCGTTTCCAACCAGGGCAGGGTCCCATCGTCCCATTGTAAACCATATGGGACGCACTGAATGTAACAGTAATGAACAAAATAAAACACAAGTGGCCGTGATGCCCCATGCCTGCCCTGCGCAGGATGATTTCACCGTTTCCTCTGCTGTCAATACGATACGGTAGACACCAGTTGACTAGTTGAGATTCAACATCAAGTGAAACGCTGCATAAACAGTGGGTAGGTTTGATTTCGAGCCTATATTCCAGCTTAAAATGCACGCAAGCCCAGCAATGCTTTTGATAGAGAGAGAGGAGAGACCGGAGAGCTGGAGAGAGAGAGAGAGAAAGTATTAGACCGATGTGGTCCGATTTTTTAATCATCATTAATGTAGCCTATACCCTACCAACACTTGTATTTTAGAACGTTCAAACTACCATTTACTAGAACTACCCAGTAGAACAAGTGAACTGCACAACAGCTGTCTGTCTCATTGATTGTCAGTGGCAGCGCATGCATGTGCACATCAAAATCACACTACAAAACCCGACATTTGATCAACAACAAAATATAGAGGAATACATTTGACAACATACAGCCAACAACATCCCAAAATGGAGTCTTAATGTCCAGCAAGTAGCCTAGCCCAATATAAATTAATAACTGCAAACAAATTACAAGTTTAGGCTATCAAATCAATATCCTACAAAAGTAAAGATAAGCTGTGACCTCACCGGCGCTCTGATGGACAATAAATAAATAATCATTTTGCAAACAACATGTTCTGTTCTCTTGTCAATAATGATACAAATGGAACGTTTATTTCAGCAGCTAGAGTTTGACATTGTTTGAGTGCGTTTTGGGTGCACAGCGCAGCTCCTTGTTTAAGTTAATTGTCTTCACCCGCTGCTGCGCAACAGGGCAGATCTCCGCCAGGGCACTATATTATATTTATATATTATATTTATTTGATTTTAAAAATCAACTTAAGTCATTATTAGTGCAAGTTCATAGGTGAACACTGTAGGGACATTTGGGCACCTCGATGTAAAATTGGCTATTTAAGTATCTACATATAAATGCATTTTAGTGGGCACTTTTTTTTTTTTACCCTTTAACAGGAATTCCCGGGAAGCCCGGGAAAAGGTCTGAAAATTCCCGGGAATTAAAATTAGATATTTCCCGGAAAATGTTAAACCCTACTACACTACCTTTAAGCCTGATTTTAACTGTAGGCTATTAAAAAATCTACAAGCTCTCAACGACCGGTGAACTTGAACTTTCAGTGTCCTTGAGCAAGACAATGAACCCTGCATGCTCCTGATGCAGCAGGTTGTTGACTTGTTTTTCCTTTGCCATTGATGTGTGTGTGTGTGTGTGTGTGTGTGTGTGTGTGCGTGTGCGTGTGCGTGTGCGTGCGCGTGTGCGTGCGTGCGTGCGTGCGTGCGTGCGTGCGTGAATGTAATGCACATTGTATGGTCCTTTGGATAAAGATGATATATAAACTTACCACAAGTTACCACAAATATGGACCTGGATCACTCCCGACTCCAGTATATAACACAGATCAGTTTATCGATCTACCACTGGAAGGCAGCAGTGGCTCAGGAGATAGAGTGGGCGTCTTGGAATTGCAAGGTTCCTGGTTCAATTCCCCAGCTCCTCCTGGCTGCGTGTCATTGAGCAAGACACCTAACCTCTTAACAGCTTCCGTTGAGCAGGATGAGCAGGTTGGTGTCTGGCATGGTTGTGGAATAAAATAAAGCAAGACGCTGCCTTATTATCCAATCCACTTTATGTATAGAGCACATTTAAAACAACGTTGAACCAAAGCGCTGCACACTCAGTAAACAAATATTTACTAAAAAGACTAAGAGTAGCACAATACACAGGGGAAAACACATAGACGTTGCAACACATAGACACATTGCCCCAGTCTGGAGCAGAAGCCCACATGCGAGAAAGGTCGACGTGGCTATCAATACCTCACTCCGAATTGTAACTGGATGCTTAAAGCCTACCCCTGTGTCCCTCTTGCCAGTCCTCGCGGGAATAGCACCGGCCGGCCAGTCATACAAAAGTATGACTGGCACATCCTGCACAACACCACAATAACACCAGCACCTCCAAGCAGACTCAAGTCCCGCCACCCCTACAACAAGGCAGCACAAGAGATGCTCAACTCCACCTGTGAGGACATCTCCAGAGATGCATGGTTGGCAGCAGCTTGGAAGGAGGAGTGGGAGTCAGCCGGGCCCTCCCGAATCCACCGTTACATCTGGGACCCAGGAGATGGCGCCATTGGAGGAGACGACCTACCATGCCGGCAATGGACCACACTGAACCGTCTACGAACTTGGGTCGGTCGCTTTAAAACATCAATGAAGACGTGGGGCTTGGCGGACAGTGCGGCATGCGAGTGCGGTGACCCTGAGCAGACCGCCGACCATATAATCACCATCTGCCCCTTATATAGACCACCCTCGGAAGCCAGCCTCTTTGACCTAGGACCAGAGATGCGGGCATGGCTACACGACACCGAGTTGGACCTCTGACGTTACACGAAAGAAGATTGCCTAACGGAAACAGCAACTCTCAGTCTGGATCATTGAAAGCCAAGGAGTACAAGTGAGTTTGAACACAGGCAAGGTTTGACACGCTCTAACACGGGGTGGAAGATCCTTCCACAGCTTGGGTGCTACAGCGGATCTGACCCCCTGGTCTTCAGCCTTGTTTGTAGGATTAAAAGAAATGACCCTCGTGAGGTTTTTGGGAGGTAGATTAGGGCGTGGCAATATGGCATGTTGATGATGTCATATTGGCATCAGTCGTGCCTAAATATGGAGAGACGGTGTATCTAAAATTTGAACAACATACACACAAAACTAAAATTTACAACGATGATGAGCATGCGGACTAGCCGACACCAAGTCGGGACTCCTGGATCGCTTCTATCAACTCCGTCCTACCCAGTAACAGAGTACGGAGCTCTGCAGTGTTGCTGCCGATGGAACAATTCACAATATGGGATTCATTTCCTTAGCAGACTGACATGCATAAGAAATTTGCTGCAGATTGTCCAAGTGGTTTGCGACCTTAGCCACAGACGGACGGACGGACGGACAGACAGACAGACTGACAGACAGACGGAGAGCTTGTTGCTACTTTAGCTTGACATTCTTGTTTGACCAAGGAAGGCTTTCACTTACGAAAGAAAAACATAAAAGGTTGAACCATAGGTTTCTGCCTGACAGTGACGATATCAGACAACAGTACATGACAATTCAGCAATAAAGTAATGACATCAATAAGAACAGTGACAGCAGTCAACACGCACTTAGCATATTCAGCGGAGCTTGTTTTTTAAGTGGGCTATGGTTTTGGGCATCAGGCTTTGTAGCAAGCGAACCTCGCGGTCTGAGAGGCCTAGGAATAACTTGCTTAAAACGTCTCGGTTACATGAGAATCTGCGGCCAAAGTTCTCGCTGTTGTGATAATGGCCTCCCCCTCTGCTTGAGAGGCCTTCATTACACTCATAAACATCCTTAACGTTGTGCAAATGGCCTCCGCCTCTGCTTGAGAGGCCTTCGTTACTGTCATATGGATGTCTGGTGTTGTGAAAACAGCTTCCGTTTGTGCTTGAGAGGCCTTTGTGGTCGGAAACATCCTTTCTTTTGTGAAAGCGGCTTCCGCCTCTGCTCGTGAGGCCTTCTGTACAGTCGTAAACACCCTTACTATTGTGAACACGGTCTCCGCCTGAGAGGCCTTCTTTGCGGTCGTAAAAGTCCCTCTTGTTTTCATCTGACAGCACCTCATACGCTACAAGAAGCTCTTTGAACTTCCTTTCTGCGTCCCCGTCGTCTGGGTTCTTGTCTGGGTGCCACTTCAACGCCAGCTTCATGTACGCTTTTCTGATGTCGTCCTGTGGCGCGTTGTTCCGGACGCCTAAAACGTGGTAGTAGTTCTTCATGTCTCTTGGCGAACAAAGGAGTTCGAACCAGAGACGGCGGCGGTGGGCTACTAATGGTTCCGTGATGTTCCGCAATGTTTATTTATAGCCCTGAACTCTCCCAAGTTGGTGCATCAGCTGCACGCTGATCTGATCTATTTCAAATGGCCCCTTCTGGGAATAATTGCTCCTAGAAGGCGGCGAGTTGTGTAATACCACTTTCATAATAGTCAATAATTTGTTTATTTTCTCTCCTGCGGTGGGCCGGTCCAGTCTAAAATGCGGGGGCCACATTTTGTTCCCAGATTTGATTGATAATATAACATTAATATTAAAGAATGGATGTAAAAACCTTTAAAGATTATGAATATTACAAATATGAACTTAAAAGTGTATACTCTGTTGGTTCCATTGACTCCAACCGGAACACAATCGATTGATTGATCATTAAGATAAAAATGCTCTTAAAATGCACACGTCTCACCCATCTGACCACTTAACTTGGAAGCCATTCGGCTGGCAGCCAGCACACATATTTCTTCTGTTGGTAGTCATGGGTCCCAGTTCCCACCTGATGTTGCTTATAGGAGTTTCGACTGCTCCAGACCGCACTGAGTAACTGCTAGTTT
The DNA here is from genome assembly GCF_963454915.1 of Gymnoscopelus microlampas. NCBI lineage: Eukaryota > Metazoa > Chordata > Actinopteri > Myctophiformes > Myctophidae > Gymnoscopelus > Gymnoscopelus microlampas. The sequence continues at coordinate 1,229,338 of NC_139952.1, forward strand.
ATACCGTCTTCAGACGATGACTTACGTCTAAGATGTACAGGTGATTATGCCAGGTCTCGTGGACAACATCCGGGCTGAATGTGTTGTATCCATATGGGTTGTTGTATGCTCCAGATGTTTTGTATCCTCCAAATGTGTATTCTCCAGATGTGTCGTATCTTCCAAAGGGGATGAGACGGTCTCCCACCATGCAACAGCACATACAATCCAATCCATCCATGACCACAGTAATAGGCTCTATGCACAGCAGCCATATTGGGAATGAATTGGCCCCTTCCTTACTTCCTTCACAGGTGTTACCATATAATACTAATTAAGGCTCCGTTCCATTTAGTGTGGCACAGTGGTTGTCTTATTTTCAAGGACCATCAGTCAATATAGTCGCATCCGCAGAATCTGCAGTAACACGACAGATTTTAATAAACAAGCGGATGAATTGGGCTTGAGATTTAGACAAAAAAGGTATCCTGAACAGTGAATAAAGTCAGCTAGAGATACATATAAAGAGATGACACAGGAAGAGTGTCTCATAAAAAGACAGGCAAAACCCACTGACTTGTTGTTTCCTGCAGTACTCTCCCATGGGGAAGGAATTTGAAAACATTATAAAGAAGCATTGGCATATCATAAATACAGATCCACAGTTAGAAAATGTCTTCAAAGATCCCCCAAAGGTGGTGTATAAACGCCCTCCAAATTTGAGAAATATGTTGGTAAAATCGGACTTGCCTCCTTTAAGGAAAGGCACTTTTCTAGATGTCCCAGATGGGAATTACAAGTGTGGGGCTTGCAAACAATGTAACTTTACCACAAAGTGCATCTCATACAACCATCCACACAAAGGGAAGAGTATAAAAATAAAAGGTTTTATCACCTGCAATCAAAAGAATGTTGTGTATCTAATATTGTGTCCTTGTGGTCTTGCCTATGTAGGAAAGACCACCAGAGCTCTCAAGACCAGGATTGCTGAACACCGAAGCAACATACGCACCAAGGATCAACACAGTCCAGTGGCCTTGCATTTTGCAGGAGCACAACACAGTGTCTCATCCCTGAGATACATAGGTATAGAACATGTTAAAACGGAGGTAACATTGATAACCTCTTGCTAAGAAGAGAGAGTTATTATATCCATATGCTACAAACTATGACACCTAGAGGCTTAAATCAGGAGGATGAATAAGACACTTCCTGTGAAAGTAACCTCTAGTCACTATTCTGGGGTGCAATACCTTCTCCCCAGTTTTAAAGTGATTTTCATAAGATTCTTAAGCCCAAGCGTAAAACTATTCTGGTAATATGATCCTTTACTGGTGCCAGCTTGCCTCTGTGAACATGCATCCTACCAAAGCTAGTCTCTGAATCATTGTGGTGTTTAATGGTTCCTTGTTTTTGTTTTTTCCTTTATTGTAGTGTATTCTGTCCTCCCTTTTTTGGTGTTAGTCTTGTATATCCCTTAAATGATTTGGGGAATTCTTTTCCTGTTTTTTGGTATTCCCTATATTTGTAATTCTGAGTAATTCTACAGGGACTATAGATATTCTGAAAATAGAAATATTGAACCTTGAAATTTTGACTAACCACAGACCCAGACAGGCCACTAAGAATACAATTGGTTAAGAAGAACAAGTAACCATAGATATGATTTGAATTGTTTTTAATTGGTTTGACCTACGGGCATACAAAATAAAGTAAAATAAATGTATATAGACCAATTAATTGTTTACTAACATTGAGACTGGATGCGCAGGTGATTGTTTCACGCAATCAATTTCCAACCTGTTGTTTCGGGGTGCGCTAGTTTCAGCACACCCCAACCCCCTCTTGTGTGTTGGCTAGTGTGGCACGTCCTGGCGAGACCTGATAGAATGGGTTTCATTTAGCGCATACTGGTTGCACGCATACTGGTTCTTATCAGTGTGACGTCGTCTGTTAAGGGGTCAATATATCTGTGCAAAGATAGGCCTTTTGGCCAGCTCACTCAGGGGAGATGTGTCACACCTGTGGTGTCACAAGTGGGGGTGGCTGACACTGGCCATTTCCTGATAAAAGCACAGACTGTTTGTGTATGATCATGACCTGATGAAGATCTATAAGATCGAAACGTTGTCCAAATAAATAAAGTCTTTTTGTACCAAATCCGGTGTGCGGGCTCCATCCATTTTTATACTATTTTTTTTAGCCCAGCACCCACCAGTCGATGTGCGTTGCCTATTTTCTTTTATTTTCAAGACCCCCATAACTCTGAGAGTGTACAAATGGAAGCAAATGGACCGGGTCCATTTGCTTCCATTTGTACACTCTCAGAGTTACACACCCACCATAAGGGGCCATTTGGGAACCAAAATGGAGTGTTTCTAGTGAGCCAACATGCACGATATCAGCACCCTGACCAGAATGGAACAGAGCCTTCATTAGTATCATTGGTAACACCTGTGAAGGAATTAAGAAGAGGCCCAATTTCTTTCCAATATGGCTGTTGTGCATAGAGCCTATTCCCTGTGATAAAGTTTCTTCCAGGATAAGTTCTCTGGGTTGAATTTCCATAGAACGTTAGCCTTAGGAGAAGCCCTTTTTTTATCACACACATTTTTCTCCGGTGGATAGACCAGACCCTCCCCCACCCCCCAGACATGCTTTGTTTACATCCACGATCGTCAATATAAGGTAAAAAATCACACCCAGTGTGAAGTGAGCAGTGTTATTTAGCAACAACAGTGGTCATCACAGTGATGGAAGCGCACTATTTTACTATATTACAAAAAATATATATTTCTTTAAGTGCGTTGTGATATTTATGAGTTATAAATTTCATCATGCGTCTCGCTAGCCAATCACAGTACTGAGCTTAGGGTGTGAATAGAGTCAGTCAATCACAGTACAGCGAAAGACACATTTTCACGACGGTCTTTTCACGACGGTCCCAAACCCACTTATAGGAGCGGCTACACCGCTCAAAAAACCCTGGCAGAAGCTAAATAATTCATGAATTAATACCTGTCGGGGAATGTGTTAATTAATTAAACACCAGACCACTGTAGTGGTGTCCAACTTGTAGATGCCATTAGTGCCAGGCGAGTTGAATCCTTCGTACGCATACATGACCTTCCCCAAGGCACAGGCTGAGTGGCCTTTCCTGTGCCCCTCTGGAAAGGTCCCAGAAAACCCTGGGCTTGAACCATCTGTGGGTGTCGACATCAAATGCACAAAGAACACCCTGTACCCCCTTGTGTTATTGACGTCTCCCCCCAGATGTAGATGGTATGTTCTATCAGCACAGCTGTGTGAAACGAGCGCCGGTGGGAAAGCTCATGGGGACGGTCTACCAACATTATTTTATGTTATAACAATATTTGAAAACCACTAAAAAGGGTATTTCTTAAATATAGTGTAACACACATGAGTTGCACCAGCAACTAAAGAGTTAATTTAGGATGACTAACACTGATGTTCTTGTGGGGGGTGCTATAGAGTCCTAGATCCCTATTCCAGAACAGAGAGAGGAAGGTTCAAGGTTTCTTTATTTTGTCATTAACATGCGAACATGAGAACGAAATTTGCACTCAGGACCAGCAGTGTGTACAAATAAAAACTATCATTTCATAAAGAAGGAAGAAAGCAGCAGAGAGCAGAGCAGAGCAAGGAAATTAGAAAAGAAGCTAGGGTCAGCCTAGGGGGCGGGCCGACACCATTGCTTGCATGGCAGACTTTATATATATATATATATATATATATATATATATATATATATATATATATATATATATATATATATATATATATATATATATATATATATATATATATATATATAAACATCCTATGACCCCAGGCTACAACACTGATGATACGTCCCAGGTGCATCCATGTGATGTTTTTTCGTTATAGTTATTCTATTTATAGTGGCTCATAGGAATTTATAGACTACGTGACAACCAGGAATAGATTGGTGACCACCGGAGAGACGGGTAACAGCCGGAATGTAGACGGCATCCGGGAGCAGTTTGGGTTGGCGCCCCAGTCTGTGTCTTCCGTGAGGAAGAAGCCCAAAAAATCCACGGTGAGGCCTTTTGGAGGGCCATTCAAGCAAGCCGCAAAGGGAGCCTGCAGTACCACCACGGGCCAAGACACCATCACACCAGAATGAAATGTTTGGAGCGAGGGAGTCTGGTGCAACGCTCAGGTCCTGGACCTGGTGAGACGGAGGAGGAGCCCGGCCAGGAGGCCATCCACAGAGCCTAGTCCCTCCACGTGCCAGAGTATCTCCTCTCCCCCCCATTCCTGGCAGAGTAGTTTCGGACAAGCGTATTGAGTGGCCCTGTCTTTCCCTATTTAGGGAAAGTGGGTAGCCACCGGGGACGTAAGTCGGGGCTTGATCAACCCTGGCTGGGTCACCTGGGAGAGGGTGTATATTGCGAGACCCGAAACATCCTATGACCCCAGGCTACAACACTGATGATACGTCCCAGGTGCATCCATGTGATGTTTTTTTCGTTTCGTTTTATATATATATATATATATATATATATATATATATATATATATATATATATATATATATATACACACACACACACACACACACACACACACATTTTTAAAGTCCTTACAAGACAAGAAGTCAGCGGTGGACATGTTTAAAAACATGCATTTTCACAACCATAATAGTGCTAATAGGTCAGTATCATGTCAATATCATGACAGAATCATATCAGAATCATGTCACTATGAAGCTATGTATGACATCTATGAAAAAGTTGAATGTGCAACACAATTCTATACAGTGTGTAGTGGAAACGTTAAAGACCCCTGATGTAATAGTTCTCAAATTAGATGTCACATACAAAACAGGGATCTGTTCTTGATCGTTTTTTACTTCAGAAGACATTATGTACAGTATCTTTGAAAAACGTCTCATTTAGAAAACAATTACAAAAAACAAATTCCTTCTACTGAGCAGTTCATAAGGAAAACAGGATCACTGTATTGAAGTTGCTCTGAGAGCAGACCTGCTGTCATATTGCCGAACGTCAACAGCCTGGGTCGTCTTTTGCTTTAAGAGCATGTACAGTTTTAGTGTCGCTAGTCTCTTGATACTTTTTCGACTTATATGGTGGCATGGCGGGAGCCAGGTGGTGGTGGTGTCCATCCCGCTCATAATGAGGTCCAGTGGCTTCTCATTTGTGATGAATGCCTGTTGCTGTGCTTCCATCAGGTGGTGGAGCCTCTTGTGAAGGTCATGGATGTTGTGCGAAGGGTGCACCAGTTTCCCCTTACTTCTGATCCTGGTAAGTACTGCCTCTGACTCTGTGGGATGGATGCTGTGGTAGCTCTGCTCATCAAGGGCACTGCTGGAGAGAGAGTACTCACTGCATGCCTCGCGTTTCGTTGTTCTCAAACACTTAAACACTGCCCATCCTGAGAGGTAGTACAGAACCTGCCCTTGTATGAACGGCAGGGGTTGCTGCACATCCTCAACCTGAGCTGGCAACAATGTTGACTGGCTCCTCTGTTTGGGCCAAGGAGTCAATGAGGTCAATCATTGTGCCATGAGTGTTGGGGCCCTTGCCCTCAAATTGAGAGAGGGCAATAGCCTTTAGTATCGCACGGCAGGTTTTCGCGCTGGGGTGGATGACATTGTTGGATCTCAACTGTGAGTGCAAATTTTCATTCGCATCTGTTGAGATCCGCCCAGTGTGGAAGTGAGTTAGAGATGTCCTCTCTCCTGTCATCTGGGCCATCCACAGCTTATTTTGTGGCAGGAAGGACAGGGGAACTGATGGCAAGTGCTGCTCCAATTCCTTTGGAAAGAGTGCAGCACCTGCCATTACCAGCATGGTAGTTGTTGCCATTCTTACACCAGTCTGGGATGGCTTCCAGCCTGCAAGAGTAACAAGTGAATTTAATTAATTCATTTGGTATTGTAAGTGAAAGTCACATAACTGCTGCCATTAATTCTGATCTTCTGTCTCATTGGCACTAACCATGATGCTTTCCTTTGGATTTGGAGCAAAACACTGTTCCATTCCAGGTGTCCATGAACTCCTGCAGCCTCTCCAACTTCCAGTTTGCCCCAGCAGTAGTGTTTGGTGGATATAGTGCTGCAGAAATTAAACATAGTTGGTTAGTGGTGTGCATGCGTGTGTGTGTGTGTGTGTGTGTGTGTGTGTGTGTGTGTGTGTGTGTGTGTGTGTGTGTGTGTGTGTGTGTGTGTGTGTGTGTGTGTGTGTGTGTGTGTGTGTGTGTGTGTGTGTGTGTGTGTTGTTTTTACCCACCATAAAGGTGCCCTCTTGAGGTCAGGTCAAACCAGTCATTGACCATATCAATGAACCAGGCAGTGGTCAAAAACTGGTTTGCCAGCTGCTGACAATGCACCAGCATCCGGATGGCACTGGCAGAACTGCGCAAAAGAACTTTGCATGGTTCATCCAAAGTTCACCTAGAAGCAGACAACACAACTGTAAGTATGGAAACTACTGCAGACACATACCCTTAAGTCTGTGTCCACCTTGTGAGTGTATGTATATCCTAGAAAGAGCAGATGTTTTCTGTGTTAAATACACTCAAGGACAGATTTACTTGGCCTTTTGCACCTACTGTCTGCACTTAAAGTAAACATTAAATGTGTGTTGTTTGTGCAACATACTTTCATTTTGTTAAAGCTGTTGTCGATATGGCTTGCTGTGAGACATGGCACCAGCTTCTCAGAAGTGCCTGCCTGCACAGTGATCACCTTTTCAACAGCGGACATTAACATCTGGAAGCATTTCAAGCAGAAGTAGGTAGATTTGTTCATGAAATGACTGACACTTATAAGTTGTTGACTATAAGTATAGCTCATGTTGGGTGAACCTTTATGAATGAGATAACATGTCAGAATCTCATCACAATGGAGGTCATTGATTTGCTATTTTGATATTGTTAATCTATATGTATAACATCCTGCCGGTTAATGTACTCACTGTGTCATAAGGCAAGGAATGTTTCTTCACAACTTCATCTGGGAGGATGAAGTCATGATTGCGTAATGCGGTTTTCATGGCCTTCAACAGGTGGGGGGTGTCAGGACAGAAGAACAAATACGCTCCCTCAAAATGTGGATGCTGAACATACGTCCTTTTCATCGCCTGTCCAACCTGGAGGCCAGCCTCCCTCCACATCGCCTGGTTCGATGAGTCCATATCAGAACACTAGAAGTTCAAGTCTAAAGCCTACCACAGCAATGATTTGTATGCCCCGCTCTCCACATGCCGCAATTATGCCTTTTATGTAGGCCCAGAGATCCTTCCCTGACACTGATGGCCCAGTGAAGACATATGCCACGATTTGCTTTCTTTCTTTTCTTTCTTTATTCGGATCCCCATTAGCTTCCGCTGCCGCGGTCGCTAGTCTTCCTGGGGTCCACATAAAACATCACAACATAAAACAACATACAATATACATACAACCATCAACTGACACTCGTCAGTCCAAAACTAAGCTACATTAAAAGTGCCAATGATATAGACACAGAAACATTGGTTAAACATCATGTACAAAAACATATTGATCATTCTAATTGTGTGATCTCTCCCATTAATATCTGTTTAATAGATTTTTTGAATACATATTTGCTCTTAATTTGTCTAATATTTACGGATAATGAGTTCCATTGTTGGGTGGCTCTATAAATAACAGTTTTTTTAAGTACTTCTGACTTTGGTTTTGGAAGTTCCAAATACCCTGAGCTTACTTGTCTTGTGTGATATCTATGTTTTAGACCTGCATTAAACAATTGATCTCTGAAGAAATCTGGCTTCCCCTCAATAATTGCATTTCTGGAAAATTTCATAAGACTTGATGTTAACTTAGCCTCAACAGTTAGCCATGCCAAACTGTGGTGCATCCTTGTAACATTAGTTTTAAAAGAGCAATCCAGTGCTAATCTTGCAGCTCTATTTTGTGCTAGCTGGAGTTTTCTTATATCTATTTTAGCAGCAGAGGACCACACAACCATACAGTACTCCAAATGTGAAAGGACTAATGCCTGTGTTACCTCCTTTCTAATTATTGGTGTAATATAGGGAGAACATCTGCGTGTAACTGCAATACCCTGCCCCATTTTCACAACAATACTATCAATATGATCCGACCATGTCAAGCGCTCATCAATTGTGACTTGTAGTCCTTTGTGAAGGAGGCCACGATTGTCGTGAGGACCTTGGTTGCCAGGGCGTCATTTTGGGGAGGCAAGGTTATTGTTCCCAACACCGTTTTGCTCCCTTGGTCAAACTGAAGCTCCTTTTTACACACACGATCTGTAAAAAAACAGGATAGCATTAAAAGCCTAAATTTGCATATGAAGCAAAATATATGGGAAAGAAACAACCTCTTGTCAATAAGCAACATGGGTGTGTAAGTTCAACAGTGTGTGCAGTCTACAGACTTATCTGTCTGTTCTGTGTGTCTTTTTGAAAAGGTTTAAATTAAAAAGTGTTATGCTGTGTATGTAATACTTATTCATAATTCAAATTTGGATATAGTACTAATGGATCTATACAAACTAACTGCACATTTTATATTTAAGGCACCTTTAGGGCAGCAAGGCGGCCACTGGGAGGAAGGTTCTGCACGTTAGACGCCATCAAATCCAATATATCATATTGGATTCCTGGTTTGAAATTAACAGCTTCCAGGTGCCTGTTGATGGTTCTGTAGCATGGGCATTGGGAATTTCATCTCTAGATTGTGTAAAGACATTTTCGTGAAGTTTAGACTTTGTTTTCTGTCTTTGTCAGTAAGATGCAAATATGTGATATAAAAAAAAAAAAATCTAAAAGAATCTAGGGCACATACCTTTTCTTAAAGGAGTAGTTTCTTAAAGGAGTAGTAACTTATTTTCCATCAATTGCACACTCCATGAAGCCTTGAATCCATAGATTTATTTTAGTTTTTGTGGCATTCCTAAGCCAATAATTTGATTCCCGTCTCCTACCGGCTAATGTATCCGGCAGGAGACACAAAGTAGATTATTTGTGTCTCCTACAGGATACACACCCGGTCATCCAAGTTTCAAAGACTATGATGGTGCTATTGCATGTGTGGCGCTTTGACAGCGAATAATAATAATAATTTACATTAATGGTAACATCTCCACAATGCATACTGTATTGTATTTATATGTTTAAGGTTTCAATTTCAAAAGTAAGGAAATTGGTTACGTATTCCCAAATCTAACTAACAGCTGCATGTTTTGGGAAATTATTGTCAGTAACGAACGTGACTTGTAATACGTGTAATATTTATTTAAACATTAAGTTCGATGTTCATGTGCACTTAATTAAAAAGGTTATGTTCTGCAGGACTGCATCCATCCCATGTCTCTTTACCAGTTGGTTGCTTGCTGTAACTGTGCTCAGTGCCGGTTCCCAGGGGTGTTCTGTTGCCGTTACTAGTGCAAGGCCTCTCAGCGGTGCAGATGCTCTCAGTTATGCAGGGGTTCATTTGATCATTGACTGCTGTAGGGAGAAGATTTTTAAATCTGGGTCTTTGAAAAGTGATCCTTAATGTTTTCTTTTTGTTGTTGATCATGTTCATGATTACGCTTGATTAAAATGTTCAGGATGAGATCATCATGTGTTTTTTTTTTACCAGTTTCTTGGTTCCTGTAAGTGTGATCTCTGGCAATTTCCATGTGTATTATGTTGACGTCACTCGTGCAAGGGCTCTCAGACTCGGCGTCAGCGGTGCAGATGCTTTCAGCTATGCAGGGGTTTATTTGATCATTGGCTGCTGTAGGGAGAAGACAGGTTCCTGAAACTGGGTGTTTGAAAAGTGATCCTCTAATGTGTTTTTTTTTGTCGTTGATTATGTTCATGATTAGACTTAAATGTTGAGGATGAGATCATGTTTATTTTTTTTTTTTTTTACCAGATGAGTGTTTGCTGTAAGTGTGATCCATGTGTTTATTGATGCCACTCGTACAGGGGCTCTCACTCATTAGATCAGGGACTGCATTTGGCAAAAGACACCCACTGTATTCAAACTGGGCGTTTGAAAAGTGATCCTAGTTTTGAAAAGAAAACAAGAATGGTGAACTTTTCCAATTATTGACACTGAAATAGCCTTGTATGTGTTTTCACATAGTGTCCTACCCCACAGAGCCTTGATCCTGGTGTGGGTTTCCAAAGTGCGAACCCATCTGATCCAACTCTTTTAATGGCTTTTGCCCATTTTCGACTCCTCACTGGGTCATCGGGAAATCTATAAAAATGCTTTTTGTGTGTCCTGGACTTACACTTTGGTGCTGCACAGCCAACCATCGTGACTGTTGTGAAAAGACACATTAGATAAGACAAAACAATATGGCCATTAAAGGACATAACATTGTATCTGAAGACTATTGACTTGATCATACTTCATACTTGTCATTTATCCTTCCTCTGTCCATTCCTAACCCAAATGACCAATGTTGAGTGGTAACTAAACTACATTACTCGATACTATTCTTGAATACAATTTTGAGGTACCTCTGTTTGAGTATGTTTTCAATGCCTTATACTTTACTACATCTCAGAGGAAAATATTGTACTTTGACTCCACTAAGATTTGAAAATTAAGTTCAGTAGTTACTTTACAGATTTATATTACAAAACAAACATTAACCAATTAAGCCCCATTTCTGCTTCATCTGTTCAAAAATAGCTTGTAGATCTGCCATTTTGAAAGGATTTTGACATGTGGAAAGCTTGTAAAGATTTGTGGAATGGGACACAATGACTACTTCTACTTTTGGTACTTATATTTTATGCCAATACTTTTGGTATTTTTATTCAAGTAAATATTTGGATTCGGGACTTTGTTTTAACACAGTATTTCTACATTGTGGTATTGCTGCTACTACTATTTGAACTACTAATACATTGGAGTCCTACTGTATGTGATTGTGAACTGCTATGATAGATACCACCACAAATGTATTTCATGACATTTATACATTTTGATTACATATTTACAAATATTTCCACAACAAACTTACTTGCTCGTTCACCATCAGTGAAAAAGATATCACTGGAAAAAGACATGTATATATAGGCCACTTTGGGGTCGTGGGTTTGTGTGTTGTGGACTTTGGGGTTGTGCGTTTGGGTGTTGTGGATGTTGATATGGATGCTGGGGAGGTGGATGTGGGTGCTGGGGATATGGGGGCTGAGGAGGATGGTGGAATGGAGTTTGCCACTGTGTATGTGGAGCTGCCTGGGGGGGGGGGGATGTGGAAAGATAGCCCTAAGACCTTCAAATAGCTGCCCTACGATACGAGTTTTCCTTTAGAAATCTTGAGAAAAGCATCTCTTCCTGTTGTCGATTCCTTTCCTGCTGTTGCTCTAGTATCCACCTGTTCTGAGCTGCTTGCATCTCCTCCATTTAGGCCTTCTGCGCACCCGACCAAGTTTGCATAGCTCTCTCATACCCAGATTTCCTGTAAACAACAACGATTGAGTTTGTCTTTTGACATGTAATTACTCACATTATGTAACAATAAAAATGTGAACAAAAAAAATAAGCGTCCCAGCAGAGTCTTATGTCCACCATTTAACATTACCCTAGAGATTCTAGATTGTCTGATAATCCGTGCATTGCATGTATTGCAAATACAGTCACAGAACAACAACCTATCAATGTGTGTGCCCCATACACATGTGTTCATTGAAGGAAGTTTACACACATATAATACATGTGTTCAGTGCTGCTGTGAAAATGCAAAAATGCATAGTGTATGCATATGGAATACATGCTATGTATGAAATATCAGATATATCAGGGCCACATTTAACTGTGCACTGTAATTGAGACAGTTTACTGACAGATAGATTATTTAAATGTAACTTACTCTTTTTTTGTAGCGCTTTGGACAGACAAATCAACAGCCTGGGAATTGCTTTCTTCAGCAGCATCTGTTGTGTTCAGTAGCGAGCTGTCATTTCCCGTGCTGCTGCTGTGCTCATCGTCTGGACAACGTTATGGGGGGAGAACAACCATTCAAATAGTAGCAGCCAGTGTTGCCAGATTTTGCGAGAGAAACAAGCAGCCAGGTCTATGAAAACAAGCCCAAAAGAAGCAACTAGGCTACATGAGCACTTTAAACCTATATGCATCAGCTATTTGAAAATAGACGATCAACAAGCTCACAGATCGGCTATTTTCTAAAATATCTTGAGGAAATAAAGTGCAAAATGTGGCATGTTTTGGAAACATTTTATCAACTCGAATATGGTACAAATACACATTAATCTGGGGGTCCTCGACAGGAAAATGTTTGAGAATCACAATGAGAATGCAGACCGCGAGAGAGTTAGGAAGCCAGGTGGACAGCGCAAGGTGAAGGTCCACTTCCCAAAGTACAAGAAGGGAGAGTATTCCATCTCTTTTGTAAAGGCCAAGCCCAAATAAGGATTGATATAGAATAAAGTGTTATTGGCAATTTCATATAAACAAAACAATTCCAAGAAGAACTGCTTTGTTTCCCTGGTAGTGTAGACTGCAGACTAACGGGGAAATCAAAGGCACTACAAGTAAAAACATTATTAGCGCAAGACAACAGAGATGGCAAACTAACATGCGTTGGTCATTGGTGTGTTCAGGGTTTCCAAACATTTTTAACAATGAATTTTCAAAACTTTTCCATAACTTCTCCAAAGTATTTTACCCCGTTTCCAGGCCTAATGGCAAGCATATGGTGCAATAATATGAGGCTCTTGTGTGCTATCAATGTGCACCAAGACAGACTCGGGCGGAGGTGTCATGTGACAAAAATAACAGATCTACAAGCTTGCAACGTGTTGTTAGCTTGTAGATCTGACATTTTTGTCACGTGACGTCCTGTATACATCAGGCCGCACGCACATAGCTTGTGCAGCGCAGCACTGCATTTGACCATGTTACAGCTTTGGAGTCAGGCAGTGGTAGAAAAAGTGCTCACATTTTGTACTTAAGTTAAAGTATCAATACTGCAATGTAGAAATACTCTGTTGCGTTAAGTACAAGTCAAGAATTTAAAACTTACTTAAGTAAAAGTACACAAGCACTTAAAGTACCAAAAGTAAGAGTACTCATTGTGCAGAATATCCCGTTTCAGGTTCCAAAATGTATATCAATCTTTTGAAAATAGCAGATCTATAAGCTCACGATGCGTTGCATCGATCTATCTATCTATCCATCCATCCAGCCAATCTCTCCTCAGTGACAGTTACACACCTCCTCCACCAGGGGGCTAAAGGCAACTGTGTGGAGTCGGGGGACCCTTCTTTGAGCAATGCGCATGCGTGAAACCCTTTGACCCGCCAGTAGTAACGTGGTGTATTGTTTCCATGGTGGAACAAACAAAGCTTCCAGATGGGATTCAAACAAACGGCTCTTCATTAAAACAACACAAACGGATAACATCCGTGTGTTAAAGGTAAAGCCTTTCTATTTAACATTGTGTTCATGTCTGGACAAAAAGCAGCTTCCACTGGATAGAATAGTGCGCTAGCATAGCATAGCTGCTAATGCTAGTCCTCTGAAGAAACACAGTGTGTGGTTGTGTGTTGTTGTAACGTGTTGTTTATTAGATATAAGAAAACAGTGTGTAGTTGTGTGTTGTTGTAACTTGTTGTTTATTAGATATATGAACACTGTGTGGTTAACTTGTGTGTTGTTGTAACGTGTTGTTTATTAGATATAAGAACACAGTGTGTGGTTGTGTGTTGTTGTAACTTGTTGTTTATTAGATATATGAACACACTGTGTGGTTGTGTGTTGTTGTAACGTGTTGTTTATTAGATGTTACACCACCATTACAACTCATTTGGACCTACATTTAACATCTGTGTATTTACATACTTATTAAGCGTCACATCTGTGTGTGTGTGTGTGTGTGTGTGTGTGTGTGTGTGTGTACTATTAACAGTGATGCTCATTTGAGAAGTGGTTGCACTCTATTTTAATATTTATTTAACGCGCACATTCACGTTACGTGCCCATTTTTTAAATGTAATTTAACAGTAGTTTCAAAACAGTCAAGCAAGCCCCCACCAATTGGTTTGGGGCTTGTACTTTGGTTTAGCTTTTTTCGCTCTCTTGTTCTCAGCTGCCTGATGGGCTCTCAGCCAAGTTCTCGTATGTCGTTGGATCCCAGAACCTTCGAGGTGGCCCGTTTATCTTAATGAACATCAAAGATGCCACCCGTGAAACCATTAACCGTGTGCGGGTTGGGGTGATGATTTGATTCATGGCGCTGAAACCCCTTTCACATTCACTTCACACCTGACGACCTGAGCTATTGTTACGCTAAGTAACCAGGTACTCGCTCGGCGCACGGATCGAGTTGAACGCATTCCTCCATGCACGCTCGTGCACATCCGTGCATGTGCTTGCACGTCCTCCTGGTCAAATAAGTGGTTACACGGCGTGCAACCCCGTCCACTGAGCATTGCACCCCTGACTATTAAACACAAGAACGGACCAAGTACTGTTATTATCTAAAGTGTTAACAGGCCATATGCAGCATGCTGGTGCAACAGCCATCTGTGTGCACTGGTTCTCCAAGTGTGGTCTGGGGACCCCGAGGGTTCCAGGGGGTGCCCCGGCAAAACATGGAACAGTTAAAAGTCTTAAACCTTTTTCATTTTATGTTTTGCTTTTGATAGCATGTTATGTAGACATGATGCCAGGTCATTTGTAGAGCTGGCTGTGTATATAGTTTCATATTATAGATGTATTGGATATTCTACTGTTTAGACTGATGATAGGTTCATGGTTTGCCTATGATCCTAGATTACTATTGTATGCATTTGATGTATTACCTTGTGTTTTTGATTGATTGATGTACTTTATTTAATAAGACATGAGAACAACAGTACATGGAAGTACAAATTCACAATACAAGGTCTACTAAACTGGAAGACTCATTAAGCACTGAGCTTGTTTAAGATGAGATCCCCATGCACAAATCATGATGACATATAAGAGACAGATATACACGCTACTATACAATTGGCTTACAGCTTACTGGTATGAAGAGTGAAAATATGTTCGAGAGAAGAAGAAAAAATGGGGGGGTTAAGACTTAGACAGGGGCCATTTTCGAATTGCAGCCTCCTGAAGGTGTATATTTAGGGCAGTTTTGAAAGTGAGTAGGGTTTTACACTCCTTTACTCCTTTTGGTAGGGCATTCCACATTTTTGTTGAATAGCATGACAACGAGTTAATTCACTTTGTTGAACCAAATCTGGGTTGAACATGATTCGTGGAGCTGCCTCTGGTGTTATGATCGTGGACTTCATTAACGTTTTAGAAGTATTTTGACAAATACAGGGCGATACCAATGTTGTGGTGTATCTTGAAGACCAGGCCCATTGTTGCTGTACTCTGTCCTCAACCCTAAGCCATCCAATCCTAGCAAAATGAGCAGGGGTTAGATGGGTTTTGTGATTGAGGCCAAGAAGTAGCCTTAGTAGTTTGTTTTGGGATGTTTGGAGCCTTGTTTTTAAGGCCTTGGTGGTGTTGTGATACCATGAGGAGCATGCATAATCGTAATAACCTTGTATGAGGGCCCCTGCAAGAAGAGTATTCTTACTGACTAGACAGCCAATCCTACACAAAAAGCGTGTTCTTTGGTTGGCCTTTTTGATCACTCTTTCGGCCATTTTGTCACGGGAGAGGTTTGCCTCCAAGATGGAACCCAGGTAGGTAATTTCCTCCTTTCTTGTGATAACATCATCACCCGCTTTGATCGTGAAACTCTCAGCCTGGCTAAGGTTAGAACTGGGCCCAAAGAGGATGGATTCAGTTTTACCCAGGTGTAATGATAGTTTGTTGTCGGAGAGCCAGATTGATTGATTGATTGATCAGTTCATCAGGTCTGAGCCCCGCTCCCTTCCCCTGGAGCCTATATATATGTCCTATATATGTTATAATAAAAAGTTGTCAATAGAAGTCATCAACAGGAGTCGCTGTTGGTCCACCATAGTTCTTCATCAGGGCGGGCAAATGGGCCTCATCCCTGTGCTGATTTGCGAGCTGAATCATGACCTTGGGTCCCACGGTTTGAGTCCAGCCACCTGTGGAATGCACATCCTCCCTACAGATAACAGTCTAAGCATCTACTGTCTCAATGCATCGGCCGGGAACTGGGAGATAGCACACAGAGTTTCGCTATGCAAGCAGAAAATGCAGTTTTCTAAAGTTAATGTCAGACAGTGGACAAGTACATGCGTATAAACATATTTAGCACAATAAATCTACTTCTAAGAATATCATACTAACAGAGCTATAATGATTTCATAGGGTAATAATGTATTTTCTTTGGGTGTATATATGAACAACAATGAAACAATAGTAATTAGGACACACATATGCTTTTAGTCTAATACCAACTGCTAATAACTAAAGCTTAAAAGGATATAAGTTGCCAACAGTACCGAGCGGGTTTTGACCCTGATGGTTTTCATGGGAGCCACACTGTCCAAAATTTGAATGAATTTGGTCTTGAAACCAAGCCAAGATTTGTCTACCTGTGTGCTGTTTAGTACGTCGGACCAGTCCTGTTCCTCTAGCCTGTGATCTAATCTCTTGTAGTTTTTGAGGTCTCTGATCGTCACAGTTTTGTGGTAACCGGTCTTAGGTTTACGTTTCTTTCTGGTACAAAATATACCACAGATATACCACAGGTAGAAACACCACTACTGAGGATTTTGTCCTTGTCCGTAGAATGAGATCTATGGTAGTTTGAGTGGAAACACACAGCCTTGTGGGCTGAGTGATCAGCTGGTGGAATATGAGTGCTGAGCACAAAATGTCTTGAATTACTTAAACACTGACACTTCCTTCCGGAGCATATCCGTGTTAAAGTCACCAATAAGTATCGTCTCCACATGGTCCACCTTAGCTAAACACTCCTCAAGTCTATCATACAGTAGCAATCATTCTGGTTAGGAGGTCTGTATATGGTACCGACTAGCACAGGTTTAGCATGTTTTCCTTGCATACTGTAAGTCACTCTGGATTAAGAGTGTTTTCTAAATGCCTAAATTGTAAATTTTGACAGTGGGTCTCACAGATGGGTCCAGGGACCCTCTGGGTTCCTTGAGGGTGTTCCAAATGGACCCTTCCAGGTCTGTAACTCTGTAATGGAACCAAATTAACCCGCATTTGTGTACTCTCAGAGTTATGATGGTCCTTGAAATTAAAAGGTTTGAGAACCATTGATCTAGGAATACATTAATATTCCATTAATAATTGTTAATGTGCAGCTACAAGTTAGTAAAATAATGTTGTAAACAGTACAGTAAGAGTATACAAAAGTTGTGCAACATCAACTGAAACAATCAAAATATGACTGCAAATGAAATATCGTCATGTGATAAATTACGTGGTATCGGAATGGCATAGACTGCCATACTCGCTGATACTGATACCAGCATTTTAGGGAGTATCGGCAGCTTTTCCAATACTGGTGTCGGTATCGGAACAACTCTACTGACAGGCATCAGACAGAGCCTATGGTATATGCCGTAGCCACTCTTAACGGTGCATCTTCAACCGCTTATCCGAAATCGGGTCGCAGGGGCAAAAGTTCACAGCACAGAACTCCAGACTTCCCTTTCCCGAGCAACATTAGCCACATCCTGGGGGACCCCGAGGTGTCATGGCTTGACATTAACTTTTTGTATCTTTGTATCTCAATCACACACAGCAGATGTACATATTTTATCAATAATATATCACAGTATTGACAACATGCTTAGTATTGACCATTCTGGCCAGCAACTTTCTTGATTGTTGTGGAATGCCACAACAATCAAGAACGTTGCTGGCCGGAATGGTCAATACCGAAAAAAAGAGTACTCATATTGGGCACTGGTATTCTCATAACTCTGTGGTCTAAAATCTGTTGACTGTTGCGTGCATATTATTGTATGTTTTTGTGTGCTGTTCAGTAATATTTTAATTGTTTGTTTTAGAGATGTATCAATACCATTTTTTCCTCACCGATACCGACTTGCGTATCGGTCAATACCGAGTACCGATCCGATACCGGTGTGTAGTGGTTCAAATTGGGGTAAAGGGACCCTCGGGGCTCATTGAGGGCTTTCCAAATGGACCCTTTCAGGTCTGTAACTTACGAGTGTACAAATGGAACCAAATGGACCCTTCCGTTTGAGTTACAGACCTGTCAGGTCTGTAACTCTGTAATGGAGCCAAATGGACCCTTACGGGTCACGGGTCATTTGTACTCTCAGAGTTGGGGTTCTTGAAATTAAACAGTTTTAGAACCACTGATCTAGGAATAAGTATGGAATCCATTAATAATTGTTAATGTAAGTTAGTAAAATAATAATGTAAACAATACTGTAAGAGTCGTGCAACATTAACTGAAACATTCAAAAGTAATACTGTAAATGCAATGTGATAAATGACGGTATGATAAAATACAGCATTTTAGGCTGTATTGGCAGCTTTACAGATAGGCCTACCGGTATCGTTATTGGAACAAATACTCTAATTTGTTTTTGCCCCTCTCTGTCTTTACAGAAAAGCAAGGTCCGGAGCAGAATCGCTTTAAAAAGGATCCTACCAACACCCGGAAGGCAGCCTTGCCGGTTGGTATGGGGATGCCAGGGATCCGGGCCGGGTATTACCCCCTCTCCGAGCGGCAGCAGGTGGCCTTGCTCATGAAAATGACAGCTGAAGAGTGCGTCAACAGTCCAGGTGCGTTGGTGCCTTGTAATGGAGACATCTCCATTGTATCTCCATTGTCTTGTATAGTTCTAATTATTGATATCGTATTGAACAGCTGCCATTTTGTATTTGATTATTGTGTTTTGTTTTATTTCTCTGGTATATCGGCAATCACTGCGTGTTCTTACACATACTTTACAAAAAAAAGGGCAGCAATTGGCTTATGTACATATGTTTTATTTTCAATGAAGAGGTCAAAGATGCCTTGGGGGTCAGTGGTGACTGACAAGGAACATAGCTTTAATTTAACTCTTCATTAATGTACAAATGTAACCAAACAGACCCTTTTTTTGCACATTTTAGTTACAAATGGATACATTAACTTGCGTTGAAAGGGTGGCATTTTTGGTTTGTGAGGGAACCCCTATTTGTAACTTTACCTTTCAGGACGGGAACCCCTTTTGGGGTTGTTGTTGCTATGTACAGTATATATATATAGCAACATACTTTTTACAATTTAGGTCAGGATTTAGAAGAAGTTTTTAGAATAGGCCTCAGGTCTAAATGGGTTAATGATTAACACTAAGTTGACCTTAAATCGGAGTAATTAGTGTCGCTCTTTGTTATCAATGAATTTTTCTTCAATTAATTTAAAGTGGCATTCAAATGTCTTAAATCTTACTTGCCTATACCTGCAAAAACCCTGATCGTCCGTCACAGTGATGACAAAAAAACGTATAATTATGTTTCCTCTCGCGATAAATAACCGATACACTGGCCGCAAATATTTATATTTTATTAAAGCGTGCATGTATTTTCCCTGTATATGCCCCCCGCCCCCCCCCCCATGAGTTTCCATGACAGTAGTAGATCAGCTATTTTTCAGCGGTACAGTCGACCAGTGAAGTACAAATCGGGTATCAGACGACAATTTATTAGCTGCAGCACGTATATGTTGTGCAGCCTATATATGCCAGCATAATCCCAATGAATGGCGAACAGTAGCCAGTACCAAATTATAATTATACTTCCTGTCAAGGACAGTCAATAAAGATATATATATATATATATATATATATATATATATATATATATATATATATATATATATATATATATATATATATATATATATCATTTTTATCTTCAGTGACCTTCTCTGTGGTACGTAATGTTGCTGAATGATAACAAAAGGTATTTCTACTTGTGATTTCCACAGACCACCACAGGAAGACATCTACAGTATCAGGAGAGAAGGCCTCCAAAACATATGCACCGTTGTCAGAGGAACGACGAGATATGGTCCAAAGGATGCAACCTGTAGTAAAGTTGTACAGGATAGGTATGTACTGGTTAATTTTTAAACAGCCCCATCATCAAGCAGGCTCGCTCACTCTATCAATCTGTTTTATCATGTTTAACTTAATACAAGACTGGACTGTCTGGACGGTAATATTGCGGTTCTATGCGGGAGGACTAGCCATGGTGTGTGGCTGTAATGTGCTTTCATTGGCTGTAGCGTGCACTAGATCGGGGCCGATAGCCCCAAATATCCAACAAGTTTGAATTCTAAAAGTTGTCGGGAACACCTCGCCGACCGTACTTTATTTTTCTCGGAGTACCGTACACACTGCGTGATCAACACCTTGCCGAGGAACGCCCGATCTTGACTCATATCGGTGGTTTTGTCAGCGATCACCAAAAAAGCTCCCTGACAGACAAATCGGGTGAAATATCGTACAGTGTGTAGGGGTCTTTACCTCTTACTCTGCTGTCTGGGCCAGTACCTCCATGAGAGAAGGAAAAGAGGATGAGATGGGTCAACCAATAGTACCCCCCCCCCGTTCATTGTCTTCTTCCCTGATCATAGAGGTTGGGCCTAGAGTTGTCAACGGGCTCATCTCATGGAACCTGAGGCCCGGGAGGATGCATTTTCCTCCCAGGCCCGAAAACGTCGGGTGGGGTTCGGGCAGAATTTGAGAACTCTAGTTGGGCCTCTCAAAGATTAGTTGGTGTGCTGTCTCATAGCATCATAGCAGGTGGTTGGCATGCTGTACATGGGGAATAAGACAGACCTTGGGGGAGGCAGGCTTTCCAGGTCTATTGTTTAAGCATCTTGGCCATTGTGTTACTGTAGCAGTATTTATATGATTGTTATTGCCGTCGGGCAATTACAGGTCATGTTCTACTTGCCCGAAAAGGAAATTGGCATTATAAAATGATAGATACAATTTTAACACTTTACTTTCTACTTCTGGGGCTGCACAAAATGTCATACCTCAATACTTATGCCAAATTAGCCTCTCGTGGCCAGACAATATCACACGACTACTGCATGGATATTAGTCTGGTCCCTATCAACAATAGATTTTTTTCCAAGGGGCGGTTACAAAAACATCCAAACGGACTCTATTGGTTAGACCTAAACCAATCAGAGCAGTGCTTCCTTGTACGAACCAATCAGAGCAGTGTTTCCTTGTACGTCATTGCTCCAAATAAGGTGATAAGCCCGCCCACATTTGGATACTGGGCCCTGATTGGTCCCTCACGACTTCGGAGGGAGAGAAATGAAATCTATATTGAGGGGGGGCAGACCTAATCTGCCGAGGGCTAAAGTGCGATGCGATTTTGCAAAGGCAGATTCGTCTGGAACCAGGCTAACCAGGCTAATGCCAAATATCTCAATAGCTATAATACAATATGACTACCGCTTCACACTTGTTATTTTATATTCTTCAAAAACAGCATATTTTAGGTCAGCTGTCTGTGCTCTTATTTTAAATTCCACAGACCAGAAGTGACAAGTCACTTACTTGCCTATAACTTGACTTAACTTGTACTGCACTGTTGTTTTGAATCTGACACTTTTCAATAGGCTCATAGATTAACATAACATAGACTTGTTTGACAGCACTGTGATCAGTGTATTTATCAGACATTTGAAACTCTCAGAACTTAGTAAAGTTGACCCAAGGCTCCGTACTTGGTCTGCTCTTTTTCCCTCTACACTCTACCTCTTCTAAAGTTCCCTCTCAGAATATAGGGATTTTAGGGTACAGTAAGTGGTTAATATAAATAAAATAAAAAGGTCCCGTCTCACAAAGATTTGGAAACCCTCCTGTAGTAACTGAGGACCCCCTAGGGGTCCCGGACCCCACGTTGAATACCCCTGCTCTACAGGACATTACTTTATATCTAGGCTAGAAAACATTCAGTTACATATTATACACAGCTGCCATTAACTAGTACTGTTGATTACTTGATTGCCTATGACATGTGGTCAAATGCACAGGCTCAATGAGCCATCGTTAACCTGCTAGAGTGACATAGCCGACTGGCAATAATATTTGTGGGGTGTGCCGATATATCGTCCCACGATATATCGCGATACGTTTTCGTGACGATATGTAACGTTTTGGGGAAAAAAATAGTTTTGGAAAAAAAACGATATTATAATCATTATAATCAGGCATGCAAACCGCCCCGAGGTGAAAAGTGTGACAACATGTTTTTTTTTTTTCGGGTCAGGTGTCACACTATTGCCCTATTTGGATTCAAAACGGCTATTGTAGCTGAAAAGCTACACGTTTGCATGTCTGAATAATGCAAAAACAGAATTATTTGTTTGCATTTCTTTTTTTTCTCCCCCATATATTTTCATAATAAAAAAAAGTGCGTATCGAAGTTGTGAGCCAAATATCGTATCGTTTGGTGTCGTTGTTTTTCCCCCTGAAATAGAGGCAAAGTGTGCTGGAATCTTAATAATGATTGGAATATTGTGTTTATTTGTCCATGTATGTTTAGTTAAGGTTATGCTACTTTCTATATTTTCCATTTTGAGGTTTGGGTAGGGGATAGGTGTAAGAAAGGGTTGAAAATGGGTCCCATGGGGGTTCATTTTCCCTTGTTGACCTGGGCAACAAGAAGATGACCATAAGGGTCCTAAAAAATATATGTTATAAAAAATGCCACTCAGGTGCTGTGGGACCTATGTCCCCTAATAGAATATTAGAGGACAACTTAAGCCATTTTCATCTTCATATAATTGGTCCTCACTAATTAATGCTCATGATATTGTCTACTCACTCAGTGTCTCAGAGGAGGGCTGTGGACAGTTCAGAAACCCGCTGTTGAGTGACATCATCAATAGGGAATCCAAGCTCATAGAAACTGCAGCCTTTCTATTCCTGTAAAGTTAGCATGATATAATGGAAGCCATAGAGACACACAGGAACTACACATTTCACGCCCACAATTGAGACAGTGCACCCACGCGAGGTGTCCATGCTATTCCTATGAGAGGAATATGAGAGTTAGCCTACTTTTAAAATGATCCTACATGAACTGGAGACGATATAGAGTTGAATAAAAAGATGTTTCCAAATGTATAGAGTGTCAACATATCATCTTGTTTTCTTAGTAGTTGATGTGTTTCACATTTAATTTGCCACTTTAATGGGTTACCCATAATGTTAACACAGCAGAGGGGAGACGGCAGACAGACAAGTAGTCGCATTTCAGTGACATCACTGTCTTTACCGCGCGCCGCCTTTGAATTCTCATCCAAATCCTGACTGACTTTGTTCATGTCTATATTTTGAAGATGTCACAGGCTTATATTAATTTTCTACCTACCGTGGAGTTCCGACGGTACATGACAAATTAAAACGTGTGGGTTTACCGCTAGAACTTTTGACACATTGATAGACTATATTATATTATTTTGTGGGTTGTATATTGAGATTGCAGGTATGTCACATTAAAAAGGACAAATCAAACAAATGGGACACTTTATTAGAACACAAAAAAAAATCGCTACAGCCTCAGTAGTCAACCAGTGAAATTACAGTATTTTACGATGCCTCTCATAGAGAATGCATTGACAGCTGCAGTACATCGTATTAACGGACCTCGCGTGGGTGCACTGTCTCAATAGTGGGCGTGAAATTGGTAGTTTCCGTGTGTCTCTATTGTTCTCGCGTTAATACAAATCTAAATACAAATTTTGAAAAACATTTCCCCATCGATGATGTCACTAGTAGGCGGGTTTCTGAAGTGTCCACAGCCCTCCTATGAAAAACAGAGTTGATCCACCCATATTATAATGAGCATTAGTGAGGACCAATTGTACGAAGATAGGTGGAAAATGGGTGAAGTCATCCTTTAAGAACAAATAGTGGAGCAAGGAGGCCATGTATGGGCAACGGTAGAATGGGGGATCAGCCACATCAACCACTGGGAAAATCGGACTAATGGATAACAGTGAAGGTGGCAGTAAAAAAAAAACATGTTTTAATATGAAAGACAGTGATGGTGGCAGTAAAACATATGTTTCTATGTGAATGAGGGAGCTTAACCAATTAAAACTGGGAAAGCATCCGTGTCATTTCATATGTTTGCATCGGCTATTCAAAAAGAGCAGATGTACAAGCTTATAGTGCGTCACTTAGTATTACACTGTGAGCTTGTACATCTGCCATTTTTTACCATTTTTGAAAAATCTTGTTAGTGTGAGCACTACAAATTTAGAATAATCGGCACGGGAGCACTGTGGAATGAATGAATGAAAGAATGAATACATTTGAATAAATATATCTTTTATATTATTCCTAGATTTCCAAAGGAGGAACTCCAATCTGGTCAAGGAGGAACCGGAGCCTCCACAGATTAAAGAGGAAC
Organism: Gymnoscopelus microlampas; assembly: GCF_963454915.1. Taxonomy (NCBI): domain Eukaryota; kingdom Metazoa; phylum Chordata; class Actinopteri; order Myctophiformes; family Myctophidae; genus Gymnoscopelus; species Gymnoscopelus microlampas. Next base: position 1,253,716 of record NC_139952.1, read on the forward strand.
AAGAGGAGCTACTTCTTAGACCAGAGGGGGGGTTGAAGTTACTAGGAGTGAAAAAAGAAGATGATGGTGAAAACAGTGAGGCAAAGCCTGTAGCCAGCAGCTCAACTGAACACATGAAAACTCAAGCCATTGTAGACGACTGTGGAATATCACAAGCAACAAGTTATAAGCAACGCCTCCACACAGGGAAGAAATGCTTTAGTTGTAAAGTGTGTGGGAAAAAGTTTAGTCACACGCGAGGTCTGAAGGAGCATACAGTGATTCATACAGGAGAAAAACCCTTCACGTGTAGAGATTGTGGCAAAGGCTTTTGTCGAATGGATGTTCTTAAAATACATATGAGGATTCATACCGGGGAAAAACCCTTTACTTGTGCAGTTTGCAGTAAAGGCTTTAGTCAACTGGCCCATTTAAAATCACATATGATCGCTCACTCAGATAAGAGATGTGTTAGTTGTACAGAATGTGGCAAAATGTTTAAAACAAAGCAATGTCTGAAGGCGCACACTTTGATTCATACAGGAGAAAGGCCCTTTAGTTGTACAGTATGTTGTAAGGACTTTGGTCAAAAGGATATTCTAAAAATACACATGAGGACCCATACAGGGGAAAAGCCCTTTACTTGTACAGTTTGCAACAAAGGCTTTGGTCAAAGTGCTCATCTACAATCACATATGAAGACTCATACAGGGGAAAGGCCCTTTAGTTGTAACATTTGTGGAAAAGCCTGTCATCACAGGAGTGAATTACAATTGCACATCAGGTATCATACAGGGGAAAAGCCCTTCATTTGTCTGATTTGTAGTAAAGGGTTTCATGAAACTGGTCATCTAACAACACACATGAGGACTCACACAGGGGAAAAGCCCTATAGTTGTACAGTTTGTGGCAAAAGCTTCAGTCAAACAGGTGGTCTTAAATCACACATGGGAACACATACTGGAGAAAGGCCCTTTATTTGTACGGTTTGTGGTAAAAGCTTTCGTCAAATGGGTGGACTGAGGTTACACATGAGGATTCATACAGGGGAAAAGCCCTTTATTTGTACAGTATGTGGTAAAGGCTGCAGTGATCCTGGTCATCTAAGAACACACATGAGGAATCATACAGGAGAAAAGCCCTATACTTGTACAGTCTGTGGCACATGCTTTAGGCAATCATCTCACCGAAACACGCACATGAGGACTCATACAAGGGCCAAACACACTTAGTTGGGACACGTGTTTTGATCAACATGCACACCTGAATATAAGATGATCGAGGAAGAATACGTTGGCCCGTATTTCTTTCCTCCCTCTAAAAAGCCATCTGCGTTGACACCAGGCAGCAAGGGTTCGCTCTGGAAAATGAATCCAATACGGAAGTTATGTAAACACTGCAGTTCTCATTAAAGGCGAAGGAGTCCCCTCCTCTGGTTTCAAAGGAAACTTAAATCCATTGAAGTCAATGTAAATGTGACCCAAATTTACACTTGGTTTATTACCTTAGTAAACCTTTTCATAAATGGTTTGTTTTCAATGCTAATATAAAGTTTCTGATGTAACTGATAATGTGAAGTTAACAGAGAATTTTGATTTAGAGCAAGAGCAATCTCCCTTGATTGCACCGTTCAGAGGTAAAAGTGACTTAATCCCCCCTCCAAACCGCAATCCTTCTTTAGAAACATTTTATGGGGGACCTCATCCAGAATAAACATCATTATAATTGTAAATGTTTTAACAACCTCAGTAGTGATGAAGTGAAAGTCATCTCTGATCTTCAATCTGATCCTTTGATTATTATAAACTGACTATGTAACTGAGTGTCTCAGACAATTACAGGACACAAACTTTTATACTCCACTGCTGTCTGATCCCACACCCCAGTATAAAGCTATTATTTCTGGAGTTTTTTTTTAGATTAGACTTTCTAGCGGTTCAACACCCTAGTGTCCTGGTGTTCTACACCATTCCAAAGGTCCATAAAACCGTTCTCATCCACCTGGTCTCAGGCATTGGTTCTTTAACTTCCAATATCTCCACATTTGTTTCATTAGACCTATAGCTGAAAAATTACCTTCTTTTGTAAAAGACACCATATGATCACCATACTGTAGTCCCTGGATCCACTCCCACTTGATTGCAATCTTAGTTACTGTTGATGTTGTCTTTATACATTAATGTTCCTCATGATGGAGTCATTCAACATTTTTTACAGTTGTGCAATACAAACTCAAGTCTGTCTAACCATTGTGTCACAACACTTGCAGAACTGATTCTTAGTCATAAATCATAAATCAATCACACTTATCCTACACAGACATCGGCACATCTTACAAACGGATCCACAGCTACGTAATGTTTTTATTGACCCCCCTAGAGTTGTGTTTAGGCGAGGCAGAATTCTGAGGGACTCCGACCCCATAGGGAAACTACAAATTTGGTGCGTGTGCTCAGTGTAACAGTACCATATTAAAATGCACAGGTTTTAAGCATCCTCACTTGGGTAAAACAATTACCATTAAAAGTATCTATGTGTGTTTTTTTGTTTTTTTAATATATTTGTTTTCTTCTTAATCTGAATGCCAATCCCAAAACAGATGATGCAAGTCCAATTGAATTGTACATTGTATAGGTCAATAATACACCCTTATGAGGTTCCATAATAATCTGGCCTTCTCTCATTCAGGAGTTTGACCATGGAAGTTCCCTGTGTAGTTTCTTACTATTTTATTTTTTTGCATTTCACAAAGTGCCATATGCTATAACTTTAAAACCTTCTTGCTGGTATACTGTTCTCTGCTCTATGCTATTCAGATCTGTCTGTTAATAATAATAATAAACTTTATTTGTATAGCACCTTTCATGACATGAAATGCAGCGCAAAGTGCTTTACAGAGCAAGAATACAGTTACAGTTACAACCAATTTAACAATAAAGCAAACAAAAAATAAAATAAAATAAAAGCAAAAGCATAAAACATTAAAATAGGCAATACAGTGAGGACTTAAAAATCAACCAAAGAGTCAGCTAAAAGCAAGAGTGAAGAAATAGGTCTTGAGCTGTGCTTTAAAGCTATAAAAGTTAAGTTAAGGTGTTTTAATTATTATTACTCAAAAACCTCTTAGAAATATTGTTACACATCATGTACTAATATGTTGTATATATTCTGTACATTTAGAATCCTATATCTGGATGTAATTGACAATGCATTGTTACCTGCCCAGGTAGGGCAACCTGATTGAAACTTTATCGCAGGAACACCTCCAATGGAGCTCACCTGTGTCCTCCCCTATAAATGTGAGGTTGATTTTCTGCTGTGTTCTGCCTGAAAAAGACCCTTCCAGGTCGAAATGTTGGTATTCCTTTAATAAAGACTGCATTGTGGCTATGAGTGTGCAGCCTTTTATTTACTTTCAATGCTAATTTAAAACCTTCTTTCATTTAGCATGTTATGTGTTTTTTGTAATTTATGGTCCCATTTATTTAAAAATGAATGATTAAGGAGGGTATGCTTTCAGGGCTTGTGATTGGGTTCTACACAAGATAATAGCAAGACTCACCATCTCCGGTTTACTTCCCGTATCTGCGTGAAGTGGGCGGACGCTGTTTTAGGAGACCGGAAGCAGGTTGGAGTCTATCAATTCCAATGTTAGGAGTGAACGTGAACACAGCTTCTGAACCATTCTTTAGCTCCATGGTCACTGAAGCAAATCTTGTCTTGGACCCGACCGTCAAAAGCCACACAATGGCCCTCATTGGACTGTACAAACCAGCTTATATTTGAGCCCAGGAATGATCTTACGCCCACGTCCAAGTGACATATCAAGTGATCCTCCACAGCCAATCCTGGCGTACATTTGGTTTGTCCTTTGCTAAATCTCACGGCTGAAACCGACCGCCATTTAAATAAGACGCCCTTAAATATTCTCGAAGCGGCCCAATATTACGACATGAACAACCGGAATACGACAAAACAACGTATGGAAAGCCAATTAAGAGTTTCCCCCGCCCACCTCGCTACCTGTCATGTCTGCGTCCGACTACACACACACATGCACCTACCTACTTGCAAGCCCAACTGCGTTTGCATTTTGGAACACTGTGGAAACCGCAGTCTTTGCCAGTGGGATTACCATGTATTCCGTGACGGTACAATCTTTGTCAAGTAGTACATGAATGACACCAAGCACATCGTCATGAATGGAATACGTTTATATATGAATTAAACCCATTACCGTGCGCAGTGCCAGTGCGCGTTCTAGTTACACTAAAATAAAGCAATCATGTATTCCCCGTGAGTCACGGGCTGCCGTGATGCCACGTTAATGAGAGATAGCCTAGCAAAGGCAGTCATAATCTGAATGAAAAGATTACAGCGGCACCAGTCCCGACTCCCGAAAATGCTCTCGCATAAGTGCTCGTACCTTTTGAAAATAGCAGATCTATAAGCTCACAACACATAGCACACTGGTTGTCATTGCGCTCGCGGCCTTTATCCACCGAACTAGAGGCTTCAAAATAGGTCTCTAGAAACCAATTTGTAATGTCTACACCGACAAATGTACTATCATTCTAGTCCAGGATGACAATGACAAGCCAGAGATACTAAATAAAAGGAATCTCATAATCTATATTAACATTGCTTAATAAAATTAACTCAATGAGTTCATCTTTTGATTTATTATTATTTCCCCCCAGTCTGGAGTTGAATGCATACATTCTTCTTCTTAGCTGCAGCTCATAGGTTACTGGTAGAATAATATGAGCATCAGTGCCTGTCCACATTTGTCAGCATTTTAATATACTGTTGCTATATTCATACATATACAGCCAATAGCGGTTTATTATTAACACTAATTATTATCACACTAATTAATAGTGACTATCAAATTAGTAATGCAACATATTGCATTACTTAGTTTGATTACTTATTTAGATCCTACCTATTTGGTGTATGTCTTCTTGAGGTGTTTGTAAAAGCAAATATTTCTTTAGTTATCTGGACAAAAAAGAAAAAGACTTGAATAAAGTTTTCACAGCTATACAGGTCCTGAGTGTATGTGTATGTGTGTTATATCATTAAAGCGTGGTTATCATTGAACATATTGTACTTACACAATGACTACTGTGAACAATACAGGAATGAGCACCGTTTCATTTCACGGTAGGTCTTGGAGGGGAGATAGATCCCACAGCACCTGAGTGACATTTTTTGTAAGCTGTTATTTATAAGACCCTAATGGTGTTTAGTCAAGACTTTTACTTGTTGCCCAGGTCAACTAATGTTCTAATGGATTCATCTATATTACTCTTTTTACTAAATGTGGATTTTCGTTTTTTTAATTAATCATGTAAATTTAGTCCGAGTGTGTGTGTGTGTGCGTGTGCGCGTGCGTGCGTGCGTGCGTGCGTGCGTGCGTGCGTGCGTGCGTGCGTGTCAAGTCAAGTCAAGTCAAGGTCAAGGTCTTTATTAGTGTCCCAAAAGGGCAAATAGGCTTACAGCCGGAGTAGTGGTTTAAAACATACAGACAATACAGGACAACAACAGACATGAAACACCGTAGCATAAAACATAAGTCTGGGCGCATCTAGTGCAAGATATAAGACAAAGGGCTACATTCAGAAATATAAAGTGCCGGTCATAAAGTGCTTGTTTCATCATCGTCATCATCATCATCATCATAGTGCAAGAGATAAAGTGCAAGAGATAAAACAAAAGGCTATATTCAGAGAATAAAGTGCCGGTCTTAAAGTGCTTGTTTCATCATCATCGTCATCATCATCATCATAGTGCAAGAGATAAAGTGCTAGAGATAAACCAAAAGGCTATATTCAGAGATATAAAGTGCCGGTCATAAGGTGCTTGTTTCATCATCATCATCATCATCATCATCATCATAGTACAAGAGATAAAGTGCAAGAGATAAAACAAAAGGCTACATTCAGAAATGTAAAGTGCCGGTCATAAAGTGCTTGTTTCATCATCATCATCAGTAACATTATCTTTTACCTGTTACTGGCAGCATTGATTGCAAGAATTGAAGCAGGAAAATAGGAGTGCTTGTATCTGTTATTTTTGACACCAGGGGCACCCAGACGACGGCCAGATGGCAACATCCTATAATCTGGTTCGAGTGGGTGGGCTCTATCTTGCCGAATGGACCTGGCCTTCATGATCAGTTGTCTGTTATAGAAGGCTAATTTTGGAGGCGGTTTTGACTATACTTCTAAGAGATTTTTTATCCTTAATGGCGAGGTTACCATACCAACAGGTGATAGAGAAGGAGATAACAGAATGTACATAGGCACTGTAAAACAGCTTCATCAGGTCTCTATCGACATTAAATCTGGCCAATTTCCTTAGACAGAAAAGGCGTTGCTGGCCCTTCTTACACAGCATGTCAGTGTTTACATCAAATTTCAATTTGCTGTCAATAATCGTGCCAAGATATTTGTAACTGGGTACGATTTCCACTGGCTGGCCACAGATATCAGTGTTCTGGGTGGGATGGGGACCACGTCTGAAGTCAATACAGAGCTCTTTTGTTTTTGAGATGTTTAATTCAAGGAACGCATCACTACAGCAGGACAAGAAGTCCTCTGTGACCTGACCATGCCCGACCTCGTCATTGTCTAGAAGGCTGACAATGACTGAGTCATCCGCGTATTTTATGATAAAACGGTTGTCGTGATTACTGCGACAGTCATCCGTGTACAAAATAAACAAGAAAGCGGAAAGAACACAGCCCTGTGGCGAACCAGTGGAAGTGGACAGGAGGCTAGACATTGTCTCATTCACCCTTACACATTGAGATCTGTTGGTCAAAAAGGCAAGGGTCCAGCCTACCAGACATGGGTCTACACTGAAGGTGTTCATTAATTTCTCAACCAGAACATGGGGCTGGATCGTATTGAACGCTGAGGATAAATCAATAAAGAGCAACCTGGCATGCTTTTTACTGCCCTCGAGATGCTTGAGAACTAGGTTGAGAAGAGTGGCAGTTGCGTCCTGGACGCCTCTGCCTTCCCTATATGCAAACTGAAACGGGTCAAGAAGGCTCTCAGTTTTAGCCACAGGCTCTGACTTGATGAGCCTCTCGAACTGTTTCATGACCAGGGAAGTAAGAGCTACGGGTCTGAAATCGTGTTTTAGGTTTGCTGTTCTTGGCTACGGGTACAACAGTGGACCGTTTCCAAAGGGAGGGTACTCTCTGCTGGCTAAGAGATAGTTTAAAAATAGAATAAAAAATGGGACCTAATTGTTCAGCACAGGTATTTAGCAAGGGAGTTAGATACCCATGGTATAGAGTTTGGGTACACTTTGATGGTTTTCTCAGGAATAACAATATTCTCACAGTACAACGACCAGCTAGTAACAACATCCGTCAGTTCATTGATGTCGGCAGAGGACTCAGAGAACATGTCCCAGTCTGTGTCCCCAAGGAGGCCCCGGAGGGTCTCACAGGCGTTATCATTCCAGTTTTTAATGCGGATGCTCTGCACTTTACCACGTTTTAGAGCAGTGCGGTAAACGGGGAAAAGGTGCACACAGTTATTGTCGGAGGCCCCCAGGGGCGGGAGGGGTACAGATTTGTATGCGTCCTCGACATTACCAACATGTCTAAGGTTTTATTGGACCTGGTCGGACATGTTACGTATTGGTGGAAGTCTCTGAGAGTCTTTTTCCAGGACACATGGTTCATGTCACCAAGGATGAGATTTGGTGCGTCAGGGGAGATTAGTTGTAGTTTCTGTACAACCCTGAGAATTTGCTCACAGGTGCTAGCCTCATTAGCTTTTGGATGTATATAAACGACTGTAATAAATATCTGTGGGAACTCCCTCGGCAGATATGCTGGCCGTAGAGAGACAGAGAGCAATTCAACGTCAGGGGTACACAAACTCTCCCTAACAATGACAGATTTAACACTGCACCAACACTCATTAACATACAAACATACCCCCCCACCAGTTGACTTGCCCGTAACTGAGGCGTCCCGGTCCAGACGAAAGGGAGTTCCAAAGCCATCGATCTCCAGATCGGTGGCTAAGTCACGTTCGGATAGCCAAGATTCTGTGAAGGCTAGAATGCAGGAGTCCCTGAAGTTGTGGTTGCAGTGGATTAGAGCGTGCAGTTCATGTCTGTAAACACACCAGCCAGCTGGTGTGCACAGACTTTGAGCACACGACCTGGTATCCCGTCGGGGCCTGCCGCTTTACGGGTGTTCAACCGCATGAAGGCCTTCCGCACGTCAGCCTCCGAGATGGATAATGGGCTGACCTCCTGTGGTGGTGCAGGCTCCGGTGGTATGGTGTTGGTGCCGTCTGTCTCGAACCGTGCAAAGAAGGAGTTCAGCTCATTTGGGAGGGAGGCAGAGGGGGGCTCCGTGCTTCTGGGTCGCCCTCTGAAGTCCGTTATTTCCCGGAGCCCTTGCCACACGCTCCTCGCATCCCCATTCTTGAACTGGTCTTCCAGCTTAGCACTATATTCCCGTTTAGCTTTCCTGATGGCTTTCTGGAGGTCAGCGCGGGTGGAACCCAGATCTCCGGATCTAAAGGCAGCATCCCGTGCATGCAACGCAGCACGGACGTCGCTGTTGATCCAAGGCTTCTGGTTTGGATAGGTCCTTACTGTCTTCTGTGGCACAACGTCATCTATGCACTTACTGATGAATCCAACGACTGAGTCTGAGTACTCGTTGATGTTATTCTCAGAGGCGTGTCGAAACAGTGTTGTATATTTGGTTTAGCTTATAGTTGGTTTAGCTGTTTAGTTGGTTTTGCTTAAAAATAGTTAGTAATTTCAGAGCCTATTGTTAAGTCTCAGCTGACAAGCCCTATTAAAAGGCAGTTTCACCTGAAGCAGCACAATTGACTTTGATAATTAGGGGAGTGGCATATACACAGTCTGAAGCTGGTTATAAGTCTGTTCAGGCACAGTTTTGCTCCAGTGTGTAAATCAACAACTGGAGGAACCCTGTAAACTCCTTGATCCACCAGACAGCCTGAGTATAGTTCTCTTATAATAGCAGGTAGCTTTAAGTTGCTGTACTTTGCTCAAAAGTATCAGTGTTGTATATTTGGTTTAGCTTATAGTTGGTTTAGCTGTTTAGTTGGTTTTGCTTAAAAATAGTTAGTAATTTCAGAGCCTATTCTTAAGTCTCAGCTGACAATCCCCATTAAAAGGCAGTTTCACCGGAAGCAGCACAATTGACTTTGATAATTAGGGGAGTGGCATACACTCCCGGCAGGCGATTAGCAATCAGTTGAAGGGGCCTTAAATACTTGCTCTGAAAGCGTCAGCTTGCAAAGCGGTCAGCCGAACGAAGGCTAGACGAACAAAGGCAGCTGCAGGCGACTTTAGACGAACAAAGGCAGCTGCAGGCGACTTTAGACGAACAAAGGCAGCTGCAGGCGACTTTAGACGAACAAAGGCAGCTGCAGGCGACTTTGTCAAAGCGCGACTTAGTCAATGTAAGACCTGGACCATTGAGTGCTTCTTATATATAGGGGTGTGATAGATATAGTAGTGTGTTTATGTTTAGTGATCTACAATGTGCTTTCTCCCTATTCCTGTCCTCTCCTCTTCCTGGCGGTCGCAAAAACACTGGGTTACACCCAGATGTCGCGAGACCGCTAACCTAATATATCCTACTATTTCAACTCACGTCGAGCAAGTGGTAACAGGGGGGCTCTGGAATTGCCGCTCGGCTGTGGTGGAAGGCAAAGCTGCTTTCATCACAGGCTACGCATCCGGGCTCTCCCTTAACTTCCTTGCCCTGACTGAGACTTGGATCCCACCAGAAAACACTGCTACACCCGCGGCTCTGTCAGATGTGTTCTCTTTCTCTCACACTCCCAGAGGCGTGCGGATAGGTGGTGGTGCTGGTCTGCTAATTTCCAGAAAATGAAAATACTCTCCTGTCTCACTGTCACAATTCTCTCCTAACTCTTTTGAATATCACATGGTCACGGTTTCTCATCCAGTCAAGCTCACCATTGCAGTTGTTTATCGCCCACCGGGCCATGCTGGTGGCTTCCTGGAGGAACTCGACCATCTAGTCTCTCACTTCCCGGTCGACGGCTCTGGAATCATCCTTCTGGGTGACTTCAACCTCCCGACCGAGAAGCAGCTAGACCCACTACTGTCATTTCTCGCCGCCTTCGACATAGTCCTTTCCCCATCTCCCCCTACCCACGAGAAGGGCAACCAACTGGACCTGATCTTCACCAGAGGCTGCTCTACTGCTAACCTGTCCGTCACTCCTCCTCCCAGTGAAAAGGGTAAGAAACTCTCTGATCACTACCTCATGTCTTACTCTCTCTCTCTCTCCTCCCCCCCCCCACTGCCCCTCCCTACCCACATGATTTCCTCACGTCGCAACCTTCGCTCACTATCCTCCTCTGATCTTTCCTCCTCTGTCCTCTCTGCTCTCCCTGCCCCCGAATCCTTTGCTCTACTATCCCCCGATACTGCCACTGATCTTCTTTTCTCTACTCTATCCTCTTCCCTGGACCATCTCTGTCCCCTCACCACCAGGCCTGCACGCCAAACTCCACCTGCACCCTGGTTGTCGGACTCAGTGCGTACTGAGAGACGGAGCCTAAGAGCAGCTGAGCGTAAATGGAGAAATGGCAACCTCCCGGAGGACCTGCTTACCTTCCAATCTCTCCTTTCTACCTTTTCCTCCTCTCTATCAGCTGCTAAAGCTGCTTTCTTCTGCACTAAAATTCAGGCTTCTGCTTCTAACCCTAAAAAACTCTTTGAAACTTTCTCCTCTCTCCTGCAACCACCTCCCCCTCCTCCCTCCTCGTCCCTCGTCCCTGACGATTTCGCCAACTTCTTTGACAAGAAGGTGAACGATATCCGATCCTCATTCCCTCCTCCCCCGGCTGGTGCCCTGCGCACTACCCACACCCGTCCCTCTTCCACCCTCCCCTCTCTAGCTTCATCTACTCCTCTCTCCCCCCCTCCACCTCTCTATCCCACTTTTCTCCCCTTTCTCCTAACGAGGTCCTTCTCCTTGTTACCTCTAGCCGCCCCACCTCATGCTCTCTGGACCCTGTCCCATCCCCTCTGCTGCAGTCCACTGCACCTGAACTTCTTCCCTTCTTAGCCCACCTTATTAACACCTCTCTGACATCTGGTTACTTTCCCTCTACTTTCAAGACTGCCAGAGTCACCCCCCTCCTCAAGAAACCGACACTTGACCCCTCTGAAGTCAAGAACTACAGGCCGGTTTCCCTTCTATCCTTCCTATCTAAAACTCTCGAACGTGCTGTGTTCAAACAACTGTCCTCGTATCTCCACCAGAACAACCTCCTGGACTCCAACCAGTCTGGGTTCAAAGTGGGTCACTCGACAGAGACTGCCCTCCTGGCAGTGGCGGAGTCACTCCATGCCGCTAGAGCGAACTCTCTCTCCTCTGTCCTGAAACTCCTGGACCTGTCTGCAGCGTTCGACACAGTGAACCATCAGATCCTCCTCTCCACCCTCGAGGGGATGGGTGTCTCAGGCTCTGCACTCTCCCTGTTTGCATCCTACCTGACGGGTCGCTCCTACCAGGTGATGCTGGGAGGGTCTGTGTCAGAACCACACAGGCTCACTACTGGGGTTCCCCAAGGCTCGGTTCTGGGTCCTCTTCTCTTCTCTCTCTACACTACATCTCTTGGTGCTGTCATCCGCTCCCATGGCTTTTCCTACCACTGCTATGCCGATGACACCCAGCTGATCCTCTCATTCCCCCCCTCTGACACACAAGTGGAGGCACGCATTGCTGCTTGTCTGGCTGACATCTCGGAGTGGATGTCGACGAACCACCTGAAGCTCAACCTGGACAAGACCGAGCTGATGTTCATCCCGGGGAAGGGCTGTCCTCACCGAGACATGGCCATCACCATTGAGAACGCTGTGGTGACGTCAACTCGGACTGCGAAGAATCTGGGTGTGACCCTGGACGATCAACTGTCGTTCTCGGCTAACATCGCATCAGTGACACGGTCCTGCAGATTCCTCCTCTACAACATCAGGAGAATTCGGCCCTTCCTCACGGAGAAGGCAGCCCAGGTGCTCATCCAGGCTCTTGTCATCTCCCGCCTGGACTACTGCAACTCCCTCCTGGCTGGCGCTCCGGCATCTGCCATCAGACCCCTGGAGCTTGTTCAGAAAGCTGCGGCTCGTCTGGTGTTCAACCGCCCCAAGTTCTCTCACACAACTATCCTTCTCTGTTCCCTGCACTGGCTCCCCGTAGCGGCTCGCATTCAGTTTAAAACCCTGGTGCTAGCCTATAGGGCAGTGAAAGGAACAGCTCCCTCTTACCTCCGGGTATTGGTCAATGCCCACAACCCTTCCCGACCACTCCGGTCGGCCACCAAGGGGCGACTGACTCCCCCGCCACTTTTTTTCTGTTCTGGCCCCACAGTGGTGGAATGAACTTCCCACTGATGTCAGGACAGCAGAGTCACTGCCCATCTTTCGCCGCAGGCTGAAAACCCACCTCTTCAGGAAACACTACCCTTCCTCTTTGCCTGGCCTACTTGTTGTTAACTAGTTTAGGAACTATTGTTGTATTGGATCGATTAGCTCGTGCTCATTTGATTTGGCTATTTTATCTCATGTGCTTGAAAGTAGATAGCTGATATATTGCACTTTTACCTTAGCGCTAGGTATACTCTTGGTTGCTTGTTTTTACAGGAAATACACTTAAGACCTCTGGTGATTAGTAGTTTCGTTCCCTACCTATGTTGAATACACTTATTGTAAGTCGCTTTGGATAAAAGCGTCTGCTAAATGACTGTAATGTAATGTAATGTAATGTAATCTCCCAGTCTGTGTGTTGGAAACAGTCCTGCAGCATAGAATCAGCCTGCTCAGACCAGATTCGGACCTCTCTTGCGCTGGCTGGTTCCCGTTTGAGCTTTTGCCTGTAGGCGGGGAGTAGTAGGACCGAGTTGTGGTCCGACCTACCAAATGGTGGACGTGGTAGGGCTCTATAACTCTCCCGAAAAGGCGTCCAGCATTGATCGAGAACCCTCTCCCCTCGTGTATTGCACGTGACATGTTGGTAGTATTTTGGGAGGACTTTCTTCAGGTTGGAGGAGTTAAAATCCCCCACCAGAATAAAGCAGCCGTCAGGATAAGCAGACTCCAAATCATTAATTGTCCCATACAGTTCCTGTAGTGCAGCCTCTCGGGGTGGATGTAGACAACTGACAGTATAATTGCACTGAATTCCCTGGGCAGATATATTGGTCGTAGTAGTAGTGTTAAATACTCTATATCAGGAGAACACAAAGATTTCAGAGGCATCACATTCCTGCACCATGATTGGCGTATCATTGCACAGACTCCGCCCCCTGTGTGTTTGTTGCCGGATAGAGCATACGACCTATCCAGTCGATAGATGGAAAATCCAGCTGGTTCTACCATGGAATCTTTAAAACATGCCAGGAGTTCCTGTCAAGAGATCTGAATAAACACAGACTGATCCAAATGATAAGTGATGAACTGAAAAAAAGGGATTGCACTGTGGTCAATGCACCTGGAGATGCTGATGTAGAGGTAGTAAAGGCTGCATCTCTTCTTCACACCACTACGCTGATTGGAGAAGATACTGATTTCCTTGTCTTACTCCTTTACTATGCACAGGGAGATCGTAAGGGCCTTTATTTCAGATCAGACAAGTCGAAAGCTGATGGTAGTTTTAAAGTGTATGACACAAACAATTTAAAAGAAATACTCGGACGTGATATGCGTTCTCAGTTGATGTTCATCCATGTTGTGACTGGCTGTGACACGACTTCTCAGATCTTCGGGGTTGGCAAAAATGCTGCTTTCCAGAAGGGGATCCCAGAAGGGGATCCTGTCCTTCGGTCTTGTGCCAATGGATTCACTATCCCAAACCAGACGAGGTAATCGATGACCTTGTGCCAGGTAATGGCTGTCCTCTTGGGTGGAAAGTGCACAGATTTGCTTGCAACAATAATAAATGAATGTTGCTCCGGACAGTCTCTTGAAGGTCATTCATTGTAACTGTTCCACTGCCTGCAAGACACTTCGCTGCTCTTGCTGAAAATATGGACTACCTTATACTACTCTCTGTGGATCCTGTCAACTTCAGGAATGAGACAATCCACATAACAAGTTTCTTCCAGAGGAGTCTGAGGATGATGATGAATGAAGACCACAATAAATGTGGCATGTATTGTGTTCAACACCAAAACCACCTTTGTAGATTGAATAGTAACCACTTTTAAGATATAACCAATTTAAGTTCCAGGCAGCCATTTTGAAACGGCCGCCTTTCCAGCATGTATATTTACCTAGATTTTTTTGGCTTGTTCTTAAGCATGTCTAGAGCTACCAGAATCAAGTGAAAAGTCATTCGTATATATATATTTTTTCCATTTGAGATATAGCCATTTTAAGCTCCCCACAGCCATCTGGGACGCCATCTTGAAAATGGTGGCTTTCTGGGAAGTATATTTTGGTAGACTTTGGTTTTGATTGATTGATTGATGTACTTTATTTAGTAAGACATGAGAACAACAGTCTGGGGACCCCTGGGTTCCTTGGAGGGTTCCAGGGGGTCCCCAGCAAAACAAGGACAAACACCAAAAAGTGTACTCTTAAACAAGCTGCTTATTTAAGATGAGTCCCCATGCACACAAATCATGATGACATATGGTGGTTGATGGTAGTTACTTAGTATGCCCAATACTACCAGAATCCATTGAAAACCCTGTTTGTATCAATTTTTTGGAGGTTAAATCATATATTGACTCACCTAACTTGGTCCATTTGCACATTGTAGACACAAGCTCTTTTATGGTGGTTTTGAAGGGGGGTAGGGAGTCCACTTTCTGATGGCTGTTGGTAGGGCATTCAACATTTTGGTGTCATAACAAAAGCTACAAATAGATGGAGATTGACAATTCAGGTATCATAGCGGAGTGACTTTACAGCAATGTGAAATTGGTGCTGTTATATGGATTGGATATAAATCTGGATTGGAATGCTGGCGAGTCACAACAAGTGATAGGAAGAAGATTGATGCCTTCCTCAATCAATGCCTCTGGAAAATCTTCTGGCCTGAGACGATCAAACGCTGCCTATTTCGATGGCTGGGGCATGTGTTCAGAATGGCCCACGATCCTATCCCAAAGGTTGCTTTAAGATGGACCCCATTAGGGAAAAGGGGGTCAAGGTCGGCTCAAAACAAACGTGACGGCTTGCAGGGGTCATCGCCATGCTGGCTTGTGGTGGACATCGTTGTCAAAATTACATTTTTGCCATGGACATACAAAATGTGTTTACACACATAGAGAGCTAGCCCTGAATGACCATTAAAGGTCTGTAACTGAATAGTTTCTCCATATTAACCAGTGGTGTAAAGTAACTAAGTAGCCTATATTTACTTAAGTACTGTACTTAAGTACACTTTTGAGGATTATTTACTGGAGTTTACTGGAGTATTTCCCATTTTCAATACTTTTACTTCTACTCCACAACAATTCTTTGACAGTTTTAGTTACTAGCTACTTCACAGATTTTGATTATTGTTACAAAACATTAATGAACCACTTTAGCCCTATATTTCTGCCATTTGAAAATAGCCTATTTTCAAAGGATTTTTATACATTTTGAACTTGTGAAATGGGACATTCTGCACAATGAGCACTTTTACTTTTGGTACTTGTACTTTTACGTGTAACAGAGTATTTCTACACTGCAGTATTGATACTTTTACTTAAGTTAACAATGTGAGTACTTTTTCCACCACTGCTTTTAACATGATGATATGAACATGAAAACATGATCTACTGTCTGTCTGTCTGTCTGTCTGTCTGTCTGCCTGCCTGCCTGCCTGCCTGCCTGCCTGTCTGCCTGCCTGCCTGTCTGTCTGTCTGTCTGTCTGTCTGTCTGTCTGTCTGTCTGTCTGTCTGTCTGTCTGTCTGTCTGCCTGCCTGCCTGCCTGTCTGTCTGTCTGTCTGTCTGTCTGTCTGTCTGTCTGTCTGTCTGTCTGTCTGTCTGTCTGCCTGCCTGCCTGCCTGCCTGCCTGCCTGCCTGTCTGTCTGTCTGCCTATCCATCCCATAGAGGTATAATATAACGATCCATCCATCCATCTACCTTCCTTCCTTCAGTGACAGTTACACATCTCCTCCACCAGGGGGTGAAAGAAACCAGGCAAAAGTGTGGATCCTGTATTGCGCATGCGTGAAACCCTTTGACCAACCAGTAGTAACGTGGTGTATAGCTCCGTTCCGTCAGCAGAAATTGGACTTCCGGTTTTCGACCTAGCAGAAATAAGGGTTCCGGTTGCCTTCAAAATAAGATCGTGAATTTTTTATGTTTTTTAAAAGACACAAATCTAATTTAAAAATACATTTATGATGTATGCCTTTTAAATGGCTCATACTAAAACACTTCTAAGTGGCAAGTTTTAAAAAAAAGACACAATTGTATTTAAAAAATACATTTATGATGTACAGTATGTCTTTTTAAATGGTTTTTCCAGTTTGAAATTGGCTATTGACCCCCATTAAATGTGCACTTAGCACTGTTTTGCACTTTAACTGGATATTGATTTGTGTGTGTTATATATATATGTATTGTTTTTGTATTGTTTGTCCATTGTTGTAATAATGCTGACTCTAGGCCAGGTCACTCTTGGAAAATGATGATGATATAATATTGTTTATTGCAGAAGCAAATAAACAATGATAAAAGAGACCACAAAATATGCTACAAATAATAATAGTAGATAGTGCAGGTGAGATAAAAAAAAAGAAGAATTTGGGGTTTATAAAGTTGATCTCACCTATTTAAAAACTAAAATACAATACAAATACAAATGTAATCAGAAAAAAATCATTAAAAATGTATATTATTTAACAACATATATACAACATGGAAACACAGCATAAAAAAGATAGAGGACAGAAATATTAGTAAATTTGTAGTTTGTGTGTGTGTGTGTGTGTGTGTGTGTGTGTGTGTGTGTGTGTGTGTGTGTGTGTGTGTGTGTGTGTGTGTGTGTGTGTGTGTACTTCTCCATAACTGAGCGCCCATAAACTTGATAGAAAATGGATACAGACCAGTACAGAATGCTGGTGAACATTTGAGAGATAATTTGTAAAAAAAGGAAAGTGGCAGGCCGCCCAGTGCGGCCTGAGGTAAGAAAAGTGCCATTTTCAGACAATACTGGACACTGGACAGGAGACGGCTGTTGGCGCTAGCACTTTTGACATACGCACACGTTCAGGGAGACCCCCTCTACAACGCCACACTCGGCGCTAAGCGGAAGAGGTGTATTTGGAAAAGTGGCGGGCCGTCCAGTGAGGTCAGGGGTCAGAAAAGGTCAATTTTCAGTGCATATAGACTTCACAAATTGGGCGCTGGACACGAGATAGCTATTTGCGGGGGCACGTGTGACATACGCACGCGTTCAGGGAGACCCCCTCTACAACGCCACACTCTCCGCTAAGCGGGAGAGGTGTAAAAAAAAGTGTGGCGGGCCGTCCAGTGAGGTCAGAGGTCAGAAAAGTGCCGTTTTCAGTGCGTAGCCTATACCAATTGGACACTGGACCGGAGACGGACACGTGTGCCAACACTTGTGACATACTCACGCGTTCGGGGAGACCCCCTCTACAACGCCACACTCTCCGCTAAGCGGCACAGGTGTAAAAAAAAGTGTGGCGGACCGTCCAGTGAGGTCAGAGGTCAGAAAAGTGCCGTTTACAGTACATAGCCTATACAAATTGGACACTGGACCGGAGACGGACATGTGTGCCAACACTTGTGACATACTCACGCGTTCGGGGAGACCCCCTCTACAACGCCACACTCTCCGCTAAGCGGCACAGGTGTAAAAAAAAGTGTGGCGGACCGTCCAGTGAGGTCAGAGGTCAGAAAAGTGCCGTTTACAGTGCATAGCCTATACCAATTGGACACTGGACCGGAGACGGACACGTGTGCCAACACTTGTGACATACTCACGCGTTCGGGGAGACCCCCTCTACAACGCCACACTCTCCGCTAAGCGGCACAGGTGTAAAAAAAAGTGTGGCGGACCGTCCAGTGAGGTCAGAGGTCAGAAAGGTGCCGTTTACAGTACATAGCCTATACAAATTGGACACTGGACCGGAGACGGACATGTGTGCCAACACTTGTGACATACTCACGCGTTCGGGGAGACCCCCTCTACAACGCCACACTCTCCGCTAAGCGGCACAGGTGTAAAAAAAAGTGTGGCGGACCGTCCAGTGAGGTCAGAGGTCAGAAAGGTGCCGTTTACAGTACATAGCCTATACAAATTGGACACTGGACCGGAGACGGACACGTGTGCCAGCAATTGTGACATACACACGCGTTCGGGGAGACCCCCTCTACAACGCCACACTCTCCGCTAAGTGGGAGAGGTGTAAAAAAAAGTGTGGCGGGCCGTCCAGTGAGGTCAGAGGTCAGAAAAGTGCCCTTTTCTGACATTTTCAGACAATAGTGGACACTGGACATGAGACAGCTATTTGCCGTGGCACTTACTATTACTTACTTACAATTATAACAATCTGTTCTTGCTTACAATTGACCGCTGATCATTCAGGCTACAATCACAATTTAACACAAAAAATTGTAGATTAATATCACAGACTGAGGTTACCTGTTGTTGTCATGTCACTGTGACGCAGTGTTCATTTTTATTTAGTTTTAGTCATAGTCTTTTGAATAACATTTAATTTAGTTTTAGTCATATTTTATTCACCTTAAATGTTTGTTTTAGTGTAGTTTTAGTCGACTAAATATAATACGATTTTAGTCGACTAAATCTACAGTTGATTTTGTCGTCAAAAATGTATTTTGGCGGGCCTTGATGGCGTCGTAATGCTACATTTTACACTTGGTTGCATGCTGAAATTAGCCAATCTAGTGAATCTACTGCTGTGACTTCACGTATCAAATTAAATAAAATACCTTTTAAAAAGTTCTATTGATGTCACCTCCTTGTGACTCCATAATAAATCAAACCTACTCATTGGCTTTTTGGAAGAGGATGCAAGTCCCAGGAAGTGCCACAGAATATAATCAGGAAGTTTTAAAGCATCTTCTGTGTATACAGTACTGTTGCGTTGACCAGTTATTGATTGATATGTGTGGATACTCCCACAAAACAGACATGGCTATGGACAAGCCTTGCTTCTATTTCAGTTTCCCAGTTTGACATCAGTAAAACATTTCAATACCATTAATAAAGGCACACACCAACATCTCGTTCTGTGTCTCTCTCCGTTCCTGAGATATGACTGATGTAACATTGACTGTGACTATGATTGTGACCTTGAGCCATTTTTATAGGGCAGCCCAGAGATCATTTCTACCAAGTTCCATGAAAATCTGCAACTCTCTTCTATCAGGTAATGGATGTGGAGCCATTTCAAAATGTGTGACATTTTCAAAGAGAACTCTGGAACTAATCTGAACAAGAATCAAGAGGGATTTATTTGTCACTTACTCAATACAGGTACAAGCAGTGAAATGTTGGGAGCTGTTTCTACAGAGACTGTGCTAACACAACCAATGTCTTTTTAAAATTATAGATAACAGGAAAAAAATGAAAGTACAGATGGAATGGCATGTATGATAATTGATAAACCTCTTAAAACATGTATATTAATCTGTAGCAGCAGTGCCAAATGTGCAAAAATAGAAGATAGCAACGCATTGCAGGCTTGCAGGCTTATGCAATTAAGAGCGTCTGCTAAATGCCTAAATGCCTAAATTGTAAATCGCATTGTGAGCTTGTATATCGCCTATTTTAACTATTTTAAAATAGTCCCAGTCCCACACGTACAGTCCCAGTCGGCAAAGTGTCACCTGGTACTACCAGGTGACCAATTGACACTTATTTGCACTTTTCTGACCTCTGACCTCACTGGACGGCCCGCCACACTTTTTTTTACACCTCTCCCGCTTAGCGGAGAGTGTGGCAGTGTAGAGGGGGTCTCCCCGAACGCGTGTGTATGTCACAAGTGCTGGCATCGGCAGCTGTCTCCGGTCCAGTGTCCACTATTGTCTGAAAATGGCAGAAAAGGGCACTTTTCTGACCTCTGACCTCACTGGACGGCCGGCACACTTTTTTTTACACCTCTCCCACTTAGCGGAGAGTGTGGCGTTGTAGAGGGGGTCTCCCCGAACGCGTGTGTATGTCACAAGTGCTGGCATCGGCAGCTGTCTCCGGTCCAGTGTCCACTATTGTCTGAAAATGGCAGAAAAGGGCACTTTTCTGACCTCTGACCTCACTGGACGGCCGCCACACTTTTTTTTACACCTCTCCCACTTAGCGGAGAGTGTGGCGTTGTAGAGGGGGTCTCCCCGAACGCGTGAGTATGTCACAAGTGTTGGCACACGTGTCCGTCTCCGGTCCAGTGTCCAATTGGTATAGGCTACGCACTGAAAACGGCACTTTTCTGACCTCTGACCTCACTGGACGGTCCGCCACACTTTTTTTTACACCTCTGCCGCTTAGCGGAGAGTGTGGCGTTGTAGAGGGGGTCTCCCCGAACGCGTGAGTATGTCACAAGTGTTGGCACACGTGTCCGTCTCCGGTCCAGTGTCCAATTGGTATAGGCTACGCACTGAAAACGGCACTTTTCTGACCTCTGACCTCACTGGACGGTCCGCCACACTTTTTTTTACACCTGTGCCGTTTAGCGGAGAGTGTGGCGTTGTAGAGGGGGTCTCCCCGAACGCGTGAGTATGTCACAAGTGTTGGCACACGTGTCCGTCTCCGGTCCAGTGTCCAATTGGTATAGGCTACGCACTGAAAACGGCACTTTTCTGACCTCTGACCTCACTGGACGGTCCGCCACACTTTTTTTTACACCTGTGCCGCTTAGCGGAGAGTGTGGCGTTGTAGAGGGGGTCTCCCCGAACGCGTGAGTATGTCACAAGTGTTGGCACACGTGTCCGTCTCCGGTCCAGTGTCCAATTGGTATAGGCTACGCACTGAAAACGGCACTTTTCTGACCTCTGACCTCACTGGACGGTCCGCCACACTTTTTTTTACACCTGTGCCGCTTAGCGGAGAGTTTGGCGTTGTAGAGGGGGTCTCCCCGAACGCGTGAGTATGTCACAAGTGTTGGCACACATGTCCGTCTCCGGTCCAGTGTCCAATTTGTATAGGCTATGTACTGTAAACGGCACTTTTCTGACCTCTGACCTCACTGGACGGTCCGCCACACTTATTTTTACACCTGTGCCGCTTAGCGGAGAGTTTGGCGTTGTAGAGGGGGTCTCCCCGAACGCGTGAGTATGTCACAAGTGTTGGCACACGTGTCCGTCTCCGGTCCAGTGTCCAATTGGTATAGGCTACGCACTGAAAACGGCACTTTTCTGACCTCTGACCTCACTGGACGGTCCGCCACACTTTTTTTTACACCTGTGCCGCTTAGCGGAGAGTGTGGCGTTGTAGAGGGGGTCTCCCCGAACGCGTGAGTATGTCACAAGTGTTGGCACACGTGTCCGTCTCCGGTCCAGTGTCCAATTGGTATAGGCTACGCACTGAAAACGGCACTTTTCTGACCTCTGACCTCACTGGACGGTCCGCCACACTTTTTTTTACACCTCTGCCGCTTAGCGGAGAGTGTGGCGTTGTAGAGGGGGTCTCCCCGAACGCGTGAGTATGTCACAAGTGTTGGCACACGTGTCCGTCTCCGGTCCAGTGTCCAATTGGTATAGGCTACGCACTGAAAACGGCACTTTTCTGACCTCTGACCTCACTGGACGGTCCGCCACACTTTTTTTTACACCTGTGCCGTTTAGCGGAGAGTGTGGCGTTGTAGAGGGGGTCTCCCCGAACGCGTGAGTATGTCACAAGTGTTGGCACACGTGTCCGTCTCCGGTCCAGTGTCCAATTGGTATAGGCTACGCACTGAAAACGGCACTTTTCTGACCTCTGACCTCACTGGACGGTCCGCCACACTTTTTTTTACACCTGTGCCGCTTAGCGGAGAGTGTGGCGTTGTAGAGGGGGTCTCCCCGAACGCGTGAGTATGTCACAAGTGTTGGCACACGTGTCCGTCTCCGGTCCAGTGTCCAATTGGTATAGGCTACGCACTGAAAACGGCACTTTTCTGACCTCTGACCTCACTGGACGGTCCGCCACACTTTTTTTTACACCTGTGCCGTTTAGCGGAGAGTTTGGCGTTGTAGAGGGGGTCTCCCCGAACGCGTGAGTATGTCACAAGTGTTGGCACACGTGTCCGTCTCCGGTCCAGTGTCCAATTTCTATAGGCTATGCACTCCATTGAACAACATTTATCCATTTAGATACATTTTTTATCTTTTAAAAAACGTTTTTGTTACACAGAAACATAATATGTGTTGTATAGCTTCGTTTAAATGCTTAATTTATAGTTTTAATGTGCAAATGAACCGTTTTTCAATGGTTTTCAATGGTTTCTTTTTACTCTAGAGGGTACTCTTATTCTGAAGGGATCGTCAACCGGAAGTCTTATTTCTGCTCCGTTATTTCTGCTGACGGAACACAGCTATTGTTTCCATGGTGGAACAAACAAAGCTTCCAGACGGGATTCAAACAAACGGCTCTTCATTAAAACAACACAAACGGATAACATCCTTGTGTTAAAGGTAAAGCCTTTCTATTTAACATGTGTTCATGTCTGGACAAAAAGCAGCTTCCACTGGATAGCATATCGCGCTAGCATAGCTGCTAATGCTAGTCCTTTTTTACACAGTGTGCAGGTTGTGGGTTGTTGTAACGTGTTGTTTATTAGATATACGAACACAGTGTGTGTGTGTGTGTGTATGTGTGTGTGTGTGTGTGTGTGTGTGTGTGTGTGTGTGTGATTAAACACAAGAACGGACCAAGTACTGTTATTATTATCTAAAGCAGGGGTGCTGATGCAACTTTGATGATGGAGAGGGCCACTATATTTCCACACTCACTCCAGAGGGACACATTGCATATACTGTACAGAAACCTCTTCGCTCCGTATTTGAGCTTTTTTTTGTAATTAATGCCCTACTTTGCAAAAATAGCCGATCTACAAGCTCAAAACGTGAATTATTTTTTGCTATTTTTAAATTGGAATCCTGAAAAGTAACTTTTTTTTTTTTTTTTTTTTTTCAAATGCATTTAGTTATACTTGTTAACTTCATGAACCTAAATGCAAATACATTGAACATGAAAAAGACATAACATTTTAGTACTGGTCATTAAGCTACTAATATAGACTGAAGTAATTAAAGCGGGTTAGGTTTTCATGTTTGCAAACCTAACAGCTGAAATGAATAATATATCAGTATTCCAATATGAACCTGTGGGCCGCATTTGCCCATGTAGGATCTAAAGTGTTTACAGGCCATATGCAGCATGTGGGTGCAACAGCCATCTAGTGTGCACTCACTGCACTGGTTTCAAAGTCGGGTCTGGGGACCCCTGGGTTCCTTGGAGGGTTCCAGGGGGTCCCCAGCAACACAAGGACAAACACCAAAAAGTGTACTCTAATTGGGAACTCAGTATTCTCACAACTAAGTGGTCTAAAATCTGTTGACTTTTGAGTGTGTATTGTGTGTTTTTGCATGCTGCTCGGCTTGTCATGGTTTGGTGTTGCCATATTTTGTGGGAAAAATAAGCATCCAGGTCTAGGAAAACAAGCCCAAAGAAGCGACTAGGCCACGTCATGAACACTTTAAACCTATATACTGTATACATCGGCTATTTGAAAATAGCAGATCTAGAAGCTTGTAGATCTGCTATTTTCAAAAGATCTTGAAATAAAATGTGGAATATTTAGAGACTGGTTGTTGCCCCTCTCTGTCTTTACAGAAAAGCAAGGTTCGGAGCAGCTGCCAACACCCGGAAGGCAGGCTTGCCTTTTGGTATGGGAATGCCAGGGATCCGGGCCGGGTATTACCCCCTCTCCGAGCGGCCTTGCTCATGAAAATGACAGCTGAAGAGTGTGTCAACAGTCCAGGTGTGTACTTGTAAAGGAGGCCACATCTCCATTGTTTCTCCATTGTCTTTTATAGGGATTTTAGCCGGTTAGCCACTCGTTAAAACATATCCAAATATTCTTATCGGCTTCATGGTTTATTTGCAGAATAATAAATGTATGTTCCGCATTTTCCTGATGGTGATATTTGGTTATGGGGAGATGTCATTATTTTAAACATACTCAGGGAGGCGCAAGAGAGTAGTCTATGTCCAAGAGGACACTAGAATGAGAAAAAGAACATCTCCGCAAATACCGCTGTTCCACACCGGGAGAATTAGAACACCGTTGTCAAAACTAAAAGAGTTTGGAGTGGAGAGCTACTTTTTCTGCTCCCTTGGCATTTCATCACAGCCTCCGTTTTCCCAGACTGACTACCTTAGCCAGGCGCTATCTCTGTGTACCAGGGACGTCGGTTCCCTCGGAGAGGGTTTTCTTGGCAGCAAACCTAACAAGTCAACATTCTGCGCACCAGATAAACACCGTGCAGAACACGTCGACATGTTGATCTTCCTTAATAAAAATGCTTAGTGTAAGCAACCAGTGGCCTTATAGGTATGTAGGCTGCTCCGATCTGGACACATTTTTTTGTTTTAGTTGTACGAAGTGTCTTGTATAGTTTTAATTATTGATATTTTCTATTTGATTATTGTATTTTGTTTTATTTCTCTGGTATATGGGTTCTTACACATACTGTACATAAAAAGGGTACAGGGAATGTACAAATGTTGTTACATTTGTAAAAAAGGACCCTTTTGGGTCCATGCACATTTTAGTTACAAATGGGTACATTAACTTTCGTTGAAGGGGTGGCATTTTTGGTTTGTGTTAATGATTAACACAAAGTTAACCTTAAATCGGAGTAATTTGTGTAGTTTTTTTTATCAATAAATGTGTCTTCAATTAATTTAAAGTGGCATTAAAAATGTCTTAAATCTAACTTGCCTAAACCTGCAAAAACCCTGGGACTAAGTAGCTACCAATCTTTCGATTGTCCGTCGCAGTGGTGAGTGGATTGTTTTATGACGTCTGTGTGTGTACAGCGAACACGAGATGAAATATACTTTATTAATCCTGAATGGAAATTGAGTAAACATCTCTCTCTATGTCTATTAGTCTGTCAGCACACACTCTCACTCGCCACATGAAGGAGGGGTTAGATGTGGTGTAAGGTTGGGCGATATGCCAAAATATTCCTGTCGGCCATCGCCGGCCCAAAAATCGCTGATTGACGCTATATTCGTGGCGGCTAGAAAAGCAATAATGTGAGAACAACTCCCTTCGCCGTACAGCGGGTCGCGTGTCAAAAATAGCAGATCTACAAGCTCACAACGCGTCGTGGACATGACGCATTGTGAGCTTGTAGATCTGCTATTTTCGGCGCACGACCCCGTCGTACGACGGAGTACATTCGTCTGTAACACGTGCAGTGTCGGGTCAATGAAAAAAAACGAGATGAGACAGCATGACTGTCTGCTGCCATGCACCAATCTCACTCTCTCACTGACCAAACTTGTTTAGACAACAAAGAATTGTTAATCAATTGCAAATCACTTCCATAGGATATTCTTTTAGGACTAAGCTAAGATCACAGGCTAGGAGATGAAGTGAAGTTGAAGCAGAGAAGCCTACCTCAGTTTGCAGCAACGACGTGGCGAAACACACCCATCCAGGTTAACTTTTTTATATTCGGACAAATAATAAATTGTGGTGCTGTGGGATAAATCACCTGTCCGGCCCACCCTCCCCTTTAACTAAAGGGACTTGCAGTGTGCGTTGGGTCGCGAGTGAATTCACATTTCAAATCGCATTGATTGACTGGTGATATAAACATAAGCTGACACAAGTTTTAATATCCAGACTTGACAGCGGAAGTTAAGAATCAAGTGCTTGATCTTGTGAGACCGGGGAACACGCGTTACTGCGTCATCAAGCTTGCAAATGCACAGCGAGGATTTGCAGAAACTGGAGCTTTAGTTTTAATTTATTTTTTATATAAAAATATATATACAGCTAGGGCTGGGCGATATGCCGATATGTATCGTCTGGACGATAAAAATGTCTATCGTTTAATATGAAGCTCTATTGTTTATATCACAAAATGTCGCAAAACACGCTTTACGGCAGTATTTACGTCACCGATGCGACATACGGCATGCCCAGGGAGGCACGCTGCTAAAACAAACAAAACAACAATGGAGGAAGACGTAGCAGAGCAGGGTAACACTAGTACTAATTTGCAACAACAACAAGATGACCAGCCAACACAAACCGAGGAGCTTGTACCTAAAAGAGGGGGAACTTCTGTCGCATGGATGTGGTTTGGATTTAAAAAGACCGACACGGACCAGACCACAGTAGTTTGTAAAGTATGCCGCTGCCCGGTCCAACAACGGACTCCAACACGACTAACTTATTTTATCACCTGAGAAAGAATCGTGACAAAGAATACAGAGAGAGTCAACAAGAAAAAGCAGCAAAAGCCGGGTTGAGTAACGTTGACGTTAAGAAGAAGAAACAACTCCAGACGCAGACTTTGCAACAGGCGTTTACCCGTGGCACACCATATAGCCATACCTCCCGCAGATGGAAGGACATAACTACTGCCGTTGCCAAGCACATCTGTAAAGATATGGCTCCAATCTACACCGTCGAGAAACAAGGGTTTTGTGAGTTGGTGCAAACACTCGATCCTAGATACGAAATGCCCAGCCGAAAACACATCAATAAAGTCGTGTTACCTGGTTTATATGATGAGTGTCGTGCCAAAGTGGAGGAGGAGATACACAAGGGAATGTTCTACGCTACAACAACAGATATGTGGTCGAGCCGAACGACACATCCATATATGAGCTTGATGATACACTTCATCGACCAAGCTTGGAACCTCCGCAGTCGGTGTTTACAGACAAGTTATTTTCCAGAAGACCACACTGGACAAGAGATAGCCAGAGGTCTCAGTGAAGCCCTTGAGTCTTGGGGACTGCATCAGGATCGCCTCATATGTGTCACCACAGACAACGCCAGCAACAACATCCTTGCCCTTCAGCTGATGAATGAAACAACACGCCTGCAGTGTTTTGGCCACCGTCTTCATCTAGCCATTGGTGAGTAACTCTAAATCGATCTATAAATGCATATACATTTTCTTCTTTTCTTTTCATAATGTCATTTATTGTATATGTGTATGTTTTTGTTTGATCATTTATAGGCATTTTATTAACACTAGAGCCATATTGTTGTTTTGTATAGCCTAATTGAAAATTGCTAAATTTAAAAATGCATATATGCATATAAATACACAGTAATACCTTAGAATAGAGCAGTGTCAAGGTCTCCCCTTAACTCTGACGTTAGGGTTCATTTGGTTCCATTTGTATTCTGTCAGAGTTACAGACTTGTGTGGGTCAATTTAGACGGCCTAAAGGAACCCACATAGTCCCTGAAATCTACTTTGAGAACCACTGTGGAGGATTAGAGGATTAATGTATTGACTATGGAACCATTTATTTTAGTTATATTAACAGCCATAATGGCAAAATTCTCCTACAATATTTCTGAGCATTTAAAAGCCAGTTAAAAGCTAAAAATACAGAATACTCATATACAAGTCATGATGTCAGTGTGGACCTCTATACAAAAAAATATATATATATATATATGAATAAATAAATTAAATTCATAACATGTAATTAATTAATACATTTTACCTGTCCTGTACACAGTGTAATATTTAAAAAAGTATAGAACGTTACATTTACTTCTCCTTTATTTCCACAGGGAGGGCTGTGAAACTACAGCAGGTGCAACGAGCAGTCGGCGTCTGCAAGAAGATTGTGGCTGCCTTCTCCAATTCATGGAAGAGAAGACGGGAGCTGGCCAAAGCTCAAGCAGAGCAAAATCCACCCTTGCCCCGTCATCAGCTGATCACAGAAACCCCTACAAGGTGGGGCTCTATGCAAGCGATGGTTGAAAGGGTGCTCGAGCAGGAGAAAGCTATCTCACAGGTTCTCCGTGCCGACAAGAAAACTTGGCAGGACATGGACGTTCTGGAGTCCATGAACAAGGCACTGAGTCCTCTCAAAGAGTTTACGGATGCCTTGTCTGGGGAGCTCTACCCAAGTGTTTCCTACTTGAAACCCGTCCTCCATCTGTTCAACAACCAGATACTCAAGCATCAGGATGGTGACACTCAGCTCACCACGACCATCAAAGAGGGCATACTAGAATACCTAAATGAGAAGTATGATGACCAGAAAACCCAGGAGCTGCTTGACATGGCTTCTCTTGTTGACCCTCGGTTCAAAACCACACACATCAAACAAGGGAGGGTGGGCTACATCAAGACAAGAGCTGCTGCAGAGCTGCAGAAGCTGTTGGCCGAACAAGCAGAGCCAGAGGCAGTCCCCCTCCCCCTTCCGTCACTGCCAGCTGCCACTGCCAGAGATCAGGATGAGCCAGAGGTTCCTGCTAAGAAGAAAAAGAAGCGTTTGAGCAGCTACTTTGAAACAGCAGCAGCAAAGCCAAGCCAAGCGGCCCCTGATTCAAGCAGAGAATCCATTGAAAAAGAGCTCACCCTCTATCTCTGTCTCTGCCCTCTGGACGCTGGTCCAGACACAGATCCACTGGAATGGTGGAAGGAGAATGAGGCACATTTCCCCCATGTGGCCAAGCTAGCGAGGAAATATCTTTGCATCCCTGCCACAAGTTCCCCTTCAGAGCGGGCTTTCAGTGCAAGTCGGAACATTGTGTCATGCCAGAGGTCAGCTCTGAAACCAGCTAGAGTTGACCAGCTTGTATTCCTAGCACTCAACCTGTAGAAGCATGAGATTTGCCAAATGTTTGGATGTTTTCATAATGCACATCCATGCTACTTGAAGTAGTTTTGTTTACCTTTATATATTATACCTCAATGCCTCATATTATATATGTATAATATTTGTGTGGTCCATTTGCAGCTACACTTTAACTTGGAAGGGTTCCATGCTTACATTTATTTTAGGGGCTCGGCCAGTAGGCCTGTATTATTTTTGTTTGTTTTTTGTTAGATTTTATATTTTTTGTTAATTATATTGTGAGCCTGATTTTGTTGCTGCACTTTAAACTTGGAAGTTTATTTGGTATTTGGCCCTGGCCTGCACAATGCTCTTTACAACTAAGAAGTGTTCAATATGTTATTTCTTATACCTAATAGGCCAAT
Organism: Gymnoscopelus microlampas; assembly: GCF_963454915.1. NCBI lineage: Eukaryota > Metazoa > Chordata > Actinopteri > Myctophiformes > Myctophidae > Gymnoscopelus > Gymnoscopelus microlampas. Next base: position 1,282,910 of record NC_139952.1, read on the forward strand.
ACCAATATTTGTTACTGTTAGGCAAATATTCACCACAGTTCTAAAGTGTTTTCTATTGCCAATGCCTAGAATGCCTACTCTAGACTAGAGAACAAAGAATACTTGAGTTGGAAGCAACTTACACTTACATGATGATGCTGAGACGTCTGGGTGGTGTTAATATTCTGCCCTTATACCATGAATCTGTACAGTACTAGACAGATAGCAAACGAGAAATCCACATCTCCAAAAAAGAGGACAAGGTGTAACTTTTCTTGAACTTTACTTGAAGAATATCAGATTTAAATCCGTAAAAAGACAATAGTTTCCAAGGCTCTATGTAGAACAGAAAAACAGTGTAGGCAGGAGAAAACAAAACGGTGTGGCTGCAGCAGTGAGACTCAGTTACTAGTGACTGTGGAAAGTACCACACCTGCTACTTACTACTGTGATTGCACTGTCACACCTGTTACTACTTCAATGATAATCAAAAGCATTGGACTGGGCTACAACTTTAACCAAATTACCAAAAACAGCCACAAGAGGGAGTTATCCTTACAGACTCATTGTAAGTAAACAGAAAACATAATACAGGATACAATAAATGTATGCAAATACACAAATATTAAACACATCTGAAGCCCGTGGCAGCACACTCCTCGCCTGACATTATACAAAATGTCACTTTAAGAATAACACAAAAAACATTAAAGTCTCTGAACTTCACTTTGCTCTGAAAGCAAAACTACCACTTCAGTGATAGGTCTTAGGTATACTTTTGCAGATCCGTTCTTCACTGTTCTCACTTCTACTTTGCGCACTTTGTCATCCTTGCTGAGTAGAATGTTGATAACAAGTCCCACAGGCCACTCATTTCTGTGTACTTGACTGTCCTTAATCAAGACAACATCTCCAACTTTGACTTGAGGCTTGTCCTTGATCCATTTTCTGCGACTTTGCAGAGTAGACAAGTACTCCTGCCGCCATCTCTTCCAAAAGGTGTTCGCAAGACCTTGCACTTGCTTCCACTGCTTTCCATACAAGTGAGAAGCACAATCAGAGCCCTCTGGAGGATTAGGTGGAGGACTGACCTTTTGAGTGAGTAGCATTGCAGGGGAAAGGACTGCTGGCATTTCTGGGTCTGTTGACAATGGTATGAGGGGTCTTGCATTTATGATTGCCATCACTTCGGCCATGAAGGTAGTCAGCACCTCATGAGCCAGGTGAATGTGGCTGGCTTGCAGCAACATCCCATCCAAAATACGTCTGGTTATCCCAATCATTCTTTCCCATGAACCCCCCATGTGTGACACATGTGGGGGGTTGAATTTCCATGTGCATTCATTGCTCATGAGGTAGGTCTTGACTTTAATGTCTTCAGAGTAGATTTGTAACTCTTGACATGCACCAATGAAATTTGTGCCTCTGTCAGAAAGAAGGCGTTTTGCTGGCCCTCTTATGGCGAAAAACCTCCTCAAGGCATTTATAAAGCTTGATGAAGACATAGATTCGATTAGCTCAATATGAACTGCTCTTGTCGTCATACAAGTAAAAAGGACTGCCCATCGCTTGCTATCGGCACTTCCTCCTCTTGTGCGTCGTGTTGATACAGTCCACGGCCCAAACACATCAAGCCCTACATTAGCGAAAGGAGGTGCAGGGGTAAGCCTATCAATAGGAAGGTCTGCCATTTTCTGATCCTCTAGCTTCCTTCTCAACTTGCGGCAGAGGACACACTCGTGGATGACTCTGGAGACCAAACGTTTACCTCCTATGATCCAGTATCCAGCTGATCGCAGAGCTCCCTCTGTAAAATGTCGACCCTGATGTGCAACTTGGGAGTGATAATGCCGTATGAGCAGGGTTGCGACATAGTGTGTCCTAGGAACAATAACAGGGTGCCTTTCCTCTGTAGACATTTCGGCAAAACATAAGTGGCCTCCAATCCTCAATATGCCATCCGAGTCAAGAATTGGATTTAACTTCTTGAGAGGGCTATGGGATGAAAGCTCACGTCTTTCAGTCAGGCATTTCAACTCATCTTCAAAAACGTCTTGCTGCATGCAGTGAATTATGGTGTTCTTAGCTTTTGACAACTCATAATCACTCACGTGACTGCACCAATGCCATCCCTTGCAATTAGCGCCATCAGCTCCGCTGTGGAAGGACTTGGCAACATGCAGAAGTCTGGCCACTGTGTGATGCAATGTTTTCCAACTCGAAAACCTCTCAAAACGATCAGAGCCCAAGTGGCTTGCTTCAATTTTAGTGGCAAAAGTGGAAATACTAGGGCGCACCTCTTCATCCAAATCTGGATCCACAAGGTCGAACAGGTTGGTCTCAGTGGTGTCCTCATTTTCAGTTCGCATCAGGAAGGAGGGGCCAGAAAACCAGTTGATCTGTAGCAAGCAGGCTGCTGACATCCGCCTGGTGGCGTGATCTGCTGGGTTGGAGGCAGTCTGAACATACTTCCACTGATCTGGATGTGTGACCTTCCTAATGTGAGACACCCTGTTTGCAACGTATACATAGAACCTCCTGGTAGTATTTTGGATATAGCCAAGGACGATTTTACTGTCTGTGTAAACCTTGACAGTGTGTATATCCAAATCAATCTCATTGCTGATCAGCTCATACATTTCTACAGCTAACACAGCAGCACAAAGTTCCAGGCGTGGAACTGTAATTGGTTGTCTTGGGGCTAACTTGGATTTCCCCATAACAAACCCAAGGTGACACTCGCCGTCTGCATCGATGACTCTTAGATAAGCTACTGCACCTATGGCAGTAGTTGAAGCGTCAGAAAAAATGCATAGCTCTCTTTTTTGAGCTGTAGATTGTGAAACTGGCACATATGCTCTCTGAATATGCATATCTTCCAAGACTTCAAGGGATTGTTTCCATGCTTCCCATTCTGGTTTTCTGTCTGTGGGCAGAGGAGCATCCCACTCGTTTTGCTCAGTAGATAGCTCTCGAACCAAGCTCTTGCCATACATGGTTATGGGGGCTACAAACCCCAGGGGGTCATAAAGACTGTTCACTGTAGACAAGATTCCCCTTCGAGTGAATGGCTTCTCTCCATCTGTGACTTTAAAGGTGAAGCTGTCGTTTTCAAGGTTCCAAAGAAGGCCCAGACTCCGTTGCACTGGGAGAGGGTCCACACCAATCACAATATCTTTGAGGTCTTTAGCGTGATCGTCTGGTGCAAATGCCTCCATAACTTGACTGCTGTTAGAGGCGATTTTGTGAAGCCTCACATTGGACTCTGCTAACATCTCTCTGGTGTTTTTCATGAGTGCAATCGCTTCCTCTTCTGTAGCCACAGAAGTGAGTCCATCATCAACATAAAAATGTCTTGAAACAAACTGCTTGGCTTCGAGACCAAGCTCTGCCTCCCCACTTTGTGCAGCTCTTCTCAGGCAGTAAATGGCTACAGCAGGGGAAGGACTGTTACCAAACACATGTACTTTCATCCTGTATTCTGTTACATTTCTGCTGAGATCATTATTTTCATACCAGAGAAACCTCAGGTAATCTCTGTGCTCTTCTTTCACAAGAAAGCAATAGTACATTTGCTGTACATCGGCGGTGATTGCTACACGCTCTTTGCGAAAACGCATCAAGACCCCTAAGAGTGTGTTATTCAGGTCAGGCCCACTGAGCAGAACAGAGTTCAGTGACACACCTTCACATTCAGCGCTTGAATCGAAAACAACACGTATTTGGCCTGGTTTTTGCGGATGATAGACTCCAAAAAGCGGCAGGTACCAGCGTTCTCTACCTTCATCAAGGGGTGGAGCTGGCTCTGCTTGGTCATTGTCCAACATTTTCTGCATAAATTCTGTGAAGTGTGTCTTCATTTCAGGCTTTTTGTCAAGTGTCTTCCGAAGTGAAGCGAGTCGTTTCATTGCTTGAGCTCTATTATTAGGGAGGCGGGCCCTGGGTGAGCGAAAAGGTAAGGGAGCCACCCAACTGTGTCCCTCATCCTGAAAGACTTCTTTATCCATAATATCTAAGAAAAGCTTGTCTTCGATTGATAGAGCCGGCTGGTTGTCGTCTTGTGTCCGTTCAAACACTGATCTTCCCAGGAAGGCAGAATGTGATGCCTCAGTATGAGGAGGGGGCATGTAGGGGTGCTGCTGTGCTATGCCACTGAAATGTTCCTTCACTAGGATGCTGTTAGGGCAGGGACTGAGGATGGATGTGCGGCCATTTGGCAGTACATGTGTCTTGTACGCGTTGACATCATGTGGCTTGTGAGTGGTTCCGAGACAGACCTCTCCAACTACAACCCATCCCAGATCCAAACGCTGAGCATAAGGAGCATTATGGGATCCATTTATCTGCTCTCGTGCTTTATGTGCTCTCAATAGGTCTCGTCCTATTAGGAGAAGGATGGGTGCATTAGGGTCCACTTGTGGAATTTTGTCTGCTATGCGGTGCAGATGAGGGTGAGCTTGAGCAATAGTTGGTGACGGAATCTCAGTTCTTTCATCGGGAACCATGTCACATTCTATAAGAGTAGGGAGACTCAACTGTGTGCGTCCGTCCATTGACTCTACAACAAAGCCAGATGCCCGTCTACCTGAGGTCTGAGACACACCTGAACACGTCTTCAGAGAGTATGGAGCAGAGATTCCTTCGATGTCAAAAAGATTGAAAAATGCAGACTTAACAAGGGATCTGTTGCTCTGCTCATCCAAAACTGCATACTTGGCTAGTTCTCTGTGTCCTGATGGATAAACCTTGACTAAGGTGATCTTGGAACATGACATGGGCTCCACTGCTTCTCCACATATTTGTGTGCATGAGGTGGAGACTGACGAAGAGGTGGACTGCTCCTCGCCTTGCTGCTCCCCGCCATGCTCTAACTCAGCAGGAAAATATTCCTGTCTCTGTGGTGGAGGACCTGGGTGGAGAGCTGACAGGTGTTTGCACTCACGACATTTAGTGACCACTTTACAATTCTTTGCTATGTGTTGAGTTGAACCACAACACCTAAAGCATATGCGGTGGTCTTTGAGATATGCCTTGCGCTCTTCTAGCGGCTTAGCTCTGAATACACGACACTTTTTTAATGGGTGTGGCTGCATGTGTATTGGACACAGTCTCTCAGACTCTTCAACCATCTTGTCAGCCTGATCAACTTCATCTTCAGGTGAAATGTCAGTCTTGTGTACAGCCACGGAAGGCTTGCTGTTGTGTTTGTAAGGTTTTTCCTGTGAGTGACTTGTGAGGCTAGTGAACATGATACTGGGATCATTCTTTATTCTTGCCTCTTGACGAATGAAACTGGAGAAAAAAGTAAATGGTGGAAACGCTACCCCATGTAGATCTTTGTAGCTGGATCCCTTAGTTATCCACTTTTCTTGTAGGTAATAAGGAAGTTTGTCTACTATGGGGTTTATACCTCTGGGTGTATCTAGGTATGTGAGACCTGGTAGACATCCCTCTGTTTTTGCACACTCTATTTCTAACAGAATGTCACCCAGCTCTCTTAATCTTTGAGGATCTCTATTTGTCAATCTAGGAAAATCTTCAATTTTCTTGAGCAGAGCATTCTCAATTATCTCAGGAGACCCATAGCACTCCTCCAGTCTTTGCCAGACCATGTCGAGTGCTGCTGAAGGGTGTAGGGCAAGTGCAGATTTGATTCTTTTAGCTTGCTCTGAGGACTGTGCACCAAGCCATTTTATTAACAAATCTAGTTCTTCTCTAGGTGACAGATCTAAATCTCTTGTGACATCAGTGAAAGAGGCTTTCCATGCCCAATAATTTTCGGGATGGTCATCAAACTGTAAAAGGCCAGAACTCACCATCTCACGTCGTATCAAGATCTTTGTGAGATCCACAACAGCAGGAGCATCTTGAGGAGAACTAGATGGCTTGGGGGATTTCTGAGAATATGATGGCATAGTGGAAAAGTTGTGTTGTTCCTCGGTCTTGACAGGATCATTTTGGATGAGAGGGGTGTTTTTTCTTTTGCACTGCACATCCTCTTTCTTTACAGATGGAGCAGATACGTGTACATCTTTCTTTACAGATGGAGCAGATACGTGTACATCAGCTTTAACAGTCACTGAATTTCCCCATTTCAATTTGGTGATTGGGAATGGCTCATCTTGTTCCTCTTTAGGAGCATACTCTGAACATTGTGATTTGGAGTGTGCTTTAACATACTCAAGGGTGCGCTGAGCTATGTTGACAGGCGGTGCAAGATTGCTTATCTCTTTTTCTTCTACCTCTTCTTCCTCATCATCCTCTTCCTCATCATAGGCTTCAGCTTCTGCTATCGCAGCTGCAGCAGCTTTCTGACTCAAGAACATGCAGATCTGCATCGATACAGGCTTTCTGTTTTTCCATTTCTGCTTGTTGCTTATGCAACTCTGCATTGATTTCAGCTTGCTGCTTTTTCAGCTCAGCTTCCTTGGCAGCGAAAGCGACTTGAGACTGTGCTGCCTTAGCTTTGGCTCGTGCCTTAATTGCTGCAGAGCCTATGCTGAACCATTTAGAATCCCCTGATTTTGTAGACCTTGTTTTTGAAGACTTCGACCTCTGTGAACTGACCTCTTTTCTTTCTGGTGATTTCATTTCACTGTTGTCTTGCTGGTTGCTACTTTGGACAGTAGGCTGTGAACTGACCTCTTTTCTTTCTGGTGATTTCATTTCACTGTTGTCTTGCTGGTTGCTACTTTGGACAGTAGGCTGTGATGCTGAAGTAGGTTCTTCTTCCTCACTGACAAGGTTGTCCGCTGACCGTAGAACCATGTGCGCCATGTTGCTGGAATTCTGTTGTTAGTGCCCGCTGTGATAACTGTCTTTTTACTATTCTGCCCTTATACCATGAATCTGTACAGTACTAGACAGATAGCAAACAAGAAATCCACATCTCCAAAAAAGAGGACAAGGTGTAACTTTTCTTGAACTTTACTTGAAGAATATCAGATTTAAATCCGTAAAAAGACAATAGTTTCCAAGGCTCTATGTAGAACAGAAAAACAGTGTAGGCAGGTCTTTGGCCTGAATGAGCACAAACTCGGTCGTTTCTTGAACATCAGTTGATGGCACTCACTATCATTGGAAGTCTGTACTACGCGAGGAAGGAGGGCAGACTGTTCTTCCATAGACATACTGTAGTAGACTTTAAAAATTAGACATGCATGCATACATTGCATTGCAATTATGATAAACAAATCAATATTGCAATATGCTCGCTCTCGCGATAAATAATCAATACACTCAGCACATGTGCGTACACACCATAGACAGTAAACATAATGGACAGAGTGACACCATTGGTTTCTACAGACTGTAAATGAAGCCTATTTTTCAGCTATTTCAAATCCGCCATCTTTTTATATCGCGTCATATCCTGCACAACCGGAAATGAATGCTATTGGTTGGGTAACTTTTCATCGAGAGCGGGGGCGGGGAATGAATGCTATTGGCTGTGTAGCTCGTCAATCAAATCATCCCGCCCCTCCTACAGCATACCCTACTCCTGTATCATCAATTTTAAAATAAATGAGACCATAAATTACCAAAACGCATATGGTGATTGAAATAAGACTTTAAACTAGCGAATGGAAGCATATAGTATTTGCTTATTTACTTATTATTTGCTTATAATGCTTATTAAGGTAAGTAAATCAAGTCTAAAAACCCACTTCAATGGATATAAAATATTTTTCAAATAAAACAGCTAAACTACAGGCCATTCATATGAACTGTCACTACCTATATAGACTCAATGTCAAAGCCGGATGCTGGGCCCTTGGTACACACACACTACTAAAAAGACCGATCTTTAATTTGAGTAGAAGTAGCTAAAATGACTAAAAAGGTAACTGCAGTGGGTAAAAATACTTAAAAGTAAATACATTGTGTAAAAATCAAATTGAAATATAGCTGCAAGCAGCGATAATACGGGGCCAGTGAATAGAGAGAGAGAGAGAGAGACAGACATGGAAACGGAATAGATTGAAGAGAGAGAGAGAGACATGGAAACAATAGATTGATGAGAGAGAGAGATGGAAACATAATGGTTTGATTGGACATCTCAACCTATTGCCATTAACAGGATTCGAACTCTCAACCTTCAGACTAATAGGCTGCAACACTACCTATAGTGCTATATAGCTTTGTCCAGGCTGATATTGTCTGTTGAAGATCATAAACTCTTGCCTTCTTTCATGAACCAAGCCCCTGTTTCACTAACACTAAGATCACTCGTTCACAAACCATTTACCAATGAAGAAATTGTACATCTCCTCAGAACCAAAACTAGTGAAAGTAGCCGATCTACAAGCTCACAAACCATGAAAAGTTGTGAGATTGTAGATCAGCTATTTTCAGAATGAAGTATGTCATACGTTGAAAAAACGTACTCTTAAATAAGCATTTTAGGTTATCTTCACCATTTGCACATGTATTCATTGATACAGTCCTGTTGTTTGCAATTCAACTTAAATTAAGTCTGCATCAAGTGAGGCTTGAACTGGCGACCTTGAGATTGTGAGGCATTCATTTAAGGGAGACGCCATTGGCCCAACAGACAAGTAACTGTGAAAAAGGAGATCACACATATGATACAGTTTCACGCAAATAGCTGAAAAATCCTGGGTTTAAGTGTTTTTCAAACTGCTCAAAATTGCGGAAAATCTAAGGGCGGAGCTTACTGGTCAAAGCGATAGATGTGTTCCTCATGAGTCAAGGCACAAGTGTAAGCAAGTTTCACGACTTTCGGCCAAACGAGGCATGACTTTTGCCTGTTTAAAGTTTGCATTTTCAAAAAATTGCTATAGCGCCCCCCTTTGGCCAATTGGAGTGAGATTGGTTTCAGTGATATTTGGAATGACTCTCTACATTACTGCAAGGTTTCAAAGAAATGTGAGTCTTGCATGTATGTGTTAGGGGCAGATGAATAATTTTCATAAAACTGTAATAGTTAAAATCTATCTCCTCCTGGGATTTTTGAGCAATCTGCACGAAACGTTTAACACTTGAACTTTGGACCTCTGCCTGTAAAAAATTCCAACGGATTTTCCATAAGTGAAAAAATGCAGAAGTTAGGAGCCAATGACTGTTTTTCATATAATTGAAAATGGTGGGCGATCTAAAGGTCAGAGGTCAAAAGTCAGACCACGAAAGTTGTCGGGCATGAAGAGACGCATGTGTGTATCGAAGTTTCATGGCTGTAGGTCAAACAGGGCATGAGTTGTACCTGTTCAAAGTTGGCACTTTCAATTGAGTGCTATAGCGCCACCCTTTGACGAATGAGTGTGAGAATTATTTCTTGGTAGTTTTTCATGAGCATCTACCATATGGCCGAGTTTCGTAAAAAGCGTATGCACGGTTAAGCCAGAACTGGCAAAAACAAGTATTTTTCAAACTGCTCAAAATTGCGGAAAATCTAAGGGCGGAGCTTAATGGTCAAATCGATACGTGTGTTCCTCATGAGTCAAGGCACATGTGTAAGCAAGTTTCACGACTTTCGGCCAAACGAGGCATGACTTATGCCTGTTTAAAGTCTGCCTTTTCAAAAAATTGCTATAGCGCCCCCTTTTGGCCAATTGGAGTGAGATTGGTTTCAGTGATATTTGGAATGACCCTGTACATTTCTGCCAAGTTTCAAAGAAATGTGAGTCTGCATGTATGTTTTAGGCACAGATGAATACTTTTCTTTAAACTGTAATAGTTAAAATCTATCTCCTCCTGGGATTTTTGAGCATCTGTTGACACATTTTACACATGAACTTTGGGCCACTGCCTACAAAAATTTCCAACAGATTTTCCATAAGTGAAAAAATGCAGAAGTTAGAAGCCAATGACTGTTTTTCATATAATTCAAAATGGTGGGCGATCTAAAGGTCAGAGGTCAAAAGTCAGACCACGAAAGTTGTCGGGCATGAAGAGACGCATGTGTGTATCGAAGTTTCATGGTTGTAGGTCAAACAGGGCATGAGTTGTACCTGTTCAAAGTTGGCACTTTCAATTGAGTGCTATAGCGCCACCCTTTGACGAATGAGTGTGAGAATTATTTCTTGGTAGTTTTTCATGAGCATCTACCATATGGCCGAGTTTCGTAAAAAGCGTATGCACGGTTAAGCCAGAACTGGCAAAAACAAGTATTTTTCAAACTGCTCAAAATTGCGGAAAATCTAAGGGCGGAGCTTAATGGTCAAATCGATACGTGTGTTCCTCATGAGTCAAGGCACATGTGTAAGCAAGTTTCACGACTTAAGGCCAAACGAGGCATGACTTATGCCTGTTTAAAGTCTGCCTTTTCAAAAAATTGCTATAGCGCCCCCTTTTGGCCAATTGGAGTAAGATTGGTTTCAGTGATATTTGGAATGACCCTGTACATTTCTGCAAAGTTTCAAAGAAATGTGAGTCTGCATGTATGTTTTAGGCACAGATGAATAATTTTCTTTAAACTGTAATAGTTAAAATCTATCTCCTCCTGGGATTTTTGAGCAATCTGCACGAAACGTTTAGCACTTGAACCTTGGACCACTGCCTACAAAAATTTCCAACGGATTTTCCATAAGTGAAAAAATGCAGAAGTTAGGAGCCAATGACTGTTTATCATATAATTCAAAATGGTGGGAGATCTAAAGGTCAGAGGTCAAAAGTCAGAGGGTGAAAGTTGTTCAGCATGAGGAGACGCATATGTGTATCCAAGTTTCATGGCTGTAGGTCAAACAGGGCATGAGTTGTACCTGGTCAAAGTTGGCATTTTCAATTGAGTGCTATAGCGCCACCTTTGGACGAAAGATTGTGAGAATTATTTTTTGATCGTTTTTCATGACCATCTACCATATGGCCGAGTTTCGTAAAAAGCGACAGCGCGGTTCAGCCAGAACTGCGAAAAGTGGCAGAAGTGACAGAATACTGCCAATAACAATACAGTTCCAGAGCAGAGCTCTGGCCCCGTAAAATTAAGTCTGCATCAAGTGAGGCTTGAACTGGCGACCCTGAGATTGTGAGGCCTTCATTTAAGGGAGACGCCATTGGCCCAACAGATAAGTAACTGTGAAAAAGGAGATCACACAGATGATACAGTTTCACGCAAATAGCTGAAAAATCCTGGGTTTAAGTGTTTTTCAAACTGCTCAAAATTGCGGACAATCTAAGGGCGGAGCTTACTGGTCAAAGCGATAGATGTGTTCCTCATGAGTCAAGGCACATGTGTAAGCAAGTTTCACGACTTTCGGCCAAACGAGGCATGACTTATGCCTGTTTAAAGTCTGCCTTTTCAAAAAATTGCTATAGCGCCCCCTTTTGGCCAATTGGAGTGAGATTGGTTTCAGTGATATTTGGAATGACCCTGTACATTTCTGCCAAGTTTCAAAGAAATGTGAGTCTGCATGTATGTTTTAGGCACAGATGAATAATTTTCATAAAACTGTAATAGTTAAAATCTATCTCCTCCTGGGATTTTTGAGCAATCTGCACGAAACATTTTACACATGAACTTTGGACCACTGCCTACAAAAATTTCCAACGGATTTTCCATAAGTGAAAAAATGCAGAAGTTAGGAGCCAATGACTGTTTTTCATATAATTCAAAATGGTGGGCGATCTAAAGGTCAAAGGTCAAAAGTCAGACCACGAAAGTTGTCGGGCATGAAGAGACGCATGTGCGTATCGAAGTTTCATGGTTGTAGGTCAAACAGGGCATGAGTTGTACCTGTTCAAAGTTGGCACTTTCAATTGAGTGCTATAGCGCCACCCTTTGACGAATGAGTGTGAGAATTATTTCTTGGTAGTTTTTCATGAGCATCTACCATATGGCCGAGTTTCGTAAAAAGCGTATGCACGGTTAAGCCAGAACTGGCAAAAACAAGTATTTTTCAAACTGCTCAAAATTGCGGAAAATCTAAGGGCGGAGCTTAATGGTCAAATCGATACGTGTGTTCCTCATGAGTCAAGGCACATGTGTAAGCAAGTTTCACGACTTTCGGCCAAACGAGGCATGACTTATGCCTGTTTAAAGTCTGCCTTTTCAAAAAATTGCTATAGCGCCCCCTTTTGGCCAATTGGAGTAAGATTGGTTTCAGTGATATTTGGAATGACCCTGTACATTTCTGCAAAGTTTCAAAGAAATGTGAGTCTGCTTGTATGTTTTAGGCACAGATGAATAATTTTCTTTAAACTGTAATAGTTAAAATCTATCTCCTCCTGGGATTTTTGAGCAATCTGCACGAAACGTTTAGCACTTGAACCTTGGACCACTGCCTACAAAAATTTCCAACGGATTTTCCATAAGTGAAAAAATGCAGAAGTTAGGAGCCAATGACTGTTTTTCATATAATTCAAAATGGTGGGAGATCTAAAGGTCAGAGGTCAAAAGTCAGAGTGTGAAAGTTGTTCAGCATGAGGAGACGCATATGTGTATCCAAGTTTCATGGCTGTAGGTCAAACAGGGCATGAGTTGTACCTGGTCAAATTTGGCATTTTCAATTGAGTGCTATAGCGCCACCTTTGGACGAAAGATTGTGAGAATTATTTTTTGATTGTTTTTCATGACCATCTACCATATGGCCGAGTTTCGTAAAAAGCGACAGCGCGGTTCAGCCAGAACTGCGAAAAGTGGCAGAAGTGACAGAATACTGCCAATAACAATACGGTTACAGAGCAGAGCTCTGTCCCCGTAATAAAGAACTTTAAATGAGTACAAATCACAAAGATGCAACCAGTTACGCTAACAGGAGACAGTGGAACACAAGCACAACTTAGAGACATGCACCCACACACACAGGCTGGCTCAGCAGGCACACCATTGCTCCACCCCATCTGTGTTCCTAGTGGCTGGGCTATAAACAGCCATAGCTCTAGTTCCCAGCATGCTAAACTTACCAAACTTGCTTGGTGCTCTTACGACGGTCAATAGGGACAGGCTGCAATAGCTTAAGCCTCACCCCTTCTGTGTTCCTATAGGCTGGGCTTTTAACAGCCATAACTACAGTTCCCAGCAAGTTAAACTTCCCAAACTTGCTAGGTGCTCTTAGATGGCCAATAGGGTCAAGCTGTAATTGCTTAAGGCCCACCCCTCTGTGTTCCCTTGGACCGCTTCGAAATGAATGGACAGGGATTTAACATTGTTCCTCTAGTTCATATAGCTTAATGAAATTAACTCAAAGGTACCACTCACTTCATTGATAATTTTGATCATCATAGTGGATTAAAGCTTTTACACCAGGTCACTGCACTCTGACATTTCTCTGCAGTTTCATTTGATTAATATGGGTGGATGATTTTCTCTGTGGTATGTATGGTTGCTGAATGATTTAAAAGTTATTAACTACTGGTGATTTCCACAGACCACCACAGGAAGTCATCTATAGTATCAAGAGAGGCGGCCTACAAAACATATTCAACTTTGTCAGAGAAACAGCGAGCGATGGACCAAAGGATGCAACCTGTTGTAAAGTTGTACAGGATAGGTATGTACTGTATAATTTATAGGTGGTTTAAACCTAAGAAGATATGTGTAAAGCCTATTAATAAAGAGTTGTGTTTAATGATGGGCCACAAGAATACTAGGTAACTTTTTCAATAAAACTAAAGTTAAATTGTATATCTTTTGTGAGTGGCAAATGTTTCACAACACCCACTCCATGAATTTCACCCCCGAAAGCCTTTTATTTATATATTTTCTATTGAACGGTGTCGGGGGGGACTTTCCCGCGAAAATGACGTCATCTGGCCGGAAAACGGAAGCGGAAATGCACCGGTTTCCTGTTTGGCCAGGAACTACCGCACCGGTTTCCTGTTTGGCCAGGAACTACCGCTCTAATAACAAAAAGGAAACTCACACTGATTTTAAGAGATTGTATGATTTGAAGATCGAAAAACAACAGAAAAAGAAAACACAGCTCACTGTAACTAAAGCTCCACTGGCTAAGAGAAACGATCCACAGATCGTATAAAACAATTAAAAGAACGCTTTTTTAAACGCTTCCGTCTTCCGGTGAAAACAATTGGAATCCTGGGTAACAGAGGAATAAACGAACGGCCTGCAGTGACGGTAATGAGCAGCAGAGGCTGCTAAAAATCGTTATTTGTGAACCTGCACTGTATAACTTTAACTTTTGCCAAATACCAATAATAAATAAAAACATCTACTGATGCACAAACTTGGACACATCATCAGTGTTGTTACCTGGAGTCATTGGGTGTTTAGGGTGGCAGGTGAGATGTTAACAGCAAGTGTTGGCGATACTTGGAGGCTCTAGACAAAGTGGGTTGACTCCGGGCCTGGCTCCTCCTTTGTCTGACCAGAAGTGGGCATTCTTCTGTGCGGTGCGTCGTCATCATTGCTGCTAGGCAAAAACAACTCATTCTGCCTTTGAAACCCTCCTTGCAGGTTTTACTGCAGTCTGTAGCTTTTGGGTTCTTCCTCTCAGAAGAAGTAGTTTGGGCTGCCAACCCACTCCACCCCCGGTCGCCGTCTTTCTGGCCGTCCTCTGTCTCTCCAGATATCACCACGCTCTTCGTGGTCGTCACCACGATTAAACATAAGGAACCTGATCGTTAAGCATTCAAAATGTATTGTAAAATAAAAAATACCCATCCACACCGTAATAATGCATTATTATTATTATTATTATTACCCTTATTATTACTATTATTATTATTATTATTATTAGGGAGCCAAGCCATAGTGTGTAGGACCCCTATTGTTTTTTGTTTGTTTTATTCTTTTATTCTTTTATAAGCACTGCAGTACTCGGGGCCCACAGCACCAGTCAGTTCGGACACATGTATTGTCCTGTTATGCATGCCAGTGCCATGGTGGAGGTATATGGAGAAAGTATGATGCTGCTGGCATGGTAGAGGAGGATCATCACCTTACTGTCACATTTGTTGAAGTTAGGTCAAAGTACCACACACCACTGCTTTCTTGCAGTTCGGGATGCTGCCTGCTTGCTCCTCCAGATCTTAAGAAACCAGTCAAGGTGTACGTAGGGTTTTCACATGCTTCGGGAGTGAGGAACGGTTGTACGTTCTTTATGCCTCCTAGTATAGTCTGATATGTTTTCTTATGTTTAATCAATGTTGTATACCTATTCACCCACTAGAGGGCAGTTGCGAGATTATGTAGCTCCCCCACAATGCGACCGGACACTAATAATACTTTTGGATAAATCAAAGTGACTACGCCTGTACCCCACTCTCTTTAACACATTGGCCACGGAGCCACGGAGATGGCACTTGTGACATTCCAAACTCATTTCGCTGTTCCGCTGGGAATACAACCGTTGAGTGCCAAAACCGTATATATACGTTTTTTGAAAAAATAAAAAAATTGGAAAAAAAATAAAAATTAAATTATTTTTTTTTCCTTCACAGCACCAGGAGATATCATTTTCCGAAGATTTAGACTCCAATCCACTTCCTGGTTAACTTATGACTTCAAAAGCCTGTATCTCGGCTCCTAAAAAAATGGTTAAAAACCCTGGCACTCAACGTACATTTTTTTAATAAACCTCTGGCACCCCAAGTGTTAACATCAAAAGCCAGGTGCAGAAGTCCACTTTTAATGCCAAAATAAAGTCGGTTCGGCTCTGTACAGACTACAACATGACATTCATTCAGAGGTTCGGGGCTACCATCCTAAAGTCGGCTGTAGGCTACGGTGCCACGACGCAGCAGCCACGGAGATGGCACTTGTGGCATTCCAAACTCATTTCGCTGTTCCGCTGTGTTTCCTTATTCATTCAGCCCAGCTTCCAAGTTATTATTTGCCGACAGTGAAGCCAAGGAAACACCAGTACTTTGGAAGAGACACGAGCCAACTTCTAAATGCTTGTACGAGCCAACTTCTAAATGCTTGTGGCCGGGAAATGAGCTGCGCAGAGCGGATAGTGTATCAGCTGTCTCTCGCTGGCTGAGTGGCTGTGCGTGCGCTGCGCTCTGGCTGGGGAGTGGCGACAGACTAGCATTATAGACGCTGTGATTGATTGGTTGAAACGGCCGTATAAGCGAATCCCAAACAGAGATTGTCCTTAACATCCCGCCCCCCGATTGCTGTGATTGGTTTAGATGCACAGAGGGAGTGTTCAGATCAGGAAGCCATGTAAACATAATAGAGATGCCTCTAAGGGTCAAAAAAGGCAATTTTTTTAATGGAGGATTAATGCGATAAAAATATTAACGCCGTTAATTTGGTCATGACACCACAAAAAAAAAAAAAAAAAAAAAAATATATATATATATATATATATATATATATATATATATATATATATATATATATATATATATATATATATATGGCTGATGGCTTGAAAGGCTAAAAAAAGCTGCTTAGAGGAAGGGGTCTAGGGAGAGAAAAAGCTCACTTTTCTATTTGAGCTTTTAAAAGCTCATTAAAAATGTAGAAGCTGATTGGCATAGAGATAACATTGAAAATAAAAGCTGATTAATTGTTCAGCTTTTTTTGGTGTGAACGGGGCATGAGAACTACTGATTTAGAAGGCATTTGTAGAATTGGCCTCAGGTCTTAATGGGTTGGGAAGTTTCATCTATCACAAGTTTAATGTATTTACAGCTGAAGTTCTTGAAACTACCAACGCTGTAAGACTGAGGGAGCACTGTGGAATGAAAGAAAGAATCAATACATTTGAATAAATATATTTTATATTTTTCCTAGATTTCCAGAGGAGGAACTCCAATCTGGTCAAGGAGGAACCTGAGCCTCCACAGATTAAAGAGGAACCAGAGGAGCTACTTCTAAGACCAGAAGGGGGGATGAAGTTACAAGGAGTAAAAAAAGATGATGGTGAAAACCGAGAGGCAAAGCCTTTAGCCAGCTCAACCGAACACATGAAAACACAAGCCATTGTAGACGAATGTGGAACATCTTCAACTAGTGTTAAGCGACACCGCCACACAGGGAAGAAAGGCTTTAGTTGTACAATTTGTGGGAAAAGGTTTAAAGGTAATCTAACAATACATATGAGGACTCATACCGGGGAAAAGCCCTTTACTTGTACAGTTTGCAGTAAAGGCTTTAGTCAACTGGGCCATTTAAAATCGCATTTGACAACTCACTCAGATAAGAGATGCATTAATTGTACAGAATGTGGCAAAATGTTTAAAACAAAGCAATATCTGAAGACGCACACTTTGATTCATACAGGAGAAAGGCCCTTTAGTTGTACAGTATGTTGTAAGGACTTTAGTCAAAAGGATGTTCTAAAAATACACATGCGGACTCATACAGGGGAAAAGCCCTTTACTTGTACAGTTTGCAACAAAGGCTTTGGTCAAAGTGCTCATCTAAGATCACATATGAAGACTCATACAGGGGAAAGGCCCTTTAGTTGTAACATTTGTGGAAAAGCCTGTCATCACAGGAGTGAATTAAAATTGCACATCAGGTATCATACAGGGGAAAAGCCCTTCATTTGTCTGATTTGTAGTAAAGGGTTTCATGAAACTGGTCATCTAACAACACACATGAGGACTCACACAGGGGAAAAGCCCTATAGTTGTACAGTTTGTGTCAAAAGCTTCAGTCAATTAGGTAATCTTAAATTACACTTGAAAACCCATACAGAGGAAAGCCGGGAGAAGCCCTTTATTTGTACAGTCTGTGGTAAAGGCTGTACTCAAATGGGTATACTGAGGTTACACATGAAGATTCATACAGGGGAAAAACCCTTTACTTGTACAGTTTGTGATAAAGACTTTAGGCAAATAAGTTGTCTAAGAATACACATGAGGGGTCATACCGGAGAAAAACCCTTTACTTGTGCAGTCTGTGGCAAATGCTTTCGTCAATCGACTCATCGAAACACGCACATGAGGACTCATACTAGGGTAAATAAAAATTGTTGAGCACATATTTTGATCAGATTGTTTGAAGAAGAATCTGTGGACCAGTATTTTTTTCCTCCCTCTAAAAAGCCATTTGAGTTGACTCCAGGTGGCAAGGGTTCAGTCTTGAAAAAGAAGTCGATACGTAAATAGTAACATGTAAGTAAACGCTGCAGTTCTCATTTATGGCGGAGGAGTCTCCTCCTTCGGCTACAACTTAATCACATTGAAGTCAATGGAAACTTGACCTGAATTTACACTTGATTTATTACCTCAGTAAACCTTTTTCATTAATACTTTGTTTTCAATGCTAGTTTAAGTCTTGTTTTATAATCATGTTATGCGTGTTTTGTAAATTATGGTCCCATTTATTTTAAAATGATTGCTGGAGGGTAAGGCTTGGGTCTCCAATTCTAGCCACTGGTTATTTTGTCGATTTGTTTAGAGGTTGTAACAATCCATGGCAATGGTTTTCCTATTCCCTGTACCACTGCCATTCCCTCCATGCCTTCTTAGTTAACTCATTGACTGCCAAAGTTAAAACATTGTCTATCATCCCCTTACCAGTGAAAACGGTGATTTTACTGTACCTTTGAAAAATCATGTAATATTCTCTGTGATATGCTTCCTCACGGAGATCGGCTCATTGCGCGCACGTGGGTCCGGTAGAATCGGGAAAAATAAATTGCTTGTTATTTGAAAAACAGCAGAAAAACAACAGAAAGCTGAGAAAAAAATGTAAAATCCTTCAAAGGGATATTTAACTTTCAATCACAGTTTTTTTGGCGGCTGTTTTTGCCCTGAAATTGAGTCAGGCTTTGCTTTAATCTCAATAACTATTTTTAAATAACTATTTTTTTTTTCCTCACAATTCTGGGTCAGAATTGTGAGGAAAAATGTGTTAACTTGTCTCTGTATGTTATGAACTTCAATTAGTTCTGTTCTTTTATTTTTTTCCATTTTCGGATTTGGGGTCTGGATGCATGGAAGACACACTTCTTTTATTTTACCTCTGGGGCGGAATCTGCCAATGCTTTGTCAATGCAAATGCGTGGATTCTTGGAAAAAATCTGCAAGACCATGAATCCACACATTTGCATTGACAAAGCATTGGCAGATCCCGCCTCATAGGTAAAATAAAAGTGCGGTGTGGCCGTGCCCACGGGTTAAGAAAATGCAGTTGGTAGCCTAAGGAAAATCTACTAAGTAATTAGTAAAAAGAGAAATTTATATATGTGATCTGAACATTTCCGGCTCTTGTTTATGCAGTTTTTGTAGTGGATCTTGCCCCTCCTGGAGAAAATAGTGTCAAGATGTGCTTGTATCTTAATAACCACTTCAATTAATGAATTGGGTCCAAATTGTATAGAAAGAAATGTTCATGTGTCTGTTTCCTTCAAAAGTTATTGTAGCTATTGTTTTTTTTAATTCATTTTATTGTTTAATCTTCAGAACATGTGTAAATTGTGAATATTTCACTTTGGGTGACATTGTATTTGTATGTTGTACAACATAGTGCCATCTACTGTTGAGGGAATTATGTGGTCTGGGCAGAGAATCATGTGACACTAATCACAGCAACTTTGAGTTTGAGCTAAGATGCATGTAATTATAAACTGAGTTTTCTATGTCAAAAAGAGTCTCCAAAATAAGAAAAGGTAAACATAAAAACTCCTGGATATTCTCGGCAGAAGACGCACACGGTCTTGTATGTTTTCTTTGTAAGTTATTATGTGTGTGATTATGCAACATGTGAACATTGACATTTCAATAATAAGGACAATCCATGGACATTTAAAAAGGTGTCAGCAAATGGCTGCCAACAACGACATGAACATTCATTGTGGTTAAAAAATAAAGTTTTAGTGATGTTTTTCACGGTGTCTGTCTTGGGTGAATAAAAAACTCTTGTGAAACAGCAGTTGGAGTGTGGTCTATCCTAACTCAGAAGAAAAACATTGAGGATCAGTTACAATTAATCAAAAATTACCCCACTGGGCATTATTAGTGTGGTTGCCCTGTTATAATACTAGTGACACTTCATTCCACATTCAAGATAAACTTTATTTCAAACCGCATCTCCTCCCACAGTTTTTATCCTCCAATGTCAAAATGACCGGCTTGACCGGGAATCGTGCATTTGTATTTTGCTAAGAGATTGGTTGCATAGTTTAATTGATATTAATGTATTAGTGCATTCAATTTCCCCATCCACTAGAAAAAACGTGATTTCAAGTATTTTTTTTCTCAGGAACTGTAAGGGCTAGAGTTACAAGACTTGGAGGGGAGGTTCATAATTTAGTCCTCATGGTGGCGCTATAAGCCCCCTTTACGTTTTGGCCTCTTAACTCTTGAACCGTAGGTCGTAAAATACAAATCTGTTTTTACCAAAAATGCCAGAAATCACAAACGAAACGTCCGGTCAACCCCAAATTTGAATCACATGTCAAGGGTGGTTTACTCAACAAATCCCCAAAAGCATTTCCATTTTGATCCATAGGGGGCGCCACAAATGCTCAAAATGTAACCGTTTGATGCAAAAACCTTATTTTGGGGGGATCCATCCTCTCAAAATGAAACGCAAGTGATCTCAGGCGTGACGTGACAATGTAATTGACGCAGCCTCCGACGGTATTCCTCCCAGTGTATTCCTCGAGTCCCGGCTGCAGCGACCCGCGACTCGCGCCCTGAATTGCGACGCGTCTAGTTTCAGCCTATTACCTGGCAGAATCTTAAAATACACACGTCAAAGATTAAGAAAAAAATCACACCCTGTGTGAAGGTAGCGGCGCCTTTGATACATTTTGTCATCGATATGTGTTTATAATGTGTTTATAGCCACGTGTCATGTGAAGCTTGACCAATCACTTTGTTGACGCACCTGACCAATCAGAACGTTGACGGATCTGACCAATCAGAACGTTGACGGACCTGACCAATCAGAACGTTGACGGACCTGACCAATCAGAACGTTGACGGACACGGACAAAGTCAGGTATAGAGCAGGATCCGCTCTATATACCTAAAGGTATAGAGTGGCTAGCGCCGCTAAAAACAGGTTGTTGTATATTTCATAACATAACATACAAATCTAAGCCACATGTTAGCATTACTTAACTTCACACGTCTACTTTGGCCTATACAGACAGTAGAGTGTATTCAGAGAGGTGACTGTTGGCCCTAGCCTGGGTGGGGGGTACAATTAGCATTCCCAATTGGGGAGACAGAAGGTCTAGGCCTGTGTCTCCAATCCCCGCCTTCCTGGCTCATACAGTTGCAAATCGAATCAGGGACTCAAAGTGTGATCTATTGTTTGTCTAGGTGGGGTCTCACCTTTCAAGGCTGACCTTCTTTAGATCTAAATGTGGTCACTGCTATATAGATGGGCTGAAATGTAACTAACTGTGTGTGGCACTCCAAGCCGTGAGGCTGTGGAGCTGGCTGAGGGACCTCAGGGTCCATAGGAACTCTGTTTGTACTATGAAATAAATCGGAAGCAAGTAACCTCACTGACTGGAGTGACGTCTCAATTAATTCTCCAACCATTCATACACACCTCTGGAACATCTTATTAACTACAATATGGCGTTGTTGGCAACTACAAAAGTGTAGTAGAACCTTTACCAAAACCTAGTGAAGTCAGTGGTTCAGATACCACAAGGTGGCGATAAAAACTCCACCATATGCATGTGGACCCCTCTTTCCATCTAGACTAGACACTTTCAAACGAGAGGGCACTTGTGAGTAAAGTTAATTGGCAAGTTGTCCTACCACAAATTAACAACAATGTACACACATCTCAGAAGATGAATACACCACAGATGCCAAAGACTCTTTACAGCAGGTATCCACACTGCGACGGTCACATCCATGTGAAACACAACGTTAATCATAAAGGTGGCACCCACTGCCTCTATATATATATAGAGGCAGTGGGTGTGCTAATACATCACTTGCAGTAGTTAGTTGTCCATCTCTGTTCTCTGGTGTGCAGTTCCAAAAGGTCCATCCTTTTTACGGGGCCAGGCTTCCAGCATGGACCCGTATTGTTATTCGCATTATTACGGGGCCAGGCTTCCAGCATGGACCCGTATTGTTATTCGCATTATTCCATTTCTTCTTCTTCTTCTTCTGCCGTTTTTGCCAGTTCTGGCTGAACCGTGCATACGCTTTTTATGAAACTCGGCCATATGATAGATGGTCATGAAAAACGATCAAAAAATAAATCTCACAATCTTTCGTCAAAAGGTGGCGCTATAGCACTCAGTTGAAAATGCCAACTTTGAACAGGTACAACTCATGCCCTGTTTTACCTACAGCCATAAAACTTCAATACACACATGCGTCTCCTCATGATGAACAACTTTCACACTCTGACTTTTGACCTCTGACCCTTAGATCTCCCACCATTTCGAATTATATGAAAAACAGTTAAAACCTATCTCCTCCTGGGATTTTTGAGTAATCTGCACGAAACTTTTTACACATGAACTTTGGACCTATACCAAAAAACGTTTGCAAAATATCTTCCATAAGTGAAAAAATGAAGCTTTAATGAGCCAATGAATATTGCAGTTTTATGACAATTATTCATCTGCCCCTAACACATACATGCAGACTTACCATTCTTTGAAACTTTGCAGAAATGTAAAGGGCCATTCCAAATATCACTGAAACCAATCTTACTCCAATTGGTCAAACGGGGGCGCTATAGCAATTTTTTGAAAATTGAAACTTTAAACAGGCAAAAGTCATGCCTCGTTTGGCCGACAGCCATTAGACCTGCTTACACATGTGCCTTGACTAATGAGGAACACATCTATCACGTTGACCAGTAAGCACCGCCCTTATATTGTCCGCAATCTTGAGCAGTTTGAAAAACACTTAAACCCAGGATTTTTCAGCTATTTGCGTGAAACTGTATCATCTGTGTGATCTCCTTTCACAGGTTCTTGTCTGTTGGTGGCTTCTCGCTTAAATGTGTGCCCCACAACCTGAAGGTCACCAGTTCAAGCCTCACTTGGTGCAGACTTCATCTAAGTTGCATTTCACACAACATGACTATCAGTGAATACATCTGCAATTGTTAAAGATAACATGAAATACTTAATTGAGTGTTTTTTACATACAGCTGATCTACAATCTCACAACTTTTCAGATAGCAATGAGAGTCTGTTTTTTCAATGTATAACATACTTCATTGTGAAAATAGCCGATGTACAATCTGACAACTTTTAATGGTTTGTGAGCTTGTAGATCGGCTACTTTCACTAGTTTTGCTTCTGAGGAGATGTACAATTTCTTAATTGGTAAATGGTTTGTGAACGAGTGATCTTAGTGTTAGTGAAACAGGGGCTTGGGTCATGACAGAAGGCAAGAGTTTGTGATCCTCAACAGACTATGTCAGCCTAGACGAACCTATAGCACTATAGATAGTGTTGCAGCTACCTAAGAGTTCCTCACGACCGCAAGATTGCTGGTTCAAGCCTCACTTGATGCAGACTCATTTAAGTTGAATTGCAAAAAACATGACTCAATCTATTCTGTTTCCATGGCTCTCTCTCTCTCTCTTCAATCTATTCCGTATCCATGTCTGTCTCTTCAATCTATTCCGTTTCCATGTCTCTCTCTCTCTGTCTCTTCAATCTATTCCGTTTCTATCTTCAATCTATTCCGTTTCCATGTCTCTCTCTCTGTCTCTTCAATCTATTCCGTATCTCTCTCTCTCTCTCTCTCTCTCTCTCTCTCTCTCTCTCTCTCTCTCTCTCTCTCTCTCTCTCTCTCTCTCTCTCTCTCTCTCTTGCGTGAAACTGTATCATCTGTGTGATCTCCTTTTTCACAGTTCCTTATCTGTTGGTCCAATGGCGTCTCCCTTAAATAAGTGCCTCACAATCTCAAGGTCGCCAGTTCAAGCCTCACTTGATGCAGACTTCATTTAAGTTGAATTGCAAACAACATGACTGTATCAATGAATACATGTGCAAATGGTAAAGATAACCTGAAATGCTCATTTGAGAGTACGTTTTTTCAATGTATGACATATTCATTCTGAAAATAGCCGATCTACAATCTCAAAACTTTTCAGATAGCAACGTGTTTCTGAGTTTGTAGATCGGCTGCTTTCACTATTTTCGGTTGCGAGGAGACATACAATTTCTCTATTGGTAAATGGTTTGTGAACGAGTGGTCTTAGTGTTGGCTTGGTTCATGACAGAATGCAAGAGTTTATGATCTTCAACAGACAACATCAGCCTGGACAAAGCTATAGCACTATAGCTAGTGTTGCAGCCTATTAGTCCGAAGATTGAGAGTTCGATTCCTGTTAATGGCAATAGGTTGAGATGTCCAATCAATCCATTCTGTTTCCATCTCTCTCTCTCATCAATCTATTCCGTTTCCATGTCTCTCTTCAATCTATTCCGTTTCCATGGCTCTCTCTCTCTCTCCAATCTATTCCGTTTCCATGTCTGTCTCTCTCCCTCTCTTTCTCTCCAATCTATTCCGTTTCTCTCTCTCTCTCTCTCTCTCTCTCTCTCTCTCTCTCTCTCTCTCTCTCTCTCTCTCTCTCCAGTTTCCATGTCTCTCTCTCACTCTCTCTCTCTCTCTCTCTCTCTCTCCAGTATCCATCTCTCTGTCTCTCTCTCTCTCTCTCTCTCTCTCTCTCTCTCTCTCTCTCTCTCTCTCTCTCTCTCTCTCTCTCGGGCGGCCATAGCTGAGTGGTTAGGGAGCCAGAGGCTCTGGTTGCCCCAGGTACAATTCCAGGCCAGGTCAGCAAATGTGTCGATGAAATTTGTCCCTGGGCAAGACTCTTAAACCCTAATTGCTCACAGGCCCTCATTGAAAACAAGACCGCAAGGACTTTCATGAACTGACCTGTTAAAGGAATTATCATTTCTCTTTCTCTCTCCTGGCCCCGTATTATCGCTGCTTGCAGCTATATTTCCATTTCTTCTTCTTCTTCTTCTGCCGTTTTTGCCAGTTCTGGCTGAACCGTGCATACGCTTTTTATGAAACTCGGCCATATGATAGATGGTCATGAAAAACGATCAAAAAATAAATCTCACAATCTTTCGTCAAAAGGTGGCGCTATAGCACTCAGTTGAAAATGCCAACTTTGAACAGGTACAACTCATGCCCTGTTTTACCTACAGCCATAAAACTTCAATACACACATGCGTCTCCTCATGATGAACAACTTTCACACTCTGACTTTTGACCTCTGACCTTTAGATCTCCCACCATTTCGAATTATATGAAAAACAGTTAAAACCTATCTCCTCCTGGGATTTTTGAGTAATCTGCACGAAACTTTTTACACATGAACTTTGGACCTATACCAAAAAACGTTTGCAAAATATCTTCCATAAGTGAAAAAATGAAGCTTTAATGAGCCAATGAATATTGCAGTTTTATGACAATTATTCATCTGCCCCTAACACATACATGCAGACTTACCATTCTTTGAAACTTTGCAGAAATGTAAAGGGCCATTCCAAATATCACTGAAACCAATCTTACTCCAATTGGTCAAACGGGGGCGCTATAGCAATTTTTTGAAAATTGAAACTTTAAACAGGCAAAAGTCATGCCTCGTTTGGCCGACAGCCATTAGACCTGCTTACACATGTGCCTTGACTAATGAGGAACACATCTATCACGTTGACCAGTAAGCACCGCCCTTAGATTGTCCGCAATCTTGAGCAGTTTGAAAAACACTTAAACCCAGGATTTTTCAGCTATTTGCGTGAAACTGTATCATCTGTGTGATCTCCTTTCACAGGTTCTTGTCTGTTGGTGGCTTCTCGCTTAAATGTGTGCCCCACAACCTGAAGGTCACCAGTTCAAGCCTTACTTGGTGCAGACTTCATCTAAGTTGCATTTCACACAACATGACTATCAGTGAATACATCTGCAATTGTTAAAGATAACATGAAATACTTAATTGAGTGTTTTTTACATACAGCTGATCTACAATCTCACAACTTTTCAGATAGCAATGAGAGTCTGTTTTTTCAATGTATAACATACTTCATTGTGAAAATAGCCGATGTACAATCTGACAACTTTTAATGGTTTGTGAGCTTGTAGATCGGCTACTTTCACTAGTTTTGCTTCTGAGGAGATGTACAATTTCTTAATTGGTAAATGGTTTGTGAACGAGTGATCTTAGTGTTAGTGAAACAGGGGCTTGGGTCATGACAGAAGGCAAGAGTTTGTGATCCTCAACAGACTATGTCAGCCTAGACGAACCTATAGCACTATAGGTAGTGTTGCAGCTACCTAAGAGTTCCTCACGACCGCAAGATTGCTGGTTCAAGCCTCACTTGATGCAGACTCATTTAAGTTGAATTGCAAAAAACATGACTCAATCTATTCTGTTTCCATGGCTCTCTCTCTCTCTCTTCAATCTATTCCGTTTCCATGTCTGTCTCTTCAATCTATTCCGTTTCCATGTCTCTCTCTCTCTGTCTCTTCAATCTATTCCGTTTCTATCTTCAATCTATTCCGTTTCCATGTCTCTCTCTCTGTCTCTTCAATCTATTCCGTATCTCTCTCTCTCTCTCTCTCTCTCTCTCTCTCTCTCTCTCTCTCTCTCTCTCTCTCTCTCTCTCTCTCTCTCTCTCTCTCTCTCTCTCTTTGCGTGAAACTGTATCATCTGTGTGATCTCCTTTTTCACAGTTCCTTATCTGTTGGTCCAATGGCGTCTCCCTTAAATAAGTGCCTCACAATCTCAAGGTCGCCAGTTCAAGCCTCACTTGATGCAGACTTCATTTAAGTTGAATTGCAAACAACATGACTGTATCAATGAATACATGTGCAAATGGTAAAGATAACCTGAAATGCTCATTTGAGAGTACGTTTTTTCAATGTATGACATATTCATTCTGAAAATAGCCGATCTACAATCTCAAAACTTTTCAGATAGCAACGTGTTTCTGAGTTTGTAGATCGGCTGCTTTCACTATTTTCGGTTGCGAGGAGACATACAATTTCTCTATTGGTAAATGGTTTGTGAACGAGTGGTCTTAGTGTTGGCTTGGTTCATGACAGAATGCAAGAGTTTATGATCTTCAACAGACAACATCAGCCTGGACAAAGCTATAGCACTATAGCTAGTGTTGCAGCCTATTAGTCCGAAGATTGAGAGTTCGATTCCTGTTAATGGCAATAGGTTGAGATGTCCAATCAATCCATTCTGTTTCCATCTCTCTCTCTCTCATCAATCTATTCCGTTTCCATGTCTCTCTTCAATCTATTCCGTTTCCATGGCTCTCTCTCTCTCTCCAATCTATTCCGTTTCCATGTCTGTCTCTCTCCCTCTCTTTCTCTCCAATCTATTCCGTTTCTCTCTCTCTCTCTCTCTCTCTCTCTCTCTCTCTCTCTCTCTCTCTCTCTCTCTCTCTCTCTCTCTCCAGTTTCCATGTCTCTCTCTCACTCTCTCTCTCTCTCTCTCTCTCTCTCTCTCTCCAGTATCCATCTCTCTGTCTCTCTCTCTCTCTCTCTCTCTCTCTCTCTCTCTCTCTCTCTCTCTCTCTCTCTCTCTCTCTCGGGCGGCCATAGCTGAGTGGTTAGGGAGCCAGAGGCTCTGGTTGCCCCAGGTACAATTCCAGGCCAGGTCAGCAAATGTGTCGATGAAATTTGTCCCTGGGCAAGACTCTTAAACCCTAATTGCTCACAGGCCCTCATTGAAAACAAGACCGCAAGGACTTTCATGAACTGACCTGTTAAAGGAATTATCATTTCTCTTTCTCTCTCCTGGCCCCGTATTATCGCTGCTTGCAGCTATATTTCCATTTCTTCTTCTTCTTCTTCTGCCGTTTTTGCCAGTTCTGGCTGAACCGTGCATACGCTTTTTATGAAACTCGGCCATATGATAGATGGTCATGAAAAACGATCAAAAAATAAATCTCACAATCTTTCGTCAAAAGGTGGCGCTATAGCACTCAGTTGAAAATGCCAACTTTGAACAGGTACAACTCATGCCCTGTTTTACCTACAGCCATAAAACTTCAATACACACATGCGTCTCCTCATGATGAACAACTTTCACACTCTGACTTTTGACCTCTGACCTTTAGATCTCCCACCATTTCGAATTATATGAAAAACAGTTAAAACCTATCTCCTCCTGGGATTTTTGAGTAATCTGCACGAAACTTTTTACACATGAACTTTGGACCTATACCAAAAAACGTTTGCAAAATATCTTCCATAAGTGAAAAAATGAAGCTTTAATGAGCCAATGAATATTGCAGTTTTATGACAATTATTCATCTGCCCCTAACACATACATGCAGACTTACCATTCTTTGAAACTTTGCAGAAATGTAAAGGGCCATTCCAAATATCACTGAAACCAATCTTACTCCAATTGGTCAAACGGGGGCGCTATAGCAATTTTTTGAAAATTGAAACTTTAAACAGGCAAAAGTCATGCCTCGTTTGGCCGACAGCCATTAGACCTGCTTACACATGTGCCTTGACTAATGAGGAACACATCTATCACGTTAACCAGTAAGCACCGCCCTTATATTGTCCGCAATCTTGAGCAGTTTGAAAAACACTTAAACCCAGGATTTTTCAGCTATTTGCGTGAAACTGTATCATCTGTGTGATCTCCTTTCACAGGTTCTTGTCTGTTGGTGGCTTCTCGCTTAAATGTGTGCCCCACAACCTGAAGGTCACCAGTTCAAGCCTCACTTGGTGCAGACTTCATCTAAGTTGCATTTCACACAACATGACTATCAATGAATACATCTGCAATTGTTAAAGATAACATGAAATATTTAATTGAGTGTTTTTTACATACTTCATTGTGAAAATAGCTGATCTACAATCTCACAACTTTTCAGATAGCAATGAGAGTATGTTTTTTCAATGTATAACATACTTCATTGTGAAAATAGCCGATGTACAATCTGACAACTTTTAATGGTTTGTGAGCTTGTAGATCGGCTACTTTCACTAGTTTTGGTTCTGAGGAGATGTACAATTTCTTCATTGGTAAATGGTTTGTGAACGAGTGATCTTTGTGTTAGTGAAACAGGGGCTTGGGTCATGACAGAAGGCAAGAGTTTGTGATCCTCAACAGACAATGTCAGCCTAGACAAAGCTATAGCACTATAGGTAGTGTTGCAGCTACCTAAGAATGCCTCACGATCGCAAGGTTTCCGGTTCAAGCCTCACTTGATGCAGACTCATTTAAGTTGAATTGCAAAAAACATGACTCAATCTATTCCGTTTCCATGGCTCTCTCTCTCTCTTCAATCTATTCCGTTTCTATCTTCAATCTATTCCGTTTCCATGTCTCTGTCTCTTCAATCTATTCCGTTTCTATCTTCAATCTATTCCGTTTCCATGTCTCTCTCTCTCTCTCTCTCTCTCTCTCTCTTAACCCCTAATTGCTCACAGGCCCTCATTGGAAATAAGACCGCAAGGACTTTCATGAACTGACCTGTTAAAGGAATTATCATTTCTCTTTCTCTCTCCTGGCCCCGTATTATCGCTGCTTGCAGCTATATTTTACAGTTTATATTCCTGCTGACTAGACTTGCACCTCCTACTAGGTTTTTGCCAGACCTGAAAGGTATGGCCTACACGAGCCTTTATCACCAATTTGTCCATACATGGTATGTCTGGTTGTGGTTAAGTTTCTTATGCATGAATAAATAGGCACAGACTAGTCGTGTCATCACTATTATGTCACAAGTACGGTTGGTATATAACGTAAGACACAAAGATTTCAGAATTAGACTTCACACGACTTCACACAACACCGGCTTAGGTCTGGAAAAACCAAGTCTCCTTGTCTTGTTTGGATGTGCTGGAATCCTTTTTGTCACACAAACACGCACGCACGCACGCACACACGCACGCACGCACACACACACACACACACACACACACACACACACACACACACACACACACACACACACACACACACACACGGTTGGGAGGGTTACTTTAAAAAAAGGAATCCCCTACAGTCACACATTACTTGCTAAAAATAGTAGTCAGTAACGTAATCCAATTACCCCAATTTAAAATGTAACTACTAGTTACTTTCAGTTACTTTTGGATTACTTTTAAGCAAAACTCTATTTAATTAGATACAACAAGTTTTACCATTGATAGCAGGCCTGGAATTTCATCATTTTAGAGGCAAGGTCCTTTGGTGTTGTAATTGTTTTGAGTGCACAAAGGCCAAATGCCAGGGCAAGAAGGCCATCAAATAAAACGATGATCTTTAAGTTTATGGAAATAATGAATTTAACTTGAAGGTTAAGGATGATTTTATTTTAATATAGTGCAAGAATAGTGTAACTATCTGTGAAATATAATCCATTTATTTCATAAAATTACGTATTGGGAAATTGCCAATATTTGTACAAAGTCATAGCCTATTGGTCTCAATATTTGTCACATTCAGCCCTGGACTTCACTGACTGTAGGGGTCACATTAATCACATTAGAATCACAGATCAGAGATTGTATGTGTGACAGGGTCAAAAAAACGAGTGGTGAAATATTTTTTTGTATTATTTTATTGATGCATAAAAAACTGTATAATGCACTTAACCAATCATCATCTTAAATGTATTCCCTGTAATTTCTCACTGGATGTTTTAACGTGACTGTATTTCCCCACGGTCCCCATTTCCCCACGGTCCCTGAGCCACTTGACATTGAACTGTATGATAGGCTGTATGACATTGACCGTGTCACTCCAGCCAGCCAATGTCCCCAGGTCACGCTGTTTGAGGAGCGAATGAGAGTGGAATAGGGTGTGGTCCACACAATACAAAAGTGGGCGCGGGCCATTTGAAAGACAGACAGGAGACAGACAGGCACACAGGGCAGAGTGACAGTGGCAGCAGGAGGTTGTGCACAGAGCAGAGGAGCCACGGAGCAAAGGTGGAGAATAAGGAGACAGCGAGACGCGCCAGCCACAAGCAGCGGACGGTGAGCTGAGACGTGCCCGCTTCCAGTGACAAGAAGCCGCAGCGACAGATGAGCGACGGGGAGGAAAAGTGAGACGAACAGAACCAAGGAGCAGAGGAGACGGCCAGTGGCGATAACGTTGCGCGCCCTACACACTCACAGCCAGACTTTTGTCTGGCTCGCGTGTAAGTACCTTTCCATGCAACGTTATCTTCATGAAACCACGGTCCTAAACCTCATATGTGTAATCTACACCAAACAGATGAACTGGTTCTAGTTTCTATGATTGCAGACGGCACATACGAAGATACGAAGAGACCGAGATTCCTGGCCTAAACCCCCGCTCCATTACGCCCATATAAGGACATTCCCCACCTTTTGCATTTGAACCGTGATGAGTATAAAGCAACTTTAAATTAGCACCTGTCACTTTACTGGTTCAGTAATAGTAGGCACTTTATTGCTAAATTTATATTTATTGCTATATTTGCACAAGCCCTGTGTTTTACGCCTTATTGTTGAGTTCCTGTGTTTGTTGTATTTTGGTTAGTTAGTGGGCGCCGTAGGAGGTTGAGGGTTTTATTAGTATAGTGTTATTTTGTGTTTATGTTTTTCATTGTTTTATGGCATAGATGCCACTGTATTAGGATAATAAAAGTACTTACCTTTTTATACAAACCGTTTCTGTCCAGTTTTCTCCAAGGGTACCAAGTGTTGTTCTCCTTTAAAAGTGTTTATACTTACCTGGGTAAACTCGAACCTGTGAATAGCCTAAAGAAAGAGAGTGTTATAGAGGACCCTACCTCATATACAAAAGGGTGGCGTAGTCTTGCAGTATATTTGATTACAATTATTATTCTCACAGTAATTACGCACCCCGCACTTTATTGTGTAATTGATATTTTATTATTGTGAGTTTAATGTGGATTCTTATTTATTTAAGAAAGAGTAAAGGGTGCCAGCATTCTAAAAAGAAGTGGCAAGTCACATGTGACAACCTGGCCACCGTCACATATGTATTTTCGTTTTTTCACTATTTAAAATATTGTATTTCTTATTATTAATAATTATAGTTTGTAGATTGCCTTTTTTCACCATTTAAAATTTGTTTGCATTTTAAATAGTAAACATGGAGAAGTGTGAGCTAAGCAGACGTGAAGTCAAGTTCCTAGGTCATATTCTGTCAGCTGACGGTGTGCGGCCAGACCCGGACAAGGTAAAGGCTGTCATGTCCATGAGAGAGCCGTCCAACACTGGAGAGGTTTGCAGTTTCCTGGGAATGTTAAATACAGCTGGGAAAATACATTCCAGGTCTAGCTGAAAAGGACAAGCTGCTGAGAGACCTTCTCTCAAAGAAGTATCAGTGGGTCTGGGGCTATGCACAACAGAAAGCGTTTGACCAGCTGAAAAATGATCTCACATCACCTCCAGTGCTGACACTTTACGACCCCAACAAAGAGCTGCAACTGTCTGCTTCTTCCTACGGACTGGGTGCGGTCCTCCTGCAGAAGGAGGGAGCGCTGTGGAAACCAGTCGCGTACGCATCACGCTCTATGACAGAGACAGAACAGAGGAACGCCCAGGTGGAGAAGGAGGCGCTAGGATTGACATGGGGGTGCCAGCGTTTTAGAGACTTCCTAATTGGGAGACATTTTGCCATGGAAACTGACCACAAGCCACTTGTCAGCCTGCTAGGTCACCAGGCACTAACTGAGCTTCCTCCCAGGATCCAGCGGTTTCGACTCAGACTCAGGTACAGTTACACAATCTCACACACACACCTGGCAAAGCCCTGTTTACAGCTGACACTCTCTCACACTCACCTGTCAGTCAAAACTCAAGTTAAAAACTGACATCTATGTGGATGAAATCATCAATAGCATGCCCGCCAGCTCATCATACATGGCACAACTGAGAGAGCGACTGCAGGAAGACAGCGTTTGCTCAGAGGTCATGTCATACTCTCAGAGAGGATGGCCTGACCGCAGCCAGCTCACAGGTCCAGTTAAAGCTTACTGGCCTGATAGAGCTGTACTTACTGTACATGATGGACTCCTGCTCATGGGCTCCAGACTAGTCATTCCCACAGTGATGCGCAACTCTGTCCTCGATGCACTACACGAGGGCCATCAAGGGATGACCAGGTGCAGAGAGCGGGCCAGAGAGACGGTATGGTGGCCTGGCTTGAGCAGCCAACTAAACGAGCTGGTGAGAAATTGCAAAACATGCATCAAAGAACGTGCCAATCCTGTGGAGCCATTAATGTCCAGTGAGCTCCCAGAGAGACCATGGCAAAAAGGCGCTGATTTATTCATTCACTCTCAACCATGACAACTACCTACTAGTAGTGGACTACTACTCTAGGTATGTAGAGATTGCCAAACTAACTCCCACACGATCTCAGGATGTTATTGTGCATCTCAAGTCAATATTCTCTAGACACGGAGTCCCAGAGAATTTCTTTAAAGATAATGGCCCCCAGTACTCCAGTCAACAGTTCAAGGACTTTGCAGCAGCTTACGGGTTCAAACATGTCACTAGTAGCCCTAGGTTGGCTCAGAGTAACGGAGAGGCGGAACGTCACATTCAGACTGTGAAACAGCTGCTAAAGAAAGCTAAGGATCCGTATCTGGCTCTGTTGGCCTATAGAGCTACACCACTCGCTAATGGCTACAGTCCTGCCCAGGTCCTCATGGGCAGGAGACTGCGGACTCCAGTGCCCAGCATCCCTCTCTACTCATTACATTACATTACATTACAGTCATTTAGCAGACACTTTTTATCCAAAGCGACTTACAATAAGTGCATTCAACATAGGTAGGGAACGAAAACTACTAATCACCAGAAGTCTTAAGTGCATTTTCTGCAAAAACAAGCAACCACGAGTATACCTAGCGCTAAGGTAAAAGTGCAATATATCATATATATATAACCTATTTCCTTAAACAGATGAGACAAAATAGCTAAATCAAATGAGCAGGAGCTAAAACAAATAAGTGTATCGACTAAACAAGATCCAATAAAACAATACAACAATAAAACAAGCGTAGGCCAGGCAGAGAGGAAGGGTAGTGTTTCCTGAAGAGGTGGGTTTTCAGCCTGCGGCGAAAGATGGGCAGTGACTCTGCTGTCCTGACATCAGTGGGAAGTTCATTCTACCACTGTGGGGCCAGAACAGAAAAAAGTTGTGACCGTGTGGATCGGCCAGAAGGACCCTTGAGTGACGAGGAAATCAGTCGCCCCGAGGTGGCAGACCGAAGTGGTCGGGCAGGGGTGTAGGCATCGACCATAGCCCAGAGGTAAGTAACCCCAGAGCTTCCAGACAGCACTGTTGTGGCAGCTAAAGAAAGGGAGCGGCGGGTGAAGGACACTGCACATTTCAACAAAAGGCACCGTGTGAGAGATCTAAGTCAGCTCACACCAGGACAACCAGTGTGGATTACAGATACACAGTCTCAAGGCACAGTGGCTTCGTCGCACTCAGCTCCACGTTCCTACATAGTGGACGGGCTTACAGGCACCATCAGACGGAACAGACACTATCTTGTCCCTTTTCCAGAGACCTTACCACACACACCTCACACTGCAACACCCAGCACACCACCCCATCCAGGTGAGCCTACACTGGGTTCTCCAGAACGCCCTGAGCCAACGACACAGACTCCAAAGGGACACACACCCCACACACCCGTCCGTACACACACACACACACACACACACACACACACACACACACACACACACACACACACACACACACACACACACACACACACGGGCCTACCACTAGATATATGGCAGAGTGGTGGTAAAACCTCACAGACTGGACTTGTGAACTCAATGGTTATTTGTGTCATTTTTCATTAGAAGCCTTAAAGGAGGAGTTCACCCAAAAATGACCTATTTTCTATCAATTGCACACCCTATGAAGCCTTGAATTCATGGATTTATTTTTGTTTTTGTGGCATTCCTAAACCAATAATTTGATGACTGGGTGTATTTCCGGTAGGAGACACAAATAATCTACTTTTGTGTAGAAGGGAATCTAATTATTAGCTTAGGAATGCAACAAAAACAAAATGAAATCCATGAATCCAAGGCTTCATGGGGTGACTTTGGGGTGTGCAATTGATAGAAAATAAATATTTTTTTGGGTGAACTCCTTTAAGAGTGCAATGTTGTATTTTTGATGATGAGCGTTTTATGATTTTTGCTGATGACGTGGGGGGGGGGGGGGGGGGTTGGGGGGGCGATGACGTAATAATAACAATAATGATAATATTGACTCGCCACCATTAGACACGCTGTCACAGAGTCAACAAGCTAAAGAAATAAGCTAACCTGGCCTTAAGGTGGACATAATAACCCCAGTCTCATTAAGTCTCAACGACATGCAGTCACTTTACACATACCAATATCTAATATCTCCATTATGCAACTATAAAGTACAATGTTATACACATTGCCGGTTATAGTAATGTTATTATTACGCGATGACGTAATAATAACAATAATGATAATATTGACTCGCCACCATTAGACACGCTGTCACAGAGTCAACAAGCTAAAGAAATAAGCTAACCTGGCCTTAAGGTGGACATAATAACCCCTGTCTCATTAAGTCTCAACGACATGCAGTCACTTTACACATACCAATATCTAATATCTCCATTATGCAACTATAAAGTACAATGTTATACACATTGCTGGTTATAGTAATGGATAGATGTTTCTTTGTTACTTCAACATTTAACACAATTTCACATTGCGGGTGGTTGGTAATAAATATGCTATTATATTGGAAGGGCTCCTTAGTATTTTCTAAATGTTAGAAACCAACCTTAAAAGTAAATTAACACCCATGGCATAATTGTGTATAGTTTCACAGCAATCGGGGGCTGCATTCATGTTATGATATGGGGTACCAATTTGGGTAAGGGTTGGATGGCTCAGGGTTGAGGACAGAGTAGGCTACATCAACTTGCTATGGGCCTGGTCTTCAAGATACACACAACATTGGGATCCCCCTGTATTTGTCAAAATACTTCCAAAATGTTAATGAAGTCCATGATCACAACACCAGAGGCAGCTCCACAAATCATGTCCAACCCTTTTTTTTGCTCAACAAAGGGAAGTAACTCGTTCTCATGCTATTCATCAAAAATGTGGAAAGCCCTACCAAAAGGAGTAAAGGAGTGTAAAACCCTACTCACTTTCAAAACTGCCCTAAAGATACACCTTCAGGAGGCTGCAATTATAAAATGGCCCCTGTCCATGTCTTAACCTACCCCAAGTCCTAGCCTACCCCCCCTCCTTTTCTTCTCTTGTACATATTTTTCACTTTTCATAGTAACCTGTAAACTGATTGTATGACATTCTGTATAGTAGTGTGTATATCTGTCTCTTATATGTCATCATGATTTGTGTGCATGGGGATCTCATCTTAAACAAGCTCAGTGCTTAATGAGTCTTCCAGTTTAGTAGACCTTGTATTGTGAATTTGTACTTCCATGTACTGTATTTCTCATGTCTTACTAAATAAAGTACATCAATCAATCAATCAATCAATCAATCAATCAATCAATCAATCAATCAATCAATCAATCAATGCTTTATTAAGCACCTGCTGGTCATATAGATGACTCAGACAGCTGAATGGTACCCCCACAATCTTGCTAGCCCCCCTCACAACCCTGTTAAGGGCATTTTTCTGTGTAACGTCAAGGTTTCCATACCAACAAATGGCAGCAAATGAAATAGCAGATTCTATCTCTGTAGAATAAAAGCACCAATGACTTATCCACCTGAAATGTGGCCAATTAAAAAGCATAATAAGAAAAAATAAAACATATTTATCCATCTTAATTCATCTAATCATCTATTCTCTAACTAGTCCAGGGGCCAACACTGATATTTTTACAAATTGTTACCACCTAAAGGTGACCGTAACGTTTTTGTATTTTTGTCTTCCTACATGTCTCTAGTTTATATTTTGGTATGATAACCCTTCCAATCTTGTAGCTTAATGGCAGTTATCACTACCTACTGGCTAATGTATCCGGTAGGAGACACAAAGTAGAATCTTTGTGTCTCCTACACCCGGGCATCAAATTATTGCGACAAAAAACAAAATATATCCATGTATTCAAGGCTTCATGGGGTGTGCAATTGATAACTTATCAGATTTTTGGTGTTTGCAAAAAGACTGCTTTCCATAAGCTTGTAAAAGTTTACCCTCCTTCGGTCTAGGGTGGTCATAGCTGAATGGGTAGAGAGTCCCCCTGGGAAACTTAAAGAGGAGTTCACCCAAAAAATGATTTATTTTCTATCAATTGCACACCCCATGAAGCCTTGAATACATGGAAATATTTTGTTTTTTGTCGCAATAATTTGATGCCCGGGTGTAGGAGACACAAAGATTCTACTTTGTGTCTCCTACCGGATACATTAGCCGGTAAGTAGTGATAACTGCCATTAAGCTACAAGATTGGAAGGGTTATCATACCAAAATATAAACTAGAGACATGTAGGAAGACAAAAATACAAAAACTTTACGGTCACCTTAGGTGGTACCAAAATATGGCTTGGCCCCTGGACTAAACTGACACTGTGGGAGCCAACCCAGGGCAAAGCCAGGAAAGGCAAGGAGCGCACGTCCTACGTACTGTAGATGCACTGCGGCAGCCAGCGCAGCTGACACTCTTGAGCTCAAGAATCTGACGCTAAATAGGAGATTGTGGAGGCAGTGTTGCCATGTCCATTTATTATAAGCGACTTTGGGCTTATTTTTCTGTGAAGTTGCTAGTAAATATTGGTAGTTGCAGGTTGCGTTTTTAGGGCTTGTTTCTAAGGTGTGGTTGCTTATTTGGGCTTGCTGTCTAATGCAGTGATTCCCAAACATTTTCAAGTCAAGGACCCCCATATTTATTTGAAAATGGCAGATCTACAAGCACAAAGTGTCGCGATGCAACTCTGCGCTTGTAGATCTGCTATTTTCAAATAGCAGATGTATATAGGTTTAAAGTGTGCAAGTGGCCTATTCTTTGAGACACACACGGGTATTTCGGGGCATGGCTGGATCGTGACGGAACACATTGTTGCATCATGGGTTTAGTCGTCAGTGCAACATTATGGTCAGTGGTGGAAAGTAAATTTACTTAAGTAATGTACTTAAGTATAATTTTGAGGTATTTGTACTTTACTTGAGTATTTCCAATTTATACTTTTATTTACTTTTACTTCTACTCCTATTTCAGAGGCAAATATTTTACTTTTACTCCACTACAATTATTTGCTAACTTTAGTTACTAGTTACTTTGTAGATTTTGATACAGTATACTGGCTATTTGAACATTAATGATCTACAAGCTTGTAGATCGGCTATTTTCAAATATTTTAGTACTTTGCTTTTGGTACTTTAAGTACATTTTGATGCCAATACTTTATACTTTTACTTTTACAATTTTGAATTTTGGACTTTTACTTTAACAAATTAGTATTTTTATATTGCAGTGTTGGTAGGCCTACTTTTAATTAAGCAAAGAATTTGAGTACTTTTTCCACCACTGCATGCGTGTGTGTAGGCAGGAGAGAACTTCGCTTCTTTTGGGCCTGTTTCCGTAGACCAGGTTCCTTATTTCTCTCACAAAACATGGCAACACTGTGTAGTTTAATGTATTCATGTTTTTTTCATGGTGGAACAAACAAAGCTTCCAGACGGGATTCAA
This sequence comes from Gymnoscopelus microlampas, assembly GCF_963454915.1. Classification (NCBI taxonomy): domain Eukaryota; kingdom Metazoa; phylum Chordata; class Actinopteri; order Myctophiformes; family Myctophidae; genus Gymnoscopelus; species Gymnoscopelus microlampas. The sequence goes on from NC_139952.1 coordinate 1,321,390, forward strand.
ACACACGGCTCTTCATTAAAACAACACAAACGGATAACATCCGTGTGTTCAAGGTAAACCCTTTCTATTTTTCTATGTGTTGATGTCTGGACAAAAAGCAGCTTCCAGGAGAGCATAATGCGGTAGCATAGCATAGCTGCTAATGCTAGTCCTTAAGAACGGGTACAATGGAACGTAGCAGGGAGGCGGCTAACAAAGACAAACATGGCCATTACGTTCGGGCGCGCGTGCGTGCGTGTGTGTGCAGACGGACTAAATGATAACGTACTGTTATCATCTAAACTGTTTACCAATGGTGGAAAAAGTACTCAAATGTCTTTACTTAAGTAAAAGTATCAGTACTGTAAGGTAGAAATACTCTATTACTAGATTATTATTTTATTAGTAATAATCTGGAATTCAAAATGTACTTGATCAAAAGTACAAAAGTATTGGTAACAAAATGTACTTAAAGTACAAAAAGTAAAAGTACTCATTAAGCAGAATGTCCCATTTCACAAGTTTTCAAACGTATCGAATCTTTTGAAAATAGCAGATCGACAAGCTCACAATCTTGCGACGCATTGTGAGCTTGTAGATCGGCTATGTTCAAATGGGTGATATGTATATAGGGCTGAAGTGGGGAATGTAGGCCTATGTTTTGTAATAATAACAAAAAATTACAAAGTAACTAAAGTTTTCAAATACTTGTAGTGGTACAGAAAATAGGAAATACTCCAGTAAAGTAAGAAATACCCCCAATAAATTACTTTAGTACACTACTTGAGTAAATGTACTTGGTTACTTTACACCACTGCTGTTTACAAGGCCATGCAGTGCATCAAGGGATCCAGGGACCCCCAGGGGTCATTGATGGGGTCCCTAGCGAAATGAGGTACAGTTTAAAGCATTCAAGTCTTTAGCTTTCTTATTTTTATAATTTTGCGGGCTATTCGTAATAGCCGAACTACAAGCTCACATCTCGGCACTTTGTGAGCTTGTAGATATAGCTATTTTTGTTTTGTATTTTTGACACATCTTGACAATATTGTTGACTCATCTTCTAGAGATGGTCCGATCAGTTTTTTTTGGAACCGATCACCGATCACCGATCACCTAAGTCTGATCATCCGATATGATCACCGATTTGATCATGTGGGGCAATATTATTTTTAATCTTTTGTATTTTATTTAACTTTTTTATTTACACATTGTGTGCCAGAGGTTTATTAAAATAGGGTACGTTCAATGCCTGCATATCTTCCATCCACTTACGTTGATATGTTGTGTAACAAAATGAAGTAAGTATGTTGACTCTGGCTTTGTCCAATGTTCCAATGTTGATTCTGAAAAGTTATGCAAATGTGGGCATATTTTCCTAATGCCTAATTTGCATATTTAAATATACAATTTCAGAAAACTTGTAATACGAAAAATCATTGTCTTCATGTAAGTAATCAACTCAGGCAGTTTCATTATGATAACTCTTTTTTAAATTTTGTCATTTTTTCACCTGTCATGTATGGGGAAAATCACAAAATGTGTGATAACCATGAAAAAGCTGCTCCTGTGGAGAGGTTATCATATATTTATTTACTCGTACTGACCCTATGAACAATTTTATATAGGTTTGGTTTTGCCCACTCTTTCGGTAATCATTTGTCAATGTTGGGGCTCTGGCTCATGGACTATCGGCCTAGTGGGGATGTGCGTGCAAAATTTCACAGAAATCGCATGCTGGGTTCATGATTTGAGGCATTTTGTTCCAAACGGAGCACTCCTGCAAACATTCGAAGCCAATCTTGTGTATCGATTTGCGTGATGTTTGGACAAAAGCTGTAGGAGTACTGTCAAAAAATCTGTGGCGCTATAACAGGCCCATGTGAAAGATTTGGGGCAGAGGTACTGCTCCAGGGAGAGTGTGTGTGTGTGTGTGTGTGTGTGTGTGTGTGTGTGTGTGTGTGTGTGTGTGTGTGTGTGTGTGTGTGTGTGTGTGTGTGTGTGTGTGTGTGTGTGTGTGTGTGTGTGTGTGTGTGTGTGTGTGTGTGTGTGCACACAGTTTCACTGCGATCATGGCAACGGTGCCGGCGATTTTGATGTGAGGTGGGAGTGAGTTCCATAGGCAGGGGGCGGCAACTGCTTCTTTGAGTTTGAGACACTTCTCTTGTATTGGTCTGATCAACTAGCTTCCACCTCTCATCTCACATCCACCTCACAGCTACTCTGCACCACTTATCCAACTGATAAGGCCATAGTTGTCTATCTGTCATTCCTTGTCCCTTATATGGGCATATATGGAGATCTCTGTATCTGTCAGTCGTTGTCCCGTTTATGGCCATATTCGGTTCTTAAGTCTGACGTAATTTTGTAGTCCGACGTCACGTCCGGGTCCAAAAGGCACCAGCGCCGTCCACTCTTCATTGTAAACAACATGTTGGAACCCGTAAATCTTTTTACAATAACCTCCTTTTTCAGAAATGAACCATTGAGGGTTAATAAGGGTCTTAATGCTAATATCATAGAAGTACTAAGTATTTATTTATTATTATGATTTAACATTATTATTATTAACATTAAAACACTTGGACCCGGAAGTTATTCTAGCGGGGCGCAACGTCACGTCTTAACAATCGAATATGCTGACAGATTTGTTAGGGTCTGATGCCATGATGGCACATTGAGGTTAGACAACACAGTCCATATTTGGCCATAGCTGCTCGGAAAGTCCTTATATGGTTATGGCTGATCATGGTGACATGAACTTGACAATGTGGTTTGTCCGCCTGCCCATCCTCCCTTGCCTGCCCACATGTCCCGACTCCCTAGTGTCCAGATGTCTCCACCCCTAAGCAGTGATGTTGCTAGGTTTTCAATGCAATGGGTCCTGGGATGCAAGGGTGGTCTTTTAGATGGGTCCCAGGGACATTTTATGGGTCCCACAAAAATGCACAGCGTTTAACTCGTGTTTCATCTTATATGGTTATATTCATGTAGAACATGTATCTGAAAGAAAAGTTCACAATTCCAAATCCGACAACTAGTACTTGTAGTACTTGATTTTTTTTTTTACATTAACCACTTGAATCCTAGTATCCCTTTTCTGAGGAGAACTTTAGCCAGGAATGGCAGATCTACAAGCTCACACTTGTGGGCTTGTAGATCTGCTATTTTTGGAGTTATAGGTGTGTAAAGGGAAAAAAGAGCAGCAAAAGTTTATCTGAAACACAATTTTATACAATATAGAGGGGGTCCCTGCTTCATCTCTCTCTCAACTAGGGGGTCCTTGGCCTGAAAACACTGAAGACCCCTGCTCTACAGGGAATTATTTGATATCTGGCTGCACGGAAAGACACAAGAATCACAGCTGCCATTAATTAGTGCTGTTCAGTGTTGATTGCCTAGTGGTCAAATTGGGGTCAACAAGCCATCGTTAACTTGCTCTGAAGTTGGGCTGTAAGTTGCGCAGCACTTTCACTCTCTCCCTCTAGCAGCAGCTCGCAATGCCCTGAGACAGAGTGAGAATACTTCTCCATACGGCGGTGTTTTACCGAGATTTTTCTTGTTTCCTGCACTATGCCTTGTAATCCGCGGACGGCTTTGAAATCCACGGATGGCCTTCAAATCCGCGGTAATTTCCGCAAAATTGTAGTGCGTCCCATGGACGCAACGAGGGTGCCGTGAATGCGTCCTTTTTCAATATGGTGCGTCAGAGACGCAGGACGCAGGCCTATGAGCATCTCTGCCTAAGTGCCCACTTGTCCAGGTGGCCTCATGTCCCTAGTGCCCAGATGGTTTTGGTGCCCAGTTGTCCCTAGTACCCAGTTGACCAGGTGCCCACATGTCCCTAGTGCCCAGTTGACCAGGTGCCCACATGTCCCTAGTGCCCACGTGTCCCTAGTGCCCACATGTCCCTAGCGTCCAGATGGTTTTGGTGCCCAGTTATCCCTAGTGCCCAGATGGTTTTGGTGCCCACCTGACCGGTTACCGGCCAGGGTGACAGCTTGTGTAGGAAACCGGAATACTCGCCCCAAAACACGCTTGCCCCTTCCTGTCAACCTGTTTGCGCATGGGCGCTGCCTACATGCTACAATATGGGGGAAAATGGCAAAAATGTTGTGATTATTAGAAGTGGAGACACATGTGAAGGTGGAAAAGTAGATTGTTGCCTAGCCAAAGCCATGTAGTGGAGCAGATTGCTGAAACGATCTTTCACTTGGTGATACAAGCACCAAATTTGGCACACAAGTGCTTCAGAACCTACTCTCTCAGGAAAGTACGATATCCACTTGAAAAAACAATATGGCCGCCATTTTTCAAGATGGCCGCCATTCGAAGTGGTTTTAAATGGTGTTTGAACTATATTTTGATTGAATAATCCTATTTTGATGGTCTATACATCCAAATATATGTTTTTGAGTATGTGAAATCCAATTCTGCATTTACAAAATTTTAATTATTGGATATTATGATGATACAAATGCTGTGCTGTGCTGTGCTGTACGGCACTGTACCGCACTGTATTATACTGTACTGCACTGTACGGCACTGTACTGTGCTTTACTGGACTGGACTGGACTGTATTATACTGGACTGTACTGTATTGGACTGTACTGTATTGGACTGTAGTACTGTACTGGACTGTACTGTATTATGCTGGACTGGACTGGACTGCACTTTGGTCATATGGAACCAAACCATAACAGTTTGGTTCTTCTTTTAGTCCTCACATTTGCAGGCACACAACTGTGTACACTTAAGTATGAAGTGGTAGCATTTGCATCGTCCTCGGGATTCAGTCTTTTAGACACATTTTGTCAACTGCTCACAAGTCTGAACGATAGGTGGAGGGATTGTCCAGACCTCTCCATCTTTTTGCCAGCCACAGTTGGCAGGGCTTTCAGTTTGCATTTTGCACACTGTTGCCTGGCATGCAGTTTTCTTGCCTTTACCATGAAAAGCTGACACAACTGTCTTTCCACTGCCGTGGAAGGACAGCATGCCACTGGATTTCTCTGGGCCAACAATTACTACCATATCATGAATTGGCAATCACCTAATGGACTGACCCTGGCCAAATTATACCCAAATAATTTCTAAGCCTGCACTGACTGCAACAACAAGAATATCTGTGTTGCATGCCTTAATCAACACAGACTTCATTTGTTGCTTGGCTGCATGGAGAGCATGTGTGAAGATGCTGGAGTCAGCTTCTTCGTGGTTGCAAGGACTTAAGCCTTCAAGGCTGATGAGTTTGTTTGTCTCCCACGCTGGCACATCCTGTCAATTCAGGTGCGGCTATCTAACTACAATACTACAACAAACTAAACTTGTAGTTGAGATATATACAGGGGCTTATTAGCATTTGGGACACTAAAGTATACTACAGTACAAACTACAATGAGTACACCACTACAACAGTTAGTAAACTACAACTACAGCTAGTACACTACAAGCCGACACTGAACCCCATGCTGAGTCTCACAGCAGTGATGTCACCAGTGTGCCCGGGTTGTGCTTTGACATCACTCTTATAAAAAATGACAAACCAATAGAGCTTGACCACAGCATTTCAATGAATGATCAGGGATGTTTCCCTTCAACTTAATGCAATATCTGTGATGAGACAGCTTCCGAAAATGCTCATTTTGAGTCACGTAATAACCGCCATCTTGAAAACTGGCGGCCATATTGGAATTCAATTGACACTATTGAGTTCTTCCAGTCAGAATACGTTCATTTTGATTTTTGGATCATTAATACATTTCTGTTCATTCAAGTTCTACTTCAAAAACATTAATTTTGCATTTGATGAGGCGGCCATCTTGAAAACTGGCGGCCATCTTGGATTGTCAGCTGGATATCGTACTTTTCTTAGATAGTACATCCTGGACATCATTTGTGCCAATTTTGGTGCTTGTATCACCAAGTGAAAGATTCTGATGGAATATTGACTTAATATGCCCCGCTAATGAGCTTTTTTTGTAGCAAGTTGGGAGAGAATTGGATAACTGCTTGGTAGGGCTGTGAATCGTTTGCTATCTCACGATTCGATTCCGATTCTTGGGGTCACGATTCCGATTTTTATCGATTTTTCAAAATAAACGATTCTCGATTCAAAATCGTTTTTTTTTATTCAAACGATTCGCTTCAAAACGATTCTTGATTAAAAACGATTCTTGATTCAAAACATAGGATACATTTATGTAACTTTTATAATTGTAAAGGTTTTATCAACTGATAATAATGTAAGCACACAAAGGTAAATCCAAGATCCTCCCCAAAAAAAAACGTTTTTTTTTTTTTTTTATCGATTTAAAAAAAAAAAAGAGAATCGATTCTGAATCGTCCAACAAGAGAATCGCGATTCGTATTCAAATCGATTTTTTCCGACACCCCTACTGCTTGGCTCTGATCTAGTAGGGTACAGACATAGGACCGGGTTCAATCAGGTAGCAAGTATCAGTCACCAGAACCAGGAGTATGTCAGAATTGCAGAGTACCCACGTATCAGCTTTAATTTTTATAGTGTTACAATTGTGCCTGCTCACTTCGTTGTGACATCACCTCCAACTTTACTTGTTTATCCCTTATGAGTTATCTCTCTTGATTGGTTGAAATTGGTATCCAGCCCTGAAAATGCATTTGCTGTTTACTAATGAGCTGGAGAGACAGGAAGACCACTGAAAAAACACTTTAGCAATTATTACTAGCAGATTATAAAGTTATTTAACACATGCTTTAACAAAACATCACGTACTGCACCTTTAAAGAGTAGGGTCTAGTCTAGAGTTGTGACTCTAGACTAGACCCTAGACCCACTGCAGCTTGACATCTTCATTATAGTGAAATACTCGTATATTATTTCTTTTTTTTTTTTAAACCTGCACTCTGGAACAGTTTGATTAGATAAAAGGTAGTTTTTTTTTTAAAGGTTCAAGTACTATATTCTGATAATAATCATTGCTACAGAGTGTTTGTTCGGTCACAGGGGTCTCTCCAGCTCTTTAGTAAACAGAATATACATTTTCAGGTAGGTGACAAAATTTAAGCCAATCAAGAGAGAGCTCTGAAAATGCATTTTCTGTTTAATAAAGAACTGGAGAGACATGTTAGACTCCTAATACCGAACAAACACTCTATAGCAATGAGTACTATCAGAATATAGGGCTATTTAACACTTATTTTAACGAAAGTGAAACACTTACCCTACCTTTTTAAAATGGGGTTGCTGAATGATAACTAAAAGTTATTTCTACTGGTGATTTCCACAGAGCACCACAGAGAGACGTCTACAGCATCAAGAGAGATGGCCTCCAAAACATATTCAACGTTGTCAGAGGAACAGCAAGAGATCGACCAGGGACGTGGACTGCTTGATGCAAGGATGCAACCTGTAGTAAAGTTGTACAGGATAGGTATGTCGTGTTTTATTCATTTTTAAGGCAATATTTTCACTGGCCCCAGCGGGCAAGTGCTGTGTGCGTTCTGCTGGCCCGGGCGGCAGGGCTATTCGACCAGGGGTTCTGACCCTTTTCAGGCCATGACCCCCAAAATAATCATCTTTGAACTGGGAACCGCCCCAAAAATAATTATATTTGAACTGGGGACCCCCCATCCTGGCAACCACTTGGAATTGAGGCATTACATTTAGTTTGACTCGGTTCCACAGATAAATATTGTAAAAATAGCCGAAGCTCACAATTGTAGATCGGCTATTTCTTTTATTTTTTGTCTCTTTCTTATATTATTTGACAATTTGGCCAATGTTTCACCAGTTGTTATAGTACACTTTATTGATTACATTTGATGTAGTTTGAATAATGGTATGTTTTCTTATCTTTTCTTTTTTGAGGTATTAAAAAGGCATTCAATTGTCCTTAACCCATTAAAACCGGGAAAGAATCCATGTAATTTTAGATTTTAGCTTTATATCGTCTCTGTCGGGTGGAAACCAGAAAACAGTCCAAAACTGTTACTTTTCAGGATTCAAATTCAAACTCAAAACGTGTTGCTCTTCGCCGTGTTTCGAGTTTGTGTGTTCATTGAAGAACAATATGTAAAATATAATAAACCACTACTTGTGTAGCTGTATCAATAATTTAGGTTGTGTAACTCATACAAGAAGACACTATCGATCTTTCGTTTTTTTCTCCTTTTTTCCCCCTCTCTCCTCTCCCTGTATCGGTCTGTGAGCAGTGCTGTGCTGTGGTTGTGTTTGACACTGTCTAGCACTGAAACATGACTGTCGTGGGGCAACTTGTTCCTGTTTTTTGAAATTTCTCAATTTTTCCATCTCAATTTCTACATAAACGTTCAGATTTTAAATATAAAGTGCTGACCCCACGGCCACGGATGTAACAACGCTCCGGTCTAAGTACCCGTATATTCCGTATTGTGACACAGATCATCCTCTTCAGATATACCTTAGTGGCAAACATGCTGTGCTATATGAAGAGCGTAAGACGTAAGGTGGGGAACAGACATACTGTCAATCTGGGAACTGTATCCAACGATCTACAAGATGAGACAAATCTTACCGTCTGTGTCTCCTTTCCATTGCTGCGTTGTTTGCTTGAATACAGGACACATTATTAGATTGATCGTTTTAGTACTTCACCTTTGGCATCTCTCTAAAACCCATAATGGCTATTCAGTGATGTTGCTAGGTTTTCAATGTAATGGGTCCTGGGATGCAAGGGTGGTCTTTTAGATGGGTCCCAGGGACATTTTATGGGTCCCACAAAAATGCACAGCGTTTAACTCGTGTTTCATCTTATATGGTTATTCATGTAGAACATGTATCTATGTAACTATTACCTTGAGATGAAGTAGAATCACAGGTAGATACAGAGGATGTAGTCATGGAGGTAGGTATGGGGTCATCATCATTAGCAGTACTTGATTTGGGTTTAGAAAATAGGCTTGCTATTTTCTGTTGCCCTGCAGCAGGCTTGAGAATCTTTTTTGGTGCCATTTTACACTAACATTTTTTTTTTTTCTTTTATTTGTATAGTTTATTTTTAATTCACGTTTTTGTTTTCAAACGTGTTAACCATCAGGTCTGCTACGGGTCTACAGGTCTACATCATGGCAGAGACGTCACTTTTCAACTCCGCAACAGGCGGCCCTTGTGTGTGTGTGTTACACGCAAAATCGTTACCCAAAAAATTCGGTCTGAGCAATGAGCATGCGCAAAATGGCGGCTCCCATGGATCCTTATTATCATTTGTATCGTCTTTCTAAGACTATTTCTACGTGGATTTTATCGTTTATAAAGTAGGATAAAGTAGGATGTGGCCATGCAAAATGGTGGTGTCCCATGGATTTGTATATCCGCGGTAAAAAAAATATTTTACCGCGAATTATTTTCATATTGTAGTGCGTCCCATGGACGCACCGACGATCAATTCCCAATAGATCGACGATCAATTCCCAATAGATCCCCAAACCCGTTGTTTTGGGGAGCGCTGGTTTCGCAGTGGTAATATATGAGACAATAGCAAGATGGAGAACATTGTTCCTGACTCGCCCAAAAGTTTAAATATGGGGCGACTTCAACGGATGTTCGCTTAAGCGACACTGCCCAATTTCTATCAGTACATCACTTGCCCCACAAGACGGGAATGCTTTGGCTCATTTTCCTTCTTATATTGATCCCAATTGACTGGCCATGGGGTCTATTTGCAGAATTGCCCCTGTCGTCCAGTTTCCATCCAGTGCCCATCATGGAGTCGGCATAATGAATAGCAGGTATATCGGCCGCAAAATATCGTTTGGGGACAGTCACAGTGCTACCAGAGTATCCTACCAGAGAAGGCACAACCATTGCATTGCAATGTCCTGATCTGACTGTCATTGTTGTCACTCAAAGACTCAGAAACCATATAGTGCGTCACCATGGGGGGCGTGGCATAGTAGCTGCAGACATACTTGAGGGGGGCAATGTTAAGTCAACCTGTTTTATACCCCTCAAAGATGTCCGCCGCTACCAAATGACACCTGTTGACGCCCCCTTCAGGATTTTTGGCACGCTCTATACATATATACGGTTCTGTGCATACCTTTTTGTTCTAGGGTGCATAGCACAAGCTCATGTCACCCCTCTGGACGGTACTATTATTATCCTATGTAGGTAAGCATCCAGTAACAATCGCTTGGGGAGGAGGGCTTCACCCTGCTTTTTATAGACACAGCTAGGCCTGTCACAATTGTTACATGATCGTCTAATCGCAATTATTTGAGATAATCTCGAATTATTTTGTCATCGTTTCCATGTGGAATAAAATTCACACATAAAAAAATAGCTGATCTACAAGTTTAGTGACACGTTGTAAGCTTGTAGATCCGCTATTTATGCTATTTGTATCTAAATGTCAGTAGTAACGTATATTTCAGTTATTTGAAATTAGTAATCGTGACAGCCCTAGACACAGCCACGACCCTGATCAAACCCCTCACATGACCCTGCATTAGTGATGTGATTGGTTGTTCTGGCCCCACAGACAAACATCCTTAAGTCTCCCTTTGGACCTCCGGTCCACCAGGGGACGAGGCAATAACGTGCAAGCAGTGAGGCAGACTCTGCATGCTGGGATGTTGAGCCTGGTTTGTACTGTGTACAATTAGTGTTGAATTAGTGTAACTGGTTGCATCTTTGTGTTGCAATCAGCTGCAGCTGTTGAGGCTGGGCACGGCTGGACGGACGGACGGACATACATACATACACACACTGTCAAAACTAGGAGTGGTTGGCACCACTCAAAAGTACCAGAAGGACTTTCTGAGTCCACTGAATGACTCAGTGTGCTTGTTTTTGTTTCTACCGCTTTCTTTTTCTCCCAAATGATCTGATCTGATCTATATACTACTATACTAACTACTATAATTGACAAATGCTCCGAAGGATCACTCCACATGCCTCCAAGTCCCGCCAGAGACTGTTAATCAGAGCTATGGCTATGATTAAGGCATCTTACCCCACCTCGATCAGTGATCAGACTCTCGGCCTGATTGATTCTGTGATTTGCCTATCAGACCCTCAGCCTGATCTGGCAGGTTGCTATGGCATCTGGTTGCTATGGCAACAAGATACAGCAAGTCCGACCCCTTTATCACATGACCTAGGTTGGGAGGTTGGGAGCATAGATATAGAAACCTAGATACCTCATTGGCCTCTGCAGTTCATTGGAGCGACTGGTACCTCAATACAAGGCTCTTCCGCAGGGCTACTTGACTACTGGCCAATCACAGCGAGTTGACTACAGGCCAATCACAGCGCGTCTAACTGACTAGTTGCGGCGCGGCTGCCTCTTAAGAAAAGAGGCAGCCGCGCCTGCCTCTGATTGGCCTACCGAACGCCCCCTTCTGTGACGCACACGGAAGTTTCCAGCTTGCCTTGCTGAAGCGGAAGGAAGTGGAAGCACGGCCGAGATACGCACGCCTCAGAGCCGTCTTTATATGTCTATGGTTGGGAGGTTGGGAGGTTGGTACCAGACTGGGACCAGACGAATCTGCGAGTGCAAAAAAATTTGCACTCTGTGATTTGGGTCTGGCACCGCTCCATAGAGAATCCATTTCCTGCTCCAGAAGACGTGGGGGACCAATCAGGGCCCAGTATTCGAATATGGGATACTGTAATTGGTAGTTGGTTGTAGGTCTAACCAATTGCGTGTTTTGATCCCTCCCTCCCCGCAAAGCAAAGCGGGGAGGGAGGAGAGGAGAGGAGAGGCCAGAGGGGCCGGACTTTGCATGACGTGTTTGCAGAGTGACTAGGCCTGTGCTGTCTGGACCAACCTCGGATCGGGCTTAGATGTGAGGGCCGCGAAGCGAACTCTTGTCACACTGTTTACAGTAGAAAGGTGTTTCTCCATTGTGGATAAGCTCATGAATCTTCAGGTAACTTAATTTACGGAAACTTTTGTCACACTGTCCTTCCAGGAGTGGCGGTTCATGTTCAGAGCTGGTCTTATACATGAACTGTGATGGGGACGTCGTTGTAGGTTCTGTTGAGGATGGAATGTGCCCTCTGTCTATCTCCCTGTATTCTCTGTCAATCAAAGTTCTTTATCCCTTTCTCTCACAACAGTAAACATGAACCCATCCTCTTATGGTCTTAGTGGAATGAAGTCTAAAGTAACTTCACACCTCATATATGCTGAGCAGAGTTCTGGTCTGACCTCACTCACAACACAATCGGTTGCCAGGCATGCATGGTAACCGATTTGTTTATTGTGCTAGGCATTGCCTAGCAACACCAATGTGTGCAGGCTGCCGCCCCTCCATATTTGGGCAAGAGTGGATAACACATGGTGTGTGTGTGTGTGTGTGTGTGTGTGTGTGTGTGTGTGTGTGTGTGTGTGTGTGTGTGTGTGTGTGTGTGTGTGTGTGTGTGTGTGTGTGTGTGTTCGTGTGCATGTCTTTAAGTGGCGCATGTGTTGCACGTTTGTGTTGAATTAGTGTAACTGGTTGCATCTTTGTGTTGCAATCAGCTGCAGCTGTTGAGGCCAGGCTCGGACAGACATACAAACACACACTGTCAAAACTAGGAGTGGTTGTCACCACTCAAAAGCACATTTTACAAAAGCCCTTTACATTTTAATCCACAACTCTTTGTCACATCATAGCTCTTATTAGTTAGGGAATTTTAACAAGATGTTTGGACCATCTGTGAAAACATTTACTACCAATAGCTTTTTCACCATGTGCTCTTATAGGTGTCTAGAATCACCTCTCAATTAATTTAAACCCAAATCCTCGTGGAAAATCCTGGAGAGCCAATCAAAGTTAAGGAGCAAAGATAAGACAAAATCTGTGCATAGCCTTTTTGGGTGACTTTTGAGAGCTTTTGAATCTCAGTCTCAGGACCACCACAGATGAAGCACCTTAAGCCACAAGCTACAGAATCCTCTTCCATGTTGTCTACTAAAAGACAATTGTCATGATTGTTTAACTAATGGTTGTTCAATGTAAGCAATAGGCTAGAGAAAATTGATATTCTAAATTCACAGTAATCAAAAGATTTGCCAGCAGAGGAAAATAAATGCCAAAAAGTAGATAAACTACCGTACCTTAAAATCGTCCAGACATATTTGCCAGGATGCAACACTCCAGCTCCTTCCCCACATGCAGACAGTGTATCCCACTGAGCATGTGCACAGTAGGTGTACACTCGTATCAAGTGTTTAGCAATATTTTCTTCTTTGATTTTTCAGAATAGAATCAATTCAATAATACCCCAATCCCCTACCATTGATTATACACTGATTATACACTAACAATAACCAATATACCAATATTAGATGGCCAGGGAGACATTTTTACTCAAAAAATAATGGTTGGAATGGATTCAGCACCCCTGAAAACCCCTAGTTAGACACCTCACAAGTTAATTTTAGACTTTTATTTTTTTTCATATGTTTCTCTTTGCTCCTTAACTTTGATTGGCTCTCCAGGATTTTCCACGAGGATTTGGGTTTAAATGAATTGAGAGGTGATTCTAGACACCTATAAGAACACATTGGTGAAGAAAGCTATTGGTTGTAATTTTTTTCACAGATGGTCCAAACATCTTGTTAAAATTCCCTAACTATATTATTGAAGCTCTTATTCTATTCCTTCATTCCAGACCAGTCTGTGGAGTCCAGCCTGCAGGTGAAGATGACTTCTCCAGAAGCATCCAGAACCGTTTCTATTAAACAGGAACCTGAAGACCACATGGACACCAGGACTCTATCTATTAAACAGGAACCTGAAGACCACCTGGAGCTCAGTACGTTTTGTGCTCTCCCTTTATTTACTTTGGATCCAGGGCCTGAATTTTGGTGCATGGACATTGTGCAGGAATTGTGCACAATAAAATGTAGCACTTATAATGCGGGAGATTCCTGCACACGTTTACAGCAATGTTGTTAATGTTCAGCCAACTTGATATGAACCGACTGGAAGTCACGCTTGCATGCACTCTCTAAGGCTACATGCACGAGCCCCCTCCCTCTCCCCACCACTGGCTATGCTTGTCGTACGGCGGTTTTGCGCTACTCACTCACCGAAAATAACATATCGTTAAGCTTGCAACACGCCGTGCACTTGTAGACACTGGGGATGATGACGGTTATTTGGTTAGTCGGTTGGTCCCAAAAATGCTTATTTCTGCATAATAATAAATGCATGTTCCACATATTTTAAACACACTCGAGGAGGCACAAGAGGCTACTTTAAACCTCAATACCTTCAAACCTGTCTAACTATTTCTCCAAAGTGAGTGACACCCACAGCCACACCACTGGCTAGATCTGGTACCACCCACATTTAGAACAAGCATGGGAAAATGATTCTTCTACTCTGGCACCAAAATGTGGAATGCCCTGTTGCTTTCAAAATTGGCCATGAAATGTTATATGCTTTAAAATTGCTGTTTTACCTCTGTTGGGCTGAATGACATTGATGAAGCACAAAATCCGGACACAGGTGATTCAAGTGTTTCAAAATGTTCTGGGTACAATATATTGCCCATTTATTTATAGATTTTCAGGCCGTTCAAACCTAGTCCTACTGCAGCGGTAGTATTTCTCATTTATTAATAATATAACTTGTAGATTGGCTTTTTTCACAATTCTAAATCGTTTTGGCTTTTTTTAATTTAAAAAATGAACAGTTTTGGACACAGGCCTACAAGGTTTCCACCTAACAGCGACAATATATTGTCTATGTATGGTCCTGTTTAAAGGTATTGTAGGCAACATTAAGCCTAAATTTAAAAAATATTTATATATATATATTTTGCATTTTTTCCCCTCTATCAGGCAGCCACTATATAATGATGCTGGGGTGTTTTCCTGCATTGAAACACAGTCCTCTTTCTGAAAACCGTATTTTCCCTGTACTGTTTATGTTTGTGCAGTTCGTTTCCCCGGCCACCAGGGGGTGATGCTTCCATAGACATCCATAGAGTCACACGGACGCGCACGATGCGCACATGTGTGCGTTAATTTACGTCCCGGACAGACATAAACAATGGGGAAAATACAGATTTCAGAAAGAGGACTGTGTTTCAATGCAGGAAAACACCCCAGCATCATAATCTAGTGGCTGATAGAGGGGAAAAAAATGCAAAATATATATATATATAAATATTTGTTTTTAATTTAGGCTTAATGTTGCCTACAATACCTTTAAGTATATCGGTCAGTTTTAGCAGATTCCATTCCAATTGGCTACTATGACTGCCTATGAATTTCATGGGCCTGGGTAGGCAACTTGGCCTGGCGGGGGTCTATCCTGTTGCTCACAGCAGCACAACAGGTGAACGCAATTAACTTAATTGTGTCTGTTGCCGTTGCGCACTAAAAACGTGCTCAGACAATGTCAAACTGTCACAGTCTAGCTGCTGAAATAAACTTTGGATTTTTGGATCATTGTTGACAAACGAACAAAAGGATTATTTATTTTCATCAGAGTGGTGAGGTCAAAGCTTTGCTCTACTTTTGTATCATATTGATGGCGCGTATGTTGCGCTGATAAGAGCAATGGTCAACGAAGTATCGCCATTTGAGGTGTTAAACACTGCTATAATACTGCTGCCGAGCAGCGATGCACTTGCAGCACCCAGGTCCGCTGTCATACCTGTGCAACCTTGTGTTCGGGAGGTAGGGGTCTACGACCACTTCCTGGTAAAATTGGAAGTGAACAGATCCATCTCCGGGTTGCACCATTTAACTCCACACCCCTCTGAGTGTACACCCCTCCGAGTGATTTTCAGTCACCCCCCCCCCCTAAAACATAATCATCAGGTATTATGGTTATACTAGGAGGAAGAGCTTTTTCAAAAAAGTGTACAGAAATTGTTAAAATTATGTTTTTATGTGGACACGCCTCCAGTTCATTAAGTATACCTGGTTCTCAACTCCTCCACCACCTTAGCACCACCCACCTGTCCTAGTCCCTCCTCCTCCTCCTCATGCCCACACCTGTTGTGTTATGATAATGAGGAGGATATGTTTTTACTATGTCACTAAAGCGCTGTTTTTCTATTGGCACGTTTGACCCTCAAGGTTTCAGCCTCCAGGAAGAAACTCCAAATAGTCAGAGAAGATATAAAACACCATAAAACCACCACTGGGGGGCTTAATGAAGTTCTATCAACCTCATAGACACATGAAAGACAGCAAAAACATGGCACCAGCTCTTTAAGGGAAGAGATCAATTCGAGATACAGTGATGATTGTGTACATTATCATGATAAACTGTACAAAACATATTCAGTCTTGACAATATAAACCTGAGACACTGTTTAATTTCAACCATCATGAATGTGTGTTGGGAAATTAGCTTTCTGACGAAAACAATTAGCTACAAAACAGAGGAAACACTGCAAGGAAAAACATAAAGTTTGAACATTTAAAGGAGTTATCTCATTTTATATTTTCCCTAGATGTCCTGCACCCCCTGTTGTGTAAAGAGGAGGTTTCCCCTGAGCAGCAGCAGAAGAGCTACAATCTGGTACAAGAGGAACCGGAGCCTCCGCAGATTAAAGAGGAACAAGAAGACCTACTTCTAAGACCAGGGGAGGGGTTGAAAAGTGAAGGCGATGGTGAAAAAATAGATGCAGCGCATGATGCCAGCACCTTGACTAAACACATGAAAACACGAGCTGGTGTAGAGGGATGTGGAACATCACAACAAACCAGTGATGGCCAGCTCCTCTCTTCACACTGTTCTGAATCTGACACTGAAGACAGTGATGACTGGGAGGAGACCAGGGACGATCAGTCAGCTTTAGACACACTGAAATCACCCAAGACACAAAGCGTGGAAGAAAAAAGATTTTTTTTGAGCAACAAGCTGTCACGGGGCGCAAAATCATCAAAACAAGCTCACACTCTGAGGAGTCGCACAGGGAAGAAAAAGTTTAGTTGTACAGAGTGTGGCAAAATGTGTAATTTAAAGGCAGATATGAGGACACATGCAATGATTCACACAGGAGAAAAGCCCTTTACGTGTACCGTGTGTGGCAAAGCCTGTAGACAAAAGGGGCATCTTAAAACACACATGCTGACTCACACAGGGGAGATGCCCTTTACCTGTACAGTTTGCAGCAAAGCCTTTGCTCACGCAGCTACTCTAAAATACCATATGATGACTCATACAGGGGAAATGCCATTTTCTTGTGCAATTTGTGGCAAAGGCTGTCGTGAAAAGAGTAGTCTAACAATACACATGAGGACTCACACAGGGGAAAGGCCCTTTGCTTGTACAGTTTGCAGCAAAGGCTTTGCTCAAATACCTCATCTAAAATCACACATGAGGACTCATACAGGGGAAAAGCCCTTTTCTTGTACCATTTGTGGCAAAGGCTGTAGTCATACGGGTGAACTAAAAACACACATGAGGTATCATACTGGGGAAAGGCCCTTTATTTGTAAAGTTTGTAGTAAAGGGTTTCATGAAATTGGTCATCTAAAATCACACATGAGGACTCACACAGGGGAAAAGCCTTTTACTTGTAAAGTGTGTGGTAAAGGCTGTCGTGAAATGGGTACTTTAAAGACACACATGAGGACTCATACAGAGGAAAGGCCTTATACTTGTAAAGTTTGTGGTAAAGGATGTCGTGAACAGAGTAGTTTAAAGACACACATGCGGACTCATACAGGAGAAAAGCCCTATATGTGTGCACTTTGTAACAAAGGCTTTAGGCACACGGGTACTCTAAAAATACACATGAGGACTCATACAGGGGAGAAGCCCTTTACTTGTAAAGTTTGTGGAAAGCGCTTTGGTCAAGCGTGTCATGTAAGAACACACATGAGGACTCATATAAGGGCAAAAAACATGTAGTTACATTTTGTGGCAAAGGCTTTGATCAAAATGCTAACCTGAACATGCACGGATTGATACAGGGTAAGCTGTTGATCAGTTTTCCTTTCCTTTTTTGTTGTTTTGCTCGATTTGAACATTCACAGAGACAATGCTTTAAGACTGATATTGAAAGCTAAAACCTTCATACTAGATGGCCCATAGGACACATTCCAGAAATCCAACACTCTTATCAACAACACCAGTCCAGTTGGAAATGCCTTCCAGATGTCACCTGACCTTAGCTGACCTCTAGGGTCTTATTGGTGTAACTATGTAATCCCCTTCTTTCCTTAATACATTAACTAAAGAGAAGGAATGCCTGGACCCTCATTCTTTCCTCAATAATGGCAACAGTCCCACAGATTATGCACTTTACCACAACTTTTATGTGCTTTTTTCTCTGCAGACTTCTAAATAATGTTCAATCAAACAAACAAACAAGCTTACAACGCATCAGAACAATAGCAACTGGTTTGGTTAAGGAATAACTGCTGGTTATACTGTGTTTATAGATGTGATTGCACACGACAGCATCTTATTTTATTTTGTATCTGTTGTGTGTAAATGAAATAAAAATGTGAAATAGCATTATAAGGTTTGTTATTGTCTTTCAAACGGTCTTTCCTGTGACTGGAATTACCAGGCACACACAGTACTGTAATAAAACATACCACATACCACAAACCACCTTTCATACTTTGAATATGTATTGCAAGATAAATTGGTGCCAGCCCATGCAGAGATTTAAAAACATAACGGAACCTTGAAGTTTTTTGTTTTTTTAAATTATAGGGATTCAATGAAGTGCAGCTAAAACTGGGGTAATGTGCTGGTGAGCAGTGGTGGAAAGTAATTAAGTACATTTTCTTAAAGGGCAATACCACTTTGATAGAGGTTTGGGTCGTGTATTTACCTTGCCATGATGTAACTCCAAAGGTGCACAAGAAATCAAAAATAATTGTTCAATTGATTAGAAATTGATAATTCTAAATTTTCTCCTCATTGACTTACATTGTACGGTAACCCTCGTGAAAAAACACTATTGAATCACTACTCATAACTACTACAAAATGTCTACACAAAAACTACCATTTCATTACTCAATTGCTATTGCGATTAGTAGTGATTTATGTAGTGATTTCAATAGTAAAATGTGGAGAAATGTCCCGTTTCAGTACTTAATCACTACTGATAATTACTATTCAAATCACTGCCTGGCTGCTACTTAATTACTTCAGCCTCACTATAGGCTTTTTGGAAAGAACTATACAATCACTACACATTCATTGTTGAATTACTACACAATGCTTACAGATCTACTGCTGCAGCTCTACACAATCCCTATGGAAAATATTCATGTAGTGTTTTATCACTACTGATCACTAATGAATTACTTTGTGTTCCTACACAAAGCCTTTTGATTCACTTTTTAAACATTACACAATTATCATTCAGTTACTATTGTCTTACTATTAAACAAACCCTTTTGAATTACCTCTGAAATTCTACAGAATGCTTACACATTTACCGCTGTTTCTCTTAACAATCCCTACTGAATCACTCCATGTTTGTGTGTAGTGTTATGTAGTGTTCTATCACTACTGATCACTAATTAACTACTTTTTGTTTCTACACAAACCCTTTTGAATCACTTTTAAAACATTACAGAATCATCATTCAATTACTTCTGTCTTACTATTAAACAAGCCCTTTTGAATTACTTCTAAAACTCTATAGAATGCTTACACATTTACCCCTGTTTCTCTTCACAATCCCTACTGAATCACTCCATCTTTGTGTGTAGTGTTATGTAGTGTTCTATCACTACTGATCACTAATGAATTACTTTTTGTTTCTACACAAACCCTTTTGAATCCCTTTTAAAACATTACAGAATTATCATTCAATTACTTCTGTCTTACTGTTAAACAAACCCTTTTGAATTACTTCTGAAAGTCTACAGAATGCTTACACATTTACCGCTGTATCTCTTCACAATCCCTATTGAGTCACTCCATCCTTGTATGTAGTGTTCATGTAGTGTTTTATCACTACTGATCACTAACAAATTACTTTTTGTTACTACTTAAACCCTTTTGGGTCACTTTTAAAGCTCTACACAATTGTCATTCAATTACTTCTGCCTTACTATTAAGTAATGACAACATCTACTTATTACTTGACCACTGCATATCAGCAATTTCTGATGATGAAACTGGTTACATTACCATTTATCAATTCAGAATCATGCTCAGGTTCAGTTATTCGAGGGGACATGAAATCAGGCCAATCAAGAGAATTTATAACAATTATATAACATTTATATAACAATAACATCAATAACAATACAAATACCAATACAAAATATATGATCTGTCTGGCAGTACATTCATTGCTGTAGTTGGACCCCATTTACAGTGGCAGCCAAGTTCAGTCTGAATCAGATCTGGGCCACATCCAGATTGGAATCCGATTGGTTTTAATGGTCACGTGATGTTAATACCGTTCGGATTCCAATCTGGATGTGGTCCAGATCTGATAAGATTATCCAGGCTGTATGTTTAACCCTGCAAGGCCCTGTGTGATCGCACGTTCACATGTATGTTTTATAAAGAAATGAGTTTAAATCATTTTTCTTTTCTGTTCTTTTTTTTTTTTTCACCTCTAAATCCTCATTGGGTCCTATTGTTTAGTCTTACAATGCCTTTGGCCAGGATATTTGCATATAAATACCCCCCACAGAGCCAGGAATCATCACAACTTGAAAAGAATCTGGGCCTTGCAGGGTTAACAAAAGAGGAATAAAAGGTGCACTGTAGCCAGTGTGCATTAATTTCTTATCAGCTTTGGAGTGAATAATAGCTCTGACTCAACCTGAGCACAGACAGGCACTCACTTTCACTAGGACAGCGACCCCATTTACAGTGGCGGCCAAATTCAGTCTGAATCAGATCTGGGCCACATCCAGATTGGAATCCGATTGGTTTTAATGGTCACGTGATGTTAATACCGTTCGGATTCCAATCTGGATGTGGCCAAGATCTGATTACCGGTGTAAATGGGGCCTAAGGCATGCCCTTGAACAACAACAATATAAAAACAATATCAATAAAATTAACACACAGAATTGTGACATTCATCTGCTGTGGCAGGAGACTGTGGCGGCCAAATTCAGTCTGAATCAGATCTGGGCCACATCCAGATTGGAATCCGATTGGTTTTAATGCTCACGTGATAATACCGTTCGGATTCCAATCTGGATGTGGTCCAGATCTGATCAGATTATCCAGGCTGTATGTTTAACAAAAGAGGAATAAAAGGTGCACTGTAACCAGTGTGCATTCATTTCTTATCAGCTTTGGAGTGAATAATAGCTCTGACTCAACCTGAGCACAGACAGGCACTCACTTTCACTAGGACAGCGACCCCATTTACAGTGGCGGCCAAATTCAGTCTGAATCAGATCTGGGCCACATCCAGATTGGAATCCGATTGGTTTTAATGGTCACGTGATGTTAATACCGTTCGGATTCCAATCTGGATGTGGCCAAGATCTGACTAACGGTGTAAATGGGGCCTAAGGCATGCCCTTGAACAACAACAATATAAAAACAATATCAATAAAATTAACACACAGAATTGTGACATTCATCTGCTGTGGCAGGAGACTGTGGCGGCCAAATTCAGTCTGAATCAGATCTGGGCCACATCCAGATTAGAATCCGATTGGTTTTAATGGTCACGTGATGTTAATACCGTTCGGATTCCAATCTGGATGTGGTCCAGATCTGATCAGATTATCCAGGCTGTATGTTTAACAAAAGAGGAATAAAAGGTGCACTGTAGCCAGTGTGCATTAATTTCTTATCAGCTTTGGAGTGAATAATAGCTCTGACTCAACCTGAGCACAGACAGGCACTCACTTTCACTAGGATAGCGACCCCATTTACAGTGGCGGCCAAATTCAGTCTGAATCAGATCTGGGCCACATCCAGATTGGAATCAGATTGGTTTTAATGGTCACGTGATGTTAATACCGTTCGGATTCCAATCTGGATGTGGCCAAGATCTGATTAACGGTGTAAATGGGCCTAAGCCATGCCTTTGAACAACAACAATATAAAAACAATATCAATAAAATTAACACACAGAATTGTGACATTCATCTGCTGTGGCAGGAGACTGTGGCGGCCAAATTCAGTCTGAATCAGATCTGGGCCACATCCAGATTGGAATCCGATTGGTTTTAATGGTCACGTGATGTTAATACCGTTCGGATTCCAATCTGGATGTGGCCAAGATCTGATTACCGGTGTAAATGGGGCCTAAGACATGCCCTTGAACAACAATATAAATAAAAACAATACATATACATATATAAAAAATAAAAAAAACGTGGACCCCATTTACAGTGGCAGCCAAGCTCAGCCTGAATCAGATCTGGGCCACATCCAGATTGGAATCCGATTGGTTTTAATGGTCACGTGATGTTAATACCGTTTGGATTCCAATCTGGATGTGGCCCAGATCTGATTATCTTTTCGTTTTTTTCAGCTAAGGTCTAGACTTCATTACGTATATTTGGAGGTGAAGGGTCAGTCATCTGTGATGTCTTCTTTTTTGGCCCACCGGTCTTCTTGGGACGTTTTGGCTTCCCTACCTTGTCCTCGTAGTTAAGCTTTGCTGTCACCACCTTAAGAACTTTCTTTTTGGGAACGCCGCATTTCTCCATCACGTAGGCTGTATGAGGGAGAGAAAACAGATTAATGATTCAAATTGAATTCTGGGTAACAGACTAGAGCAATGCTGAACCATCATTGTGGGGAAGGCAAATGTGTTTAAAGCGTTGTAAGCTTGTACAAGCGCTGTAAGCTTGCCAAGCGGCTATTTTCAGCAAAAATCTTTCCCCACAATAATATAAGACAGAACATACACTAGTATAGAGCTCTGAGGGACTTCACTCAACCATATGGAGTTCAGGTGGTTAACAGCAATTTTACACTTGAATTACTATATATAAATAACCTACAATGAATAAGCTTTACAGTGTTGCTTTTTAAATAGCACAGCAGAGATGAGTTTTTACTGTATTTTAATGTTCACTTAGTCTTCATTGCTGTGTATGCTTTTGTAATGCTTTGTGACCATTTCGTGTGAGCCGTAGTTTGTGTGGTATATCTCCCCATTGCGGTTTGAAACAGAAATATTGCGGTATGCGATTAATGCGACAGCCCAATAGATATGCCTCTAATGTAGAGTCATTATGATCCCAAAGATTTTTAAAACCATCCTACTGTGTGCTCTCGCCCTGTGTCTCTATATCCTTCCGGGTGGGAGGGACATCACGACAGACCCTTGTCTGTCGACCTAAAGTTGTCTCAAATGTTAACATTTCAGGTCATGAAGCAAGAAACAGTAATTTAAAATCTCACCAACAACAGCTTGAAGCTTCCGCGGGTCAAGCATGGGCTTTGGGGTGGCAACGTCTTTCTGGATGTTGCACTTCTTGCCTGTAATTAGGGGTGGGCAATATGGACAAACATTGTATCACCATTTTCAGCTAATTATCAGGATAACCATAATTATCACAATCACTTTTGCTATTATTTTAGGATGATCATCATTATGATTGGCATACAATGATTAATAGTATTATGATTACTAATTATACACACAGGCCGACTCAGTATAGGAATGAGATATATGCTGCTAATAGATAATTTCCACTAAAGTGTATTAACTACATAGTCCCCATCCAGAATTGAAGTCAAATTATTGTTTTAGACATGCGACAAATACAAGAACATATTATTGAACTCAATTCTCTGTGGCATGAATAATCAATAGAAAAGGTCATTTTGTGGGCTCCCGCTGGCCTACTGCGCATATCACAAATGTCTCTGATGTCGCCGGTTCGACCCCCGATCCGGGCGACCTTTGTCTCTCTCTCTACCAGTTTCCTGTCAGTATGCTGTCGTATCAATAAAGGCATTAAACCAATCCCGGGCTCCCCCAGAGTTAGTGTCGAAGAGTCCTTGAGCTAGACTCTGAACCCCTGGTTGCTCCTAGTGAGCAGGTTGGTGCCTTGCATGGTTTCCTCCGCCATTGGTGTATGGATGCGTGTGTGAATGGGTAAATGTAACGCCTTGGATTAAAGGCGCTATATAAATGAACCATTGAGACCATTGAGCACAACCCTACCTGTGATGCTGCATTGTGCTAGTTCAGTTCTGCTGAACAGGAGGGTCAGGAGACCGTTTGTTAAGGCTGAGTGCTTGGAGTGGTCGATGTACCGGAGGGAGTGCTCTGGCACAAGAACCCCTCCTCCAATGTCAGTCTGAAAAAGAAACAGAACAGTGTACAGAATAACTTCAGAAATTATTGAATATTACTAGTAGTAGTAAGCTATTTACCACGAGAGAGAGTGGGTTATGAGAGTGCAAAACAACCCAGAAACAGTGGCTTTATCAGACCATAACACACGACCCTCGAGTGGTAAATTGCTTTTCTACCACTTCGACCATATAAATGAAAGAAAACATGCAAGGCTATTGAGTTACAATCCTTAATTGTTTCAGAATACACTCAGCATGGTAGGGTAGGCTTGCCCATGTGACTGCTATAAGCCAATCAGAATGTCTCCTTGCAACACAAAAGTGGGCGGGGAAAAAAACAGAGGGTTGTTAGCCCACAACCTTTTTTTTAAGTCAATCAGAATCCAGTATCCAATCATGTGACCAAAAAAAGTGGTAGAAGTTATAGTAGTTATCGACAACACTGACAAATGTCTAAGGTTAGAGCTGGATAGCGAGAAGTGGCACGTGACAAAAACAGTCAAATTAATACTGGCTTTAGACCACGTAGATTAGGACATTTTCTATCAAATTGGGGGTTCTTGAAATAAATGAGTAAATATAATATTGTGTAACAACTACCTCTTTTTGTGCAGCTTCATTTTGACAGGGCCTCAGGGTGACCCCTGTGTCTAAAGCCCCCGAGAGAGCTTCAACTCGGCTCAGAAGTTCTGGGAGATCTGTAAAGATGAACAAAAACAAATCATGTAATTTAAATCAGAATCATTTCTGAATATTTGGAATTCAACAATATATATCGCTTCTGTAAGTTTAACCTTAGATCCTAAATGCTCAGTAAAATCTACATCTACACCAGATCACGAGATCTACAAGCTCACAACGCGTCACATTGTGAGCTTGTAAATCGCCTTTTTTGGGGAATGTTCCCCCAGAATAGGGATGCTAAGGTTCTAGTGGTTGAACGTCAAGTATACATTTATTTGCAGTCAGTACTGATGCAAACTGATGGACATTTCATGCTGTGGAAAGATGGGGATATTTACGTAGTGTAAAATGATACAAGATCCTAAAAATGTAACAGTGTAATTCAGGGGTACCGTGAATGAAAGATTATGGTAAACTAATGGACCCTTATATACCTTTTAACTCTTAAGATGCTAAAATGATACGTTTCATTTTACGCTCTCAAGAGTTTAACTATTGTTGAAAATCTGCATTGCTAAAATAACTTGAACTTACTGTCAAAGAGCAGCATACTGCTTCTCAGCTGAGAGTTCTCCTTTCTCAGTTTGGTGTTTTCCAAACTGAGGGTTTTGATTTTGGCAAGCAGCAAGTTTTTGCTGTTTATTATTGTATAGACCGCTTACTCAGAGCGGCACCAGTGTGCGTGTGTCTGTTTGGCGACACCGCAGCTCCATGGCAGCGCTCAGGAAATCGATAGGGCATAGCAGTGGTTTTCCTGTTGCAGGAAGACATGAGCCCGTTCAACCGTTTGACCATAGACTATTTAATAAATACATATAACAATTATTTTAAGCACAGAACATAGCCATCCAGGACCTCAATGAATTGTGTACATACAATCTAAACAAAATTACAAAAAAAGGGTATTTATGAAATGAAAGGGTTCTCTCTCCCCTCTCCCATTGAAACAAGCTAATGTAGGAAATTTGGATCTAAATACTTACTTGTGATGAATAAAGGAGCATAGTTTCCTCATATTCCTGGGAGAAGATAAAGAAAATTAGATGCATTTTACTTTGCAACACCCAGACACATAATTTAAACTTCAAAATATGTCCAACAGGCACCAATAAACAGAAATGACAAACTTTAGAAGACAAACATAGCCAATGAGGAGGGAATATGGAAAATTGGACAGATCCATGTTAGTGACAAGACCTTAGAGATACTGTTTACTGATTTGCGGATTTTAGGACAAAAGCTGTTGGAGCAGTGTCCAAAAACAGTCATGGACATATGGCAGGGCCTAAAGTGTGACGTGGCGGACAAACCCTATGACTAGCTCCCGGTGGAGCTAGTCATAGTGACTTGTGACCTGACAGTCGCAGTCAAGTCAATGAGCATGTGGCATGTGCTATGGAAAAGTGGGCGGGTTTTAGATGTTAGGTTTAGGCATAATTTCTGTTAACGTTAGGCATAGTATTTGTTAACCTGACTTCGCCAGATGGCGGCGCTTCGTGGCGCACTCATCTGGTTCTCCTTCAAGACAGTGGATAACCCCGTCCCGGGTGCGGGACGGACCAATCAGCAGCAGCTACGGACGGGCTCGCTGGGCGTGACGTCATCGAGAAGCGCCCGTTTGTTTTTTCCCTTGCTTCCTTATAAAGTATTTCCTTTGAATTCGTTAAAACTCTTTTGAACGGCAGATTCCTATTACAATTAACTACCAAAATCTCCGACCTCCATCTTAACTTTGTCATTTTAGCTGCCATTTTAGCTGCTAAACGTTAATAATAGTTGTCCCTCTGTTTACTTCCTGCAAACGCAGAGTAATGACATCATGTGCTCTCGGGCTGTGATAGACAGACGCCCCGTCCAATCACCTGCTAAATAAACGGACCGCCTCCGCCATCGGTTGGCTGAGAGCAAGTCCAGATGTTAAGCCACAAAGCGCCACCATCTGGCGAAGTCAGCTTAAGTATTTGTGAGGTTAGGGTAGTTTAGGTTCAGACATAGTTTTACAGAGTTTAAGATTATATTTCATACCTTTCTATTTTGGCCGACAATTTGTCCAATGAGGTCATTTGACCTCCCAGCTGCAGAGCTGGAGGACTGTGGACGTCGCCTCTGGCTCATCCTCCTGGGGCTGGCTTGACTCTGAAAATAAGCCAAAACACATCAATCATCACGCACTTTGTCTCAATCTTGCGGATTTTAGGACAAAATCTGTTGGAGCAGTGTCCAAAAATGTGTTTCACTAATCGGCCTGGTGGTGACGCTAGAGGGGGCCCATGTGAGAAACCATGCAAAGTTTGGCATGGATTAGTCCGGTAGCACCTTGTATCGGGTATGGAATTTGGTATATAGTCTGTTTTATTGGCCTATATTGTCCATACATATACAGTCATGAATCCACTTCTCTGTCTGTCAGCATTAAGCATTTTTTTACAGGGGGTACAGTACAGGCAAACTAGCTCATATTGGATCTAAAACTCTAAGTAATCATAGCAGATTTTTTTTCTTCACAGAATATTTCTATTAAGTCATCAGAACAACATACTAAAAGTTCTAAGAAATTCAAGTTGTGCAAATATGTTTAATTGGCATCAATCCAATATTACTGCCACTATTATTGTCAAAAACACATGTAACATGATGGTGAGTTGAGTTTTCATTTGTTTGATATTTCAATTGGCTTCTATTTTGAGGTAAGGAATTCAGAAAAAATATTTTAAAAAATCACACCCAGTGTGAAGTGGGAGGTGTGTGGTCATCACAACATGACTCACTTAAAAAAAGTATAAATGACTTTTTTTTAAGTCCATACTGCTATTCACATTTCAGCTAAAGCAATTTTTGGATTCTTCTTTACGTCTCCCACGAAGCTTCGTCTCTTCCATTGTTGGATTATATAGGCCACTGTATTTTTAGAAATCTTAAATTCAGCTGAAATTTCTCTGGAACCTTGACCAGATCTGTGCTTTGTCACAATTCTGTGTTTAAGCTCTTGTGATATACACTTGGGTCTCACAAGGCCAGTTCTAGGAAGACTTGCCATTGTCTTTGTTTCGGTTTTTACTTTCCTCATTTTAACCATAGTGATTTTGCGATTCTTTTTCACTGATGTCATGAAATACACAACATCTCAGTTGAATATACTACTCTCACATCAAAATGGTTTTAGATTAGCCAATCACAGGATGTGAAATTGGAGCACTATGTCACTGTTGTGACACCCAAGTAGGTGGTGTGTGGTCATCACGACATGACTCACTTTAAAAAAGATAAATTACTTTTTTAAAAGTCCTTACTGCTATTCATAGGGCTGCACATGTGTCATGTGTTTCGCTAGCCAATCACAGTCCTGAATTTGCAAAGTCAGCCAATCACATTACACTTAGTGGTGACACTAGCTGTAATGTGATTGGCTGATATGAAAAAAGTATCGATTTGCATTAACAATGGAAGGGTTAGGGGGTACATACATTTTTTGGTCGGTGTCCAAAACCCACTTATAGGGGGCGGCTACACCACCCCAAAAACATTTGAGACATTTCTGAATCAATGTAACAGAACTACAGTTAGTGATGCAACGATACGATATGCTGATATTAGAAAAAACAGGGATATTGGATCGGATTCGAATCGGATGGAAATCACCGATCAAATGTGCCGATAAATTCTGGGGAGGTTAAGTTCTCTGTTTGGGTCATATTTAATCATTAATCCCTTTTTTACACTCCAGACTGCAAAATTAGAAATAAATAGTAATGATATAAAGGTTTGCTGCCTGCCAGATAGCAGACAGTATAGAGGTACTTAACATGAGTGCATATCGTATCGGTAATTATATCGTATCGATTTAGATGCTGCCATAACGTATATCGTATCGAAATGGAAAAACCATGATCGCTGCATCCCTAACTACAGTATTGGTCCATTCTTTGGGCTAAAAACTGCCCGCCAAAACTATATTTCAGTGATGAGTCATCACTTTTCACAATTTTGTGGGGGGTGTTTTTAGCCCAAGGAATGTTTTTCATGCAAAACAAATGCTTGCAATGGATTCAGAATAATAAAGAACCCCTAGTTTGACCCCTAACATGCTACTTAAAGCAGATTTGATTTTCCTATATAATATAGATAATTGCCCCAATGATAAGTGAATGGGCCCAAACCTTTTACCCCCTATAAAATAAATTGCTCGATGCTGACAAACGGTCAGCGAGTGGATTCATGACTGTATGTATATGGACAATATTTTAGGCCAATAAAACAGACTATATACCAAATTCTATACCCCAGGCAAAAAAGCCCCGGTCTCTGCCAGACTAGATAGGGGCAACGGTCGCGGACATGTGGCACGTTTATGGAACGTTTGTGAACCTCTGCTAACGCAAGCGTAGCTAATAGTAGTGTAGCTTACGCTACTCCCATAAAGAACCTCAAGCTCCGCCACGTTCTGTTGTTGGCTCCGTGATAAGTAAAACACGTGGTGGAGGGTATGGTTCTTTATAGGGCTAAGCTAACGCTGCGAGCTTGGAGAGAAGCTAAAGCCAGCAGAGGCTGAAGCTAGCGTTGCTAACAGTGTTTCTAATAGCTAACGTTAGCTTGTATAGCTAACGCTAACGACGATAGCTAACGTTAGCACAGTTGCTAATAGCTAACTGCGCTAGCTAAAGTTACTTACAATCGTCGTAGCGTCGCTGTCACATTGTGACGACGAGTATTCGCCAACAAGACTCATTTTCAGACTTGAGCTGAAAATGATAATAAAAGTGAAAGGAAATTAAAACTACGTATTTGTTTTCGCTGGCGCGTTGGAGTTTGTGAGTTTGTCTGCAAAAAAGGGAGTCCCATGATGGGGCGAATTTCCCAGGCGACGTCATCATTCTGAGACAGCTCTCTCAGCTCAAAAGCGTCGCAGACTCAGTCACTCAGCGCATACAACCACGACAAACCAAGCCGGCGAAAATAAACTCTGCTAGAAAGCTGTTCTAAAATATTTCGTTTTTAACCCAAAGGCGCACATAAAGCAGGACATTATGTCTGACCATTACAAGTTGGGGAAATCCAAACCGTCACGACGAACAAGGTACAGGTGGAGAAAGCAACAGCAAAGTAGAGGAACGACGACAAACCTTGACGTTAGCTCTGTCACCACAAATGTAAGTAGCTTATATCAGTGCTTTGCATTTACACTTTTCATAACTGCCTGCATTATAGTGGTAAAATATTGCCAATAGCTAATTCCTTTGATTTCCATGATTTCTATTCCTTACCTCGTGCAGGTGGATCAGCAGACCTTTGATGGAGCAGCAGCAGCAGCAGTAGATCAAGAAATGGAAAGTCAACACATTGAGGTAGGCTCCTAATCTCTTAATAATTTATGTTTATGTGACTATTGATAAAAAAAAACAAATAAAAAAAAAACATTTAGCTGCCAGAGTGGCAGGTAGTCTTCAGATATATCTCTTCAAATTGGAGAATTTACTCTGACTTGTGGGTGTTTGGCACTTTATTTTAATTATTATTTGTTCTCGTCCTACAGAGAGAGCATCATAGTGCTGAAGAAGAAGACTCCTGGCGTACAGACGATGATGAGGTAAGTGTTAACTGTAATAAAACCGCATTTTAAATGGGCATAGATTACTGAACAGTTGGATACAGCAGTGGTCCCCAAACTTTGGGTCGGGACCCCAAGTGGGGTTCCTAGATTTTGTGGGGTCAGCATAATGTCCAATATATATATATATAAATTTTCTCTCTCTCTCACTTCTCACAAATAATCCAACATGACATTTAAGGACTTTCTACACCCTTAAATACCAAACTGGCCAAACTGTCAAATATTAAGTAAGAAAGAGGTGAACATTATGAAAATAACTGATCTACAAGATCACAACGCCTTGCAGAGTGAGCTTGTAGTTAAGCTATTTTCTCAATATGAATCTTTTTCTAAATTAGGGCTGCAAAATTCTCGCCAAAATGTGAATCTCGATTGATTTCCCTAAGAATTGAGATCAACGATTTCTCTCACGATTATCCATACAGTGTGCTGTCAGTAAAAATGACATTAAACTGACAAAAAAAAAAAAAAAGTATTGTAAGATGCTAAAGCACTTGACATAACATATATGGTAATGCACTAAGTTCCTTGTAACAGAGAATAGACTCTTTTTCTCTTATTATTTTAGGATACATAAGTGAACAAATGCAGTGGAACATAAAAAAGTAGTTAGCTTAACCACTTGAACCCCATATGGTTGGTCCATCAAGGCTCCATACTTATTAGTATTTTTGATCTTATTTTATTGTGGGGAAAGCTTTTTGCTGAAAATAGCCGCTTGACAAGCTTATAACGCAACGCGTTGTAAGCTTGTGGAGCTGCTGTTTATCCCAGTTCAAATGTTTATTTGGGGGGGTCACAGCCTAAAAACTTTGGGAACCCTTGGGGTACGGTGCAATTCATCTGTAGTCTTCTTTGTGGGCTAGAATGAGGCCTACCATAGCCCACAAATCAATGGACTACATTTTTATTTTACTTTCTTCTCAACCCTTGCTGGGGCATGTTTAAAGTTTGTGTTAAAGCTGATCTGAATGATTTTGTTATCATCAGACGTTTGATGGAAATCGCCTGCTCATGGAACCGCAAATTGCTGATGACCCTCCGATAGACCAGCAAATGACTGACGACGACCAGATATACCAGCACATGGACTACCTACAGATTACTGATGAAACGGTATGAATTGTTGCAAATCTTATTCTTTTTCTGTAACCTATATATCCTGAAGGTTTTGATATATTTGAGTCCCAATCTGTGGTAGTCAAACAGTTTAAAATAAATAATAATATAATATATTATGAAAGAATTGAAATGGTTACATGGTTTTGAATCTTCTCTTAATCTCTTCCTACAGATAGAGCAACATGCATCTGAAGTGGAGGACTATGTGTCTACAGATGATAATGAGGTAAATGATAACTAATAAAACTGCATTTTAAGTAGGGATAGATTATTGAACAGTAGGGTACAGTACAATTGAGTATGTAGTCTGTTTGTGGGCTACAGTGGCGCCTACCATATCCCACAAATAGACTACATACTTTACTGTACCCTAATGTACTTGGATACTACTAACTGTATCCTCCTATGCCTACTTATGAACCTTACTGTACTGCAGTGTACCCTACTGTACTTTTACCGTCTTAAGCCTGATTTCAGACTGACTTCGAGTGGGCAGTGTCTGTACTTACTAAACCGTAACCTACAGACTTAAATGGAGTAAAATCAGTTCACAGCCACATTGTGGCTGTGAACGTAATGTAAGGGTACTGTAGCCAGCTGAACCAATTGTCTTGGTCTATGAAGGGTTGATTAATGAAGGGCTTAATCAAAGGACCTCCATTCCACTCCATTTTCAACCATGTATAATGTTATTCCTCCAACTTCATAGGTGGAGGAAGATGGGCAAGAGGAAGACAGCCAGGACAACGCCACCGTCGAGACCAATGACAACGAGCCACTGTATCCCGGTTCCCAAGTCACCATCGGTGAAAGTCTTCTAATACTTTTGGCATTCTGTCTAAGACATTGTGTGAATGGGGTTGCTCTGCAGGATCTGCTATGTATGCTACCAGCCACAAAGTATGTCTTCCAAAAGGCATTCATTGACTCAAAAGATGGAATAAGTGAAATACATCACTATTGTAGTAACTGCTTTGAGTACATTAAAAATTCTGGCATTCTGCATTGCCATAAGTGTTCACACCCCTTCAATGCTGAACGTAATTTAAAGAATGGGTGTTTCTTTCTATACATGCCTCTGGTTGAACACTTAGGAGATCTTCTCAGTATGTCGGACGTTTCTAAACATCTTGAGGGGAAAAAAACAAGAAAAGACACTACTATTGGTGATATAATGGATGGTGCTCTTTACCAGCAATTATTGTCTGAGGGGAAACTTGATGACAATGCTCTGTCTGTCATTTGGAATTGTGATGGTGTCCCAGTTTTTCGTTCGTCCAAATACTCTATTTGGCCTTTACAAACACAACTAATTGAGCTGCCGCCCAAACTGCGGAAACAACATATAATGGTGACAGCCCTTTGGTTTGGACCGAGTAAGCCAAAAATGGAAACCTCCTTAGCTCCATACATTGCTGAATGTACTAAACTGGCTAAAGATGGTTTTGAGTGGACAAATCCCATCACGGGTAAAAAACTGATTTCCAAAGTTTTCAACCTTATTTGTACTGCCGACGCTATTGCTAGACCGCTTCTCAAAAATACAACTCAATTCAATGGCATGTATGGGTGTGATTGGTGCTTAACACCAGGTGAAATTGTACCCAAGGGAGCAGGTTTTATGAGATCATATAGTTCAAAAGACGTACCCAGGTTACGAACCCACCAGCAACAAGTTAACTATGCAATGGAAGCTCACCAGACTCAAAAGTCTGTATGTGGCACTAAAGGTCCAACGTCCTTAATGACTCTTCCCCTATTTAATGTGGTCGATGGTTTTGTTCCAGACTATCTTCATTGTGTGTTACTCGGTGTTATGCGGCAGTTGGCTGCCCTTTGGTTTGACACTACTCACCACCGAAAACCATGGTACATTGGCAATCAGATCAAGGCTATATAACACGCCTACCAAGAGCTATGTCTGAGCGGACACATTGGAAAGGGTCAGAATGGAGAGCTTTTCTTTTGTATTATGGTTATGTTGCCTTGGAGGGCATCCTGCCCACTGTTTATCTCAGACAGTTCTTTCTACTCTCGTTTGCCATTCATCTGCTGTGTAGTAGGCATGAGTAGAATTTTGTGTTGCTTTCTCTAACGGTTGTGTATTCTTTGAATCAATGATTGGTAGTCCAAATTCAGAGATCAGTTGTAGTGCATTCAGCACTTTTTGAAACCATGGCTTGATATTAGCCATAATTACAATCAAAATCATTAATGGTTGCAGGAATCTCATCAATTCCATGACATCAGTGCTCTGAGTTAATG
Source organism: Gymnoscopelus microlampas (assembly GCF_963454915.1). Lineage (NCBI taxonomy): Eukaryota > Metazoa > Chordata > Actinopteri > Myctophiformes > Myctophidae > Gymnoscopelus > Gymnoscopelus microlampas. The sequence goes on from NC_139952.1 coordinate 1,355,239, forward strand.
TATCAGGCATTTTGGAAATTATTGATTAGAGAATACGTAAGGATAAATAAAATCTGGTACTATTACAGCAACAAAAAGGAGAAGGCTTTAGTTGAAAGGATTGCAGTAATGCAAGATTATTTTGAAGATTTAAACAAGCAAGGATAAAATTTGAAAGATTCCTAAGATTACTTAAGGATAACACACTAACACAGAATATGGGTACAGCAGGAGAGCGGAGGAGCTCTGTGATGCTGTATGTGTTTGTGTGTGGTGTGTGAGTGGTATGTGTGCCTGTGGGGTCTGGTTTCAGCAAGCAGGTTGACCCACTGGAATAGATTTTTGACACACTACTCACGTCACAACTTGGACTGCCAAGATGGCGGTCTGGAACGGACGCTGTACTCTTAAGATGGTGGCGATGCTCATGCTGCTCATGGCTTAAATTACACATTTTCTGCAAATGTTGTGTTTATTTTATTTACACAGTTATTACAAACCATTGAATCCAGTGTAGTAAACTACGATGAATATGGTGCAAATAGTATATGTCATAATTACAATCACAATCATGATTAATGAATTGGAATGATTACATGAATGAAACATTCAAACATTATGACATGAGTGGTGACATGAATGGTTACTTGTCACTAAGTCAGAGTGTTATCTGTGGGATGATAACATAATCCAATAAAGGGGAACAGTATTATAATCCAAGAATCCTAATCCATTCTGGGATTCTCTGTAGTCTGTAGTGTTCCAGTGAGTTTGCTTTGGAGACAAACATCTGAAAATAGGATGGACCAAGTTTCGCAAACCTTCAAAGCGAGTTCTCAATCATTCTTAAAAGTCAAACCTTGCGTTAGTGAAATAAGATGCAAACTTCCATTTGCATCCACGGTCCAGGTCCTGTGGAACATTCCTAAGGGTCAATAGGTCAGTTTGTGGAGCCAAGGCTCATATGACGATGATTGAGCCATCAGTGTCAGACAGTTAGAAATACTTGCTGTGTCCATTTGTTCATTCGATATTGTAAGTGTGGAAACTGTATAAACAGTAATTGTGCTGTTATATCGACCCATAGTTACTACAGCTGTTACAGGAGACTGTTACACAGTCTGCAGTTGAAGAAGCTGAAAAGATGTTGACCAAGTTTGTGAAGAAAATGACAGTACTCTTATCATTAACACAAAAAAGACAGAGGAGATTGTTTTTGGTGCCCCACTAGAGATACACAGATCCCCCATAACTATTCATAGTGAACAGATCAACCAGGTATGTTCGTATATATACCTAGGAGTAGTAATTGACCACCTTCTGTCATGGAAAGAACAGATTGAATCAGTGGGTAAGAAGACAAAGCAAAGAGTCTATTTCCTTCGCCGTTTGAGATCTTTTGGTGCTAGTAGACAGATTCTTCTTTTGTTTTTCACTTCTGTTATAATGAGTGTTCTTCAGTACTGTAGTACCACCTGGTATGGATGTCTGTCTGTAGCCTTAAAGTCACAACTGCTGCAGCAACTGAACATTTGTTCAAAGATTGTTGGACAGCCACTTCAGAGGCTCTATACAACTACGTATAATGATAGTATGATAAGGTTGGCAAGGAATATCACTTCAAACACTAGCCATGCTTTGTATGGAGAATATAGGTTGCTGACTTCAGGAAGGAGATACGGTGTTCCTACATACAATAAGGTCAAACTGAAGAGGTCCTTTGTCCATCAGACGACACTGAGGCTTAATCAGGATTTATAGGCCAAGGGTAGGCTGAGAGGTGGACATTGCTCTTGTCTTTGTATGTCTTTATGTATGTTTTTTTTTTTTTGTATTGTGTTTTGTTTTTCTTGTGTCATGTCAAATGTGTGAACTGTTTATTGTTGCATACATGGCTGCTGGGTCGCAAGACAAATTTCAGTGTGAACTGACAATAAAGTATTATCGTATCGTATCGTATCGTACTCTATGGTAAAGAACATACCACTTACAAATTTCACCAGCTTCTACATGTCCCCAAAGATGTGCTAAATCTTGGGCCACTGTGGGCAACGTCCACCTTTTCTTTTGAGGGAAAAAATGCTGTCCTCTTAAGTGCATTCCATGGCACAAGACACATTCCCAAACAAATATGTAAGTCGCTGTATCTTCAATGAGCACTTGTAAAACGAGCATCTCACCTGCTGCAACCAAGCAGTAAGTGCAAATCATTATATGAGACCCTGACTACCAAAAAGGTGACCTTGAAAAATAGAGAGTCTCTAGCTCCTGACCTTTATGTTATGACAAGGCAGCATTGTCCACCCCTGACACACCTGAAGAAGCCCATAGAGACACTGTTTGGGTTTCACATAGAGGACAGTCAGGTGTCTGCTTATGACAGGTTTTCTTTTGACGGTTCCATTTTTACCACAGCACACTACTCAAGAGAATCACGAAGAGACAACTCGGTAGTTCTGGTTAGAGATGGTACATTTGGTGTATTAGAAAAACTGGTTTGTGTCCACTGTAGATGTGCAACCAGCAAGTGTGACTGTGAGCTGAAAACCTGTCTAGTGGTTCGAAAATTGTCTCTCAAACCCACAACTACCTGTCGACATTATGATCTAGGAATCCAGTTGGACTGTCTCCTCAAAGAGGTCAAACTGACAGATGTTTTCTTTGCCATTAGACCACGCGAGATACTGCGGAAATGTGTGCTCCTCAAAAGTCAAACGAGACTCTATGTCATTCCACTGCCAAATCACCAAGAAACAGATTGAGTCTTAAAAAACATCTGTTTTGTACAGTACTCATTTATTTATTTTATGTTCTTTATTATTTGTGTCTGTTCAGTGGTTCAAACTATTTCATGCTGAGGACCCCCAAATTGACACTCTTGTTCCAGCCTTTATGGCACCCTGGGTGAACCAGTAGTAGGGCTCTGTACTTCTTTGCCTCGATACATCATTTTCCCCATACCTGAAATGTACATCTTTACATTTCTCAAAATTGGTTCATCCCTTCAGACTGACACCTCTGTCGCAAGTTGATGTAATTTGGTGATGTGTGGCACAGATACTCCCAGTGTTTTCACCCAGTTAGTGGTTGTGACGAGAATCCCTCTTTCCCTAGTGTTACGCCCTGGTGGGCATGGTTATCAGGTTAGGGATAGTGTTAGGTTCAGATTAGGGCTGGGGATGGTGTTTAGGTTAGGGTTCTGGTCAGGGTTAGATGTATATCCACGCCCACCAGGGAAAACACTAGGGGAAGGGGGAGTATCGGTTTGAGGGTTTCTTTTCTTTTCTGAGAGGTTAGGGTTAGGCATAGTCTTTGAAGTTTAGGGTTGAGGTTAGGTTTATGTTTTTGTTTTTTAGTTAGGGTTTGCCACTAACCGGGCAACACGCCAATTAAAGGGAGTATCTGTGCCACACATCACCAAATTGCATCAACTTGCGACGCAGGTGTCCGTCTGAAGGGATGAACCAATTTTGAGAAATGTAAAGATGTATTTCAGGTATGGGGAAATTGTGTATTGAGACATGAGTACAGAGCCCTACTACTGGTTCACCCAGGGTGCCATAAAGGCTGGAACCGCCACTGACAGTACTGTATGTGTCGATGGAGTCAGACTCCCAGGTGTTGTTGTTGCGACGTGTAAATAGGTTGTAAATAGTTGTAAATATGTCTTCCCTGTGTACTTTTTACTGATTTTGCTAATGGCGGTCCTTTAGCCTGTAAACTCAGGAAATAAATGATTTAAATGCAATCTCTTTCTGTTGTGTTTTCAGTTATCCTGCCACATATATCCTATATTTAATTTTATTTAATTGTAACAAAGACAAAGTGTTTAATATTGCTTGATACTACAATAAGAGGTTTATCTATACAGAGTGTCAGAGACCATGCTACTGGTGGTATTATTACATATTCACTACACTAGCACGTAGTAAGAACTCTACTTGATCAATTACATGGCTTCGTAGTAAAGCAGTAATGTTTTAATAGCTTTTTCACTACTCGACTTCTGTAGAGGATTGTCGTGTTTTTACTATATCTTCACTACACAATCAAGTAGTAAAAACTCTACATAATCACTATTTGAATGCCCTTGTAGTAAAGCAGTAATGTTTAACAGCTTTTTCACTACTCAGCTTCTGTAGAGTATTATATAGTGTTTTTACTACACATTCACTACACAACCTAGTAGTAAAAACTCTACATAATCACTATTTGAATGCCCTTGTAGTAAAGCAGTAATGTTTTAACAGCTTTTTCACTACTCGGCTACTGTAGAGTATTATATAGTGTTTTTACTACACATTCACTACACAACCTAGTAGTAAAAACTCTACATAATCACTATTTGAATGCCCTTGTAGTAAAGCAGTAATGTTTTAACAGCTTTTTCACTACTCGGCTACTGTAGTGGATTCTGTAGTGTTGTTACTACACATGCACTACACTAGCAGGTAGTAAAAACTCTACTTGATCACTTTTTTAAATATTTGTAGTGATTCTGTATAGTAGTTACTGCATATTCACTACACAAGCCAGTAGTAAAATCTCTACACAATCTCTATTTAAATGCCCTTGTAGTAAAGCAGTAATGTTCTAACAGCTTTTTCACTACTCGGCTTGATTACTACTGGGAACACTACTGTTTCACTAAGAAACTCTACTGATGTATTGTGAATAGTGAATAAATTACAGATTTACTACACAATTGCTACAGGTGACTATACAGCCACTACTACACAAGTAGCTTTTGTGTAGTAATTCTGTAGCAGTTTTTCATGAGGGAAAACAGCTCTCTATAAGCACATAAACGAACACGAACAAAGCTGATTCAGACAATATAGAACATCACCAAACCCAGTACTGTTTGTTTTTTAAATAAAAATGTTCCTGTTGATTTTACTATTTGAAGATCTGGATCCGCAAATCCAGTCCAGGTTTTCTTCTTAATAAAAATAGCAAAATCAGCAGGAAGTTAACATTTTTATAAAAAAAAAAAAAAACAGTACTGGGTTTGGTGATGTTCTATATTGTCTGAATCAACTTTTTGCATTTGTTTATGTGCTAAAATAGTGACTTTGAGATCTGTTTTACCGTACAATGTAAGTCATTGAGGAGCATATTTTGAATGATCAATTTCTAACCAATGGAGCGCATCATGGCAAGGTAAATACACAACCCAAACCTCTACCAAAGTGGTCTTGCCCTTTAAGTACTGTACTTTACTTGAGTATTTCCAATTTCCAATACTTTTACTTCTACACCACTACATCTCAGAGGCAAATATTGTACTTTTACTCCACTACAATTATTTGTGATCTACTGCTTGCAGATTAACCACTTTAGCCCTATTTTATACATGTGACCTACTGCTTGCAGATCGTACTAAAGTATTTGTTTTATGCTGGACTTTTACTTGTAACAGTATTTCTATATTGCAGTATTGGTACTTTTACTTAAGTAAAGAAGTCGAGCAGCTGCATTTTGTACCAGCTGGAGGCACCTGATAGATGATCGATCAATGAAGAGAATTACAACAATCAAATCTAGAAGAAGTAAAGGTGTGGATGGCCATTTCTTTCTTTTTTTTCAACAATATGTTTATTGATTTTTCCTTTTTTTTCACAACATTTCAAAATTACATTACATACATAACAGAAAACAAAATGGACAAGTACAGTTAAACGTTACAAGACAATCAATGAAAAAAAAAAACCACAATGACACCAGCACTACTCCTCTGCAGATTCTTCCATTAAATGTGACAGATTATTGTTTTCCATGTACTGTATAAAACGACCCCACACCTCCTGAAACATCTCCTGTTTGTCCCTAAGAATACATGTGATTTTTTTTCCAGAGGAAGGCATAAAGACAGTTCCCTGAACCACTGTGCAATGCTTGGTCTGTCCGGCCTCTTCCAGGTCAATGCTATTACTCTTTTAGCTTGTAAAAGACAATTATCTATAAATATTCTCTCACTGCGCTTTATCTGTGTCCAACTGGATAGAGGCCTAGCAGAAAGAATTTAGACGGGGGTAATAACAAGAGCTTCCTAGGTGTTACAGTGCACTGGATCAACAGCACCACTTTGGAGCGACACAAGGCAGCTTTAGCGTGTAAAAGAATTACAGGCAGACACACATTTGATGTCATTGGATCAGAAATAGAGAACGTCCATTCGTCGTATGGACTTGTTGACAAAGTTGTAGCCACTGTAAGACAATGCATCAAATTTCGGCAAGGCGTTTAGAGTATACCAGCAGGCTATCGCAGAATCGGATTCTGATTCAGATTCAGATCTGGACGAAAACCGTCCCGATGATGTCACTCATGTCACAGATGTTCTCTCCGGCTCAAATGACTGTGAGACAGTCAGTGAGAGTGATGCTCCTCCTCTTGCACTACATTACCGCTGTGCTTCGCATACAATTAATCTGATTTCCACTGGCGATGTTGTGAAAAAAAACTTCAAATCCAGTACAGAGACCAAGACTGTGTACACAAACAGCATTGCAAAATGTATGGCGCTCTGGAATAAAGCAAGACGATCACCAGTGGCAGCAAAACATGTGGAGGAGGCCAGCCGCCGTAAGCTATTGGTGCCATCATGTGTACGGTGGAATTCCGTTTACGAATAATTGCATTGTATTTGTTTTTAAAGCTGCCAGTCAGTACAATTATCAAAATTAAACATTGCTTTAGAGTAAACGACCGGCCCCCCCATTATAAATGAATGCAATACTATAAATAGGTCAAATTGTATTTTTTCTGCGGTGCTGGATAACAATGATGCTGCACTTCTTGCTGCTGTCAGCTGTCCGAAATTTAAACTCAGATGGCTGAGCGATGAGGGTAAGAGGGAGCATGCAAAGGAGCTTCTGACAGCTGAGGGTAGGAAAATCGCTTCTGCTGCTGAAGAAGAGGAGGAGGGTGCCTCCGCGTCCACGTCACACAACGATGTTGAAAGGAACTTTTTTGAATTTGAGCCAGAGCCCAAGGACATCTACTCTGTAGAACAAGAAGTCGTGGATATTAAAAAGATTTTCTTGAAGTACAACACCCCAACCCCGTCTAGCGCGCCTGTGGAGCGCCTTTTTAGTTTAGGAGGTTTGGTGCTCAACCCTAAAAGAAACGGATTGGGTGATACGCGATTTGAAAAGCTCGTGCTAATGAGATACAATCACTGCTTCTTCACACCACCAGTGAAAGAAAAGCAGCAAGAGAAGCAGTAATTCGAAGCCTTCACTGAACAGTGTCAGTGGACTTAGGACCTTGTTTATGTTACGGGCAGGGCAGAGATAAATGAGTCATTCCACGAAACCGGTACGATTTGCGGTCCCTCTGACCTTTTTGAGTGTATTGTATCCATCGGGTCACCAAAATCTAATTTTAAAAGCTTTTTAGAATCAATTGAAATGTTACTTTGAATATTGTGTAAACAATTGACATACATTTTATCTTTATATCATAAATTATCTTGCTTTTTTCAGTAGACACCACCTATTTTGTCAATTTTTTCATGTCCCCCATGGCCTTCGATGAAAGTGGACTTGAGATATGACTATTAAAAATGGGGAAAAAATAATACATTTTGCCATTGACATACAATTGTATCCGTGCTTTATTGCTGGTGTGTTTTTTAATAAATAGATGATTAATCATTAAAATTGCATTATATAGATCCGTCCCCCAGTCGCACTCAACCCTGTTACACAAGTCATTCTCCTCTCTGTAAAAAGTATAAACTGACCCTTTAGTGGCATCAACAACATGTGATGGCATTCTACAAGTCTTCTGAGCAAGATGCTGCAGAAAGAGGAACATTTCGAACTTCTTATACAGCTATTTAGGGTCATTTATACTTTCAAAGCGTGGTCGTAAAGCATAACAACTCAACCCGTTTCCATCGATCTTTCCAAAAAAAAAGTGCAAATCATACCGGTTTCGTGGAATGACTCAAAAACAAGCTGGGCCCTATTCCACGAAAGGTGAATTAAATCGGGTCCGTATAGCCTGGTTTATTCCGTTCCATGAACGCCAAGCCAGGCTAAAAAGAAGCGACTTCGTTGAGCTAGGCCTTGTCAAGCCAGGCTGTGTCGAGCCAGGATAATGAAGCCAGGCTTCACGTATTTCTATAAAAGACCATGAAAGTCGATAGCAGAATCCTTGAACTTGACCAATCATGGAGTCCAATCATGACCGCGACGGGGGCCGCGACGGAACGCACGGGGGGAGGGGAGGTTCACCGCAACGGGGGTGGGACGCGCAATCAGAGATGGGCAGTATTTGAAATACATGTATTTTAAATACGTATTTTAAATACTTTTTTGTAATTTGTATTTGGTTGGAACGGAAAAAATTAGATGTAATTTGTATCAAGATACTTTCAGATCTAGTATTTTCTGTATTTCAAATAAAATACATTTGTTTTTATGTCATTTTATTCTCAAATTGACATATTTTAAACATTTACACATGTTTACACTGTGAAATAAATAAATAGAAAACTAGAAAAGTTTGCTCTTCGGAGCACAGGTCTCTGCCAGGCCGGGTCGCCTACCCAGGGGAACACTTTGGACACTTTGGAACTTTGGTCATACCCATTGTAGTAGGGCGGAAAATTGATACGATAGTGCACTTGGTGATACAAGCGTGAAATTTGGCACAGATGACCTTCATATGACCCTAATTGATAATCAACCTCTGGCCACGCAGAATTCCTAAGATTTCAAGATGGCCACCACCAGTTTTCAAAATGGCTGCAACTGGGCCAATGTTTTTGACTATATCACTTTGTTGGGGCTTATTTTAATATATGAGAATATGTTCTGGAAGTATTTCTACCAAGTAAGATAAAAAATAACATTAAGTTACATGAGTTACAGTACATGAGTGGCTGGGCAAGTGACAGGCCAGTGTATTAGCAACTGCAACCACAGAGGGGTGTGCAGATAAGTCCAAACTTAAAGCATTTGTAGTGGCCAGAACATGCCTTTCTACATCCACATCATGTCAGCTCCTGGCATGATTTGGCAAACAGGACTGCACAAGAGTGACTGGCCCCATACTGTATATGTCCTGCTTGGAATGTACTTCACTTGCATTCACTTCCTTGTAGGAACTACTTCTATCATACATGAGTACTACGAACTCCTCAATGACTTGCATATCATTTACTGCAACAGGTGTTGAACCTAATTCGGAGAAGTTGCATGTCTGCCATGCTGACCTTTTTCCCTTTCCATGGAAGGACGAAACTGTATGGCATCCGCTGAATGCATGAAAGAAGCAAATACCTGATGACTTTGAATCAATAGCTGATGCAATTTCATGAACGGGGATCCATCTGAGGTCCTTCCCTCCTTCCAAAGGCAATCCAAAGCTAATTCAAGTCAAGTCTTTGAACAAGTGAAACTTGTCAACAATGTCAGTATCTGAGGCAGAGCTGCGGAGGATAGCATCTGACACGCCATGATTCGCAGCTCAGTTACTGATGTTGTCATAGCAGTTGCACTTGTTCATATTAAGTAAGTCTGAGAGACTTCAGTATCAGCTGAGAACGCAGGAGTCTTATAGACCCCTCGTATTGCTGAGGTGGAGCGCCACACTCACCGTACCTACTCATACACTGATCGAACCCATGACCATGTGATCTGAAGGTGAAAGCTCTACCGACTGAGCTACCCAGACACAAAGACTTGGCTTGAAAAACATGTCAAAGGACCTCAGATGGATCCTCCTTCATGAAAATGCATCAGCTATTGGATCAAAGTCATCAGGTCTTTGCTTCTTTCATGCATTCAGCAGATGCCATACAGTTTTGTCCTTCCACGGAAAGAGAAAAAGGTCAGCACCTGTTTGAGAAAATATCCCTATATACAGTATGTATATATATATATATATATATATATATATATATATATATATATATATATATATATATATATATATATATATATATATATATATATATATATAAGTTTTGTATTTATTGGTGAACATATTGAAAAATCTGTTGCCCAAGGTCGCCTAGGTCATTAAAAAGCTACCAAATCACTTTAAAATGTGCTATAAATGGATTCTGTGTATGGTAGTTAATACAAATACATGTGCTACAAGCTCATGTGGAAGTACATTTCTGCAATTTATCGGCAGCCATATTGGAAAATATGCCTCCATATTGGAACCTAATGTCTAATTTTAATTTTATCTTACTTGGTAGAAATTCCACCAGAACATATTCTCTTATATTAAAATAAGGGGGAAATCAAAGATTTACAGCCCCAGCAAAGTGATATAGTCCAAAATGTTGGCCCAGTTGCAGCCATTTTGAAAACTGGCGGTGGCCATCTTGAAATCTTAGGAATTCTGCGTCGCCAGAGGTTGATTATCAATTAGGGTCATATGAAGGTCATCTGTGCAAAATTTCGCGCTTGTATCACCAAGTGCACTATCGTGTATTGAAAACGGCTTTTTTCCGCCTTACTATTGGGATGGGATCTGAACTTAATACATCTTGATCACATGACCGCAGAGATAATGTGTAGCGGTTTGTGTGAGTTTTAAACTAAATCTGTAGGAGTAGTAGCAAAAAGTGTGTTTTGAAGAAAAACAGATCCGACCGCTATGCCCATATTGTCAGGTGCATATATGGGACTGACCAAAGACTCGAAGGAGTGCGGTGCCTGCCGCCGAGTCGCTTGGATATCCAGTTGTCTTGGCATGCGCTCATATTAGGCTGCCTGCTCCAAAGCCAAACCCCATGAAAAACAGTCTGCTTGTATGGTCAATTTATTCTTAGAAACTCTGACAGGCAATTAATTTAATATTTGGCAATCAATCTATGCATTTACTAATCATTTATTTTTTATACAAATGTATTTTCATGTATTTTCATGTATTTTCAAAATACAAAATACGTATTTGTATCTCAAATACATTTCTCAGACAAGTATTTATATTTTGTATTTTGATACCAGTCTTTGACCCAGTATTTGTATTTTGTATCAAAATACTTTTCAATGTATTTTCGCTCATCTCTGCACGCAATAACCCCACATTTGCAAGACCACTTTGGTAGAGGTTTGGGTTGTGTAGTTACCTTGCCATCATGATGTAACTCCAAAGATGGACAAGGAATAAAAAATATTTTTTCCATTGACTAGAAATTGATCATTTAAAATATGCTCCTCATTGACTTACATTCAGTGAAGAGGCTCTTTTCAACCTGTATAACTAATACAAACAAAATATATATATATATTGTAATAAATGCGGTTTTCTATTGTTTCTACACAATGGTAGATAATGTCAGACTTTGGAATAAGCAGGACAACAAGGATGTACAAACAGAGCGATCTTTATTAATTCATACTCTATGAAGTTATATAACAATACAGTGCTGGAAACCCCTAATAATAAAACCATTTACTACAGTACTTAAAATACAGTGCTTTTATCTGTGCACCAATGTTATGCAACAATACTCGATTGCTTGCATGGGTACTTAACTCGCCAGGCGGCGTGACCCTCCCCCGGGGTCTGACCTTGTGCCACCGTCCAACTCTGGCTGGACGACGGGAACGTGCGGACAGGATTCAGTCAGTCCTTGTGCTGGACACTTGCACGGTTGCAGATCGGCGGAGCGGTGTGCCGTACACTCACTAAGAGTTCCCCCTAACTAACTACAGGAGACCGTGGCTATAGTCTCCCCTCCTGCAACAATATAACTAGCTCCCCCTCGCTAGCTATCTTCGCGTCGGCAAGACTATCACTTGCGAACGCCCCTCCCGTCCCTTGAGTGCCGGTTCACAAGACGTGTTGCTCCGATGCGTGTCCAAGTCCGACTGACTCTTTTATAGTGTCTGTGTTCACACCGCACCTGAAATCAATGCAGTCAATCCCTGCGTCTGTTCATCAATGTCACTCCATGAGTCTGTGCTCTGCCACACCCATCACACTTCTCCCCGACTTGAAGAAGGAGACTCGTCCTCGAGTCTATAGTGACACATCGTAATCACATAACCACACGGCTGGTCTACGCTGGCGTGCTGGGCGTCCTCCCCTTAACGTTGGCACCCCTGGAGCGTCTTGTGTCCACCGCCCAGGATTGGACACAGACAGATCCAAAGGTTGGGCTGATCCAGCGGCTGCGGAACCTGCTGGCATGTTGACTTCTCGCAACCCAGCTGGTGAGCTCCGCAGGCGTGCTGAACGTCCCTCCGCAAACTCTGACGCTGCTGAAGCTTGGGTGCCCGGCTGCGCAACGGCTACAGACTCATCCAAGGGAGTGGCTAATTCAGAGGCTGCAGACTCGACTGGCAGGACCCACTGCGTTACCGGTGATGGGGTCCTCTGTTGCCCTCCCGCGTCCTCGGTCGTCCCTGCCGGCGTTGTCGTCACCTCCGCAGGGACATCCCGGCTGGGTGGACGAAGCTGGACCCAACTGGCACCAAACGGGACCCCCGACTGCTGCCATTGCTCTGGTTGAATAGGGCAGTCCCTCTGTTCACCTCCCATGGATGTCTCACTCTCCACCGACTCTGATGGCACTGCCAAGGAAGAAGTACAAGGTTTGAGTCGGTTGAAATGCACAACACTCTCTGAGCCTCCCTCGACTGGCACTAGCCTGTAGAGGACCTCTGTCACCCTGTCCACTACTCTAAAGGGGCCTTTACACCGTCTCTGTAGTTTGGGACACAGTCCACGCTTTTTAGCCTTATTCCTCATCCAAACTAGTTCTCCCTCGGAATAATATAGGAATTTTGCCCTGAAATCATAGGCCACTTTCTGGTGTCCTGAGGCCATGGCTTGATGTTTTTTTACTGCCTCAACAACAGTAGACAACGTGTCCCTCAACTTAGACACATACTCATCCACTGAGGTGAAGGACTCCTGGTTGCCTACATTTAACATAACATCAACCGGCAAAACCATTTCCTGTCCAAACACTACTCGGTAAGGGGTGAAAAGGGGTGAAAAGGGTGCTAGCATGTACACTACGATATGCCATCATAAGGTAAAAGCGTGTCCCAATTAGACTGATTCTCTTCCACAAAGAGTGATACCATATCTAACAGAGTACGATTGAACCGCTCAATCAATCCATCCGACTTGGGGTGATAAGGAGTGGTGCGAGTTTTGTGCATATGCAGCAGCCTACACAGTTCTCTGAACAGATTTGATTCAAGTTGCGTCCTTGGTCTGAGTGCAGACTACGTGGGGCCCCATAATGACACACCCATTCCTCCGTCAAAACTTTAGCGACAGTACAGGCTTCTTGATTAGGTAGAGGAAAGGCCTCTGTCCACTTTGAGAAGTAATCACCTACAACCAATATGTACTTATTCTTTCTCGAGGTCACTGGGAGGGGACCAAGGATGCCAAGTGCGACCCGCTCGAACGGCCTAGATGTAACAGATGGCTGTAAAGGGGCACGTGGCAGTTTCCCCTGAGTCTTACGGGATCCACAATCTACACATTGTTTGACCCACATATTAACATCTCCAAACCATCCCGGCCAATAAAAACGGTCTTTAACTTTTCCCTGCAGTTTATGCACACCCAAATGTCCCCCTGTAGGAACATTGTGCAACTGTTTTAAAACTTCAGGAACCAGCCACCGCAGTAACACCACCTGTACCCGGGATGCAGCATCAGAATAGGCAGGAGGAATCCTCACTAATCTACCTCCTTGTACCTGCAGCTGTGTCCAAACTGGGACATATTTCTGTAGGTCAGAGTCTTCTGGGATTACACCATCAGCAGCCAGATTTTTACATTCAATTATTCGCTGCAACTCACTATCTGCCCTCTGTGCCTGAGTTAAGTCATCTATCTCAGCAGCCACTATAGCATTAGGAACCTCTTGCACTACACGCACTTTTGGGTTAATCCCTACTATTGTTTCCTGATCAGATAGCTGTTTCTTTTCAAGAAAGCCTGGTAGCCTAGAGAGGGCGTCAAATTGGCCAGCTGTTCAAGCCAGCGAGCCAACTGCCCCTCTAAACCCTGAAAATTTTGAAGCCACCTCACGGAGTTGTGGTCAGTTCGTAACACAAACTCTTTACCTAACAGATAGTGCCGAAAGTGTTTTGTATACACCACCATACTCAAAAGCTCCTTTTTAGTGGTAGCATATTTGCGTTCTGATTTACTGAGGGCTCTACTCGCATATGCAATGACTCGCTCCATCCCCCCTTCCTCCTGATATAATACTGCTCCAATCCCCACACCACTTGCATCAGTATCCAAAATAAATGGTTTACATGGGTCTGGGTAAGCTAAGACAGGGGCAGTAATCAAAGTGGTCTTAAGTTGATCAAAAGCACATTGGCAGGCCTCACTCCATTGGAAGCGCTTCCCCTGCTCTGTCAGCTTATGAAAAGAGCGAGCAATATCTGCAAAACGCTTCACGAAACGTCTATAATAAGATGCTAGGCCTATAAAACTGGCAACCTCCATCTGATTAGTAGGGACAGGCCACTCTCTGACTGCCTCCACTTTAGCTGGGTCTGGCCTAACTCCCTCAGCAGAAATGACATGGCCGAGGTAATGGACTTGTTGTGTTGAAAACAAATTACACTTAGATGGTTTTACTTTAAGGTTGGCCTGCTGGAGTTTGTCCAGTACTTTGTCTAGATGTGTCAGATGTTCCTGAAAAGTACGGCCAAAAACTATTATGTCATCTAAGTAAACTAAGCACGTTGTCCACTGCAAATCAGCGAGGATTAGATCCATTAACCTCTGAAAAGTGCTAGGTGCATTGCAAAGTCCAAAACTTAAAACATTAAACTCAAACAGTCCTTGACGGGTGGCAAAGGCAGTCTTATGGAGGTCCTCTGAGTCTACTTCCACCTGCCAATAGCCACTAGCCAAGTCCAGGGTGGAAAACCAGCGAGCATGTGAAAGGCTATCTAGAGCATCATCAATCCTAGGGAGAGGATATGCATCTTTTTTAGTAACCTCGTTAAGTTTCCTATAGTCAACACAGAAACGTAGTCCACCCCCCCTTCTTTTTCACAAGTACAACTGGGGCTGCCCACGGACTACAGGAAGGACGGATTATGCCATTGGCCAACATTTGCTTCAGGTTCTTAGTCACTTCTTGTTGTAAGTGCAGAGGGACCCTTCGAGGATGCAATTTAACAGGTTGAGCATCACCAGTATCAATTTTGTGTGATGTTAGCTGTGTCCTATCCAAATCCGTGTCCCCCCGACTAAACACATCCCTGTATTTATTAAATGACTGCCTAATTGCTGTCAACTCATCTATGGCAAAACCTTTCCCCCCCACCCCAAAATGGCCCATAAGTGTCTCCACTGTCCAAGGTGGCAATAGAGTTCCTCCCTCACTGTCCTTACAGTGCTCTATCATCTCCTCTCCCACTTCAATATCTGTAAATAATGTGCCTACTTTCATGCCACTCTTTAGCGGTAAAGCGTTGTTAGTTACGTTAATAACACGCACTGGCAGTCTACCCTGCTGCACACTACAAACCACTCGGGCTACTAAAATGTCACTCTGTTTGGAGATGAAGGAAGGTTCTAATAACCCTTCAGCATAATCCCCCCACCCACTTCGGACCTGACCCCAAACGATGGCCTCACTGCGAGGAGGTATCACTGTATAAGTCTGGACAGTGACTATTTGAGGCTCCAATGATGGCTGAAATCAGTCAATCACTGCGTCTATTCATCAATGTCACTCCATGTGCTCTGCCACACCCATCACAATATAAATAAATATATAAGAATATATATATATATATATATATACATGTATATATATATATATATATATATATATATATATATATATATATATATATATATATATATATATATATATATATATATATACACATATACATATATATATATATATATATATATATATATATATATATATATATATATATATATATATATATACATGTAACAGTGTTAACAAATACCTTGTTTATTATCAATTATGTTAAACTTGGGACACCATGGCTATTTCATTCCCTTTTGTATGTGATGCATTTTATTATGAAGTTGCTGTGTTGCATTGTGGGTCCTCAGTCCAGAGAAATCCTGGTAAGTGCTACCGAAATGCTTTATGAAAGTAAGATGGTCTCCTGGGTCAGTCTGCTCATTATCTGTGTTTCATTAGAGTGGCCAAATATGCTCTTATGTTTACTATCTGTTGTCTAGTAACCCTCGTGAAAAAACACTATTGAATCACTACTCATAACTACTACAAAATGTCTACACAAAAACTACCATTTCATTACTCAATTGCTATTGCGATTAGTAGTGATCTATGTAGTGATTTCAATAGTAAAATGTGGAGAAATGTCCCGTTTCAGTACTTAATCACTACTGATAATTACTACATAATTATTACTCTCCGCCAGGAGAGTATTGTTATCACTGCGTTTTCACTTTCTAAACATGACACACCGATTGGTCAAGCCTCACGTGACACGTGAAATACTGTGATCTGATTGGCTAGTGACGACATGATGCCTATATATACATGGCATCATTTTGACAGTGTCTCCGCCACTGTCAAAATGAGGTAAGACGGGAACCATGAAATGGCTGCATGGCTGATACATAATTGGCAGATAGGACAGATAGGACATTTATATAGACAAGAGGGATATGACACTTACACAGACAGGACGGACAGTGTACAGACAGGACGGATAGGACACTTATACAGACAGGACGGATAGGACACTTATACAGACAGGACGGATCGGACACTTACACAGACAGGACGGATAGGACACTTACACAGACAGGA
Source organism: Gymnoscopelus microlampas (assembly GCF_963454915.1). Taxonomy (NCBI): domain Eukaryota; kingdom Metazoa; phylum Chordata; class Actinopteri; order Myctophiformes; family Myctophidae; genus Gymnoscopelus; species Gymnoscopelus microlampas. The sequence goes on from NC_139952.1 coordinate 1,372,013, forward strand.
CGGATAGGACACTTACATAGACAGGACGGATAGGACACTTATACAGACCTTCGCGACCTTCGAACCAACACAAGTCTTCTGGCGGAGAGTTGTGCTCCGAGGAGCACTTTTTCTAGTTACTATTCAAATCACTGCCTGGCTGCTACTTAATTACTTCAGCCTCACTATAGGCTTTTTGGAAAGAACTATACAATCACTACACATTCATTGTTGAATTACTACACAATGCTTACAGATCTACTGCTGCAGCTCTACACAATCCCTGTGGAAAATATTCATGTATTGTTTTATCACTACTGATCACTAATGAATTACTTTGTGTTCCTACACAAACCCTTTTGATTCACTTTTTAAACATTACACAATTATCATTCAGTTACTACTGTCTTACTATTAAACAAACCCTTTTGAATTACCTCTGAAATTCTACAGAATGCTTACACATTTACCGCTGTTTCTCTTAACAATCCCTACTGAATCACTCCATGTTTGTGTGTAGTGTTATGTAGTGTTCTATCACTACTGATCACTAATGAACTACTTTTTGTTTCTACACAAACCCTTTTGAATCACTTTTAAAACATTACAGAATCATCATTCAATTACTTCTGTCTTACTATTAAACAAGCCCTTTTGAATTACTTCTAAAACTCTATAGAATGCTTACACATTTACCCCTGTTTCTCTTCACAATCCCTACTGAATCACTCCATCTTTGTGTGTAGTGTTATGTAGTGTTCTATCACTACTGATCACTAATGAATTACTTTTTGTTTCTACACAAACCCTTTTGAATCACTTTTAAAACATTACAGAATTATCATTCAATTACTTCTGTCTTACTATTAAACAAGCCCTTTTGAATTACTTCTAAAACTCTATAGAATGCTTACACATTTACCCCTGTTTCTCTTCAAAATCCCTACTGAATCACTCCATCTTTGTGTGTAGTGTTATGTAGTGTTCTATCACTACTGATCACTAATGAATTACTTTGTTTCTACACAAACCCTTTTGAATCCCTTTTAAAACATTGCAGAATTATCATTCAATTACTTCTGTCTTACTATTAAACAAACCCTTTTGAATTACTTCTGAAAGTCTACAGAATGCTTACACATTTACCGCTGTATCTCTTCACAATCCCTATTGAGTCACTCCATCCTTGTGTGTAGTGTTCATGTAGTGTTTTATCACTACTGATCACTAACAAATTACTTTTTGTTACTACTTAAACCCTTTTGGGTCACTTTTAAAGCTCTACACAATTGTCATTCAATTACTTCTGCCTTACTATTAAGTAATGACAACATCTACTCATTACTTGACCACTGTATATCAGCAATTTCTGATGATGAAACTGGTTACATTACCATTTATCAATTCAGAATCATGCTCAGGTTCAGTTATTCGAGGGGACATGAAATCAATCAATTATAACAATTATATAACATTTATATAACAATAACAACAATAACAATACAAATATCAATACAAAATATATTATCTGTCTGGCAGTACATTCATTGCTGTAGTTGGACTCCATTTACAGTGGCAGCCAAGTTCAGTTTGAATCAGATCTGGGCCACATCCAGATTGGAATCCGATTGGTTTTAATGGTCACGTGATGTTAATACCGTTCGGATTCCAATCTGGATGTGGTCCAGATCTGATCAGATTATCCAGGCTGTATGTTTAACAAAAGAGGAATAAAAGGTGCACTGTAGCCAGTGTGCATTAATTTCTTATCAGGTTTGGAGTGAATAATAGGTCTGACTCAACCTGAGCACAGACAGGCACTCACTTTCACTAGGACAGCGACCCCATTTACAGTGGCGGCCAAATTCAGTCTGAATCAGATCTGGGCCACATCCAGATTGGAATCCGATTGGTTTTAATGGTCACGTGATGTTAATACCGTTCGGATTCCAATCTGGATGTGGCCAAGATCTGATTACCGGTGTAAATGGGGCCTAAGGCATGCCCTTGAACAACAACAATATAAATAAAAACAATATCAATACAATTAACACACAGAATTGTTCTGAGGGGAAACTTGATAACGATTCTTTGTCTGTCATTTGGACTTGTGATGGTGTCCCAGTTTTTCGTTCGTCCAAATACTCTATTTGGCCTTTACAAACACAACTAATTGAGCTGCCGCCCAAACTGCGGAAACAACATATAATGGTGACAGCCCTTTGGTTTGGACCGAGTAAGCCAAAAATGGAAACTTTCTTAGCTCCATACATTGCTGAATGTACTAAACTGGCTAAAGATGGTTTTGAGTGGACAAATCCCATCACGGGTAAAAAACTGATTTCCAAAGTTTTCAACCTTATTTGTACTGTCGAAGCTGTTGCAAGACCGCTTCTCAAAAATACACAAAAAAAAAACACAAGATGCATGGCCTTGAACAACAATATAAATAAAAACAATACATATATAAAAAAAAAAAAAACGGGGACCCCATTTACAGTGGCAGCCAAGCTCAGTCTGAATCAGATCTGGGCCACATCCAGATTGGAATCCGATTGTTTTTTAATGGTCACGTGATGTTAATACCGTTTGGATTCCAATCTGGATGTGGCCCAGATCTGATTATCTTTTATTTTTTTCAGCTAAGGTCTAGACTTCATTACGTATATTTGGAGGTGAAGGGTCAGTCTTCTGTGATGTCTTCTTTTTTGGCCCACCGGTCTTCTTGGGACGTTTTGGCTTCCCTACCTTGTCCTCGTAGTTAAGCTTTGCTGTCACCACCTTAAGAACTTTCTTTTTGGGAACGCCGCATTTCTCCATCACGTAGGCTGTATGAGGGAGAGAAAACAGATTAATGATTAAAATTGAATTCTGGGTAACAGACTAGAGCAATGCTGAACCATCATCGCCCAGTAGTGCCATTCAATGACCAATGGGAGAGATAACAACCGCTGGAACACACCCACCTTTGTCAGGTTAGGATTGTTTGGGCTCCGAGGGTATGATCCATAAGACATAGATATTAGGGCTGTCCCGATGACACAATTTTAACCGTGGTGTGATTAAGTGTCTCAGAAGTACGGTATGCGACAAAAATTGCAATGGCCCACCCCACCCTTTTTTACCTCATCCTTTTTGTGGGGAAGGCAAATGTGTTTAAAGCGTTGTAAGCTTGTACAAGCGCTGTAAGCTTGCCAAGCGGCTATTTTCAGCAAAAAGCTTTCCCCACAATAATATAAGACAGAACATACACTAGTATGGAGCTCTGAGGGACTTCGCTCAACCATATGGAGTTCAGGTGGTTAACAGCAATTTTACACTTGAATTACTATATCTAAATAACCTACAATGAATAAGCTTTACAGTGTTGCTTTTTAAATAGCACAGCAGAGATGAGTTTTTACTGTATTTTAATGTTCACTTAGTCTTCATTGCTGTGTATGCTTTTGTAATGCTTTGTGACCATTTCGTGTGAGCCGTGGTTTGTGTGGTATATCTCCCCATTGCGGTTTGAAACAGAAATATTGCGGTATGCGATTAATGCGACAGCCCCAATAGATATGCCTCTAATGTAGAGCCATTATGATCCCAAAGATTTTTAAAACCATCCTACTGTGTGCTCTCGCCCTGTGTCTCTATATCCTTCCGGGTGGGAGGGACATCACGACAGACCCTTGTCTGTCGACCTAAAGTTGTGTCAAATGTTAACATTTCAGGTCATGAAGCAAGAAACAATAATTTAAAATCTCACCAACAACAGCTTGAAGCTTCCGCGGGTCAAGCATGGGCTTCGGGGTGGCAACGTCTTTCTGGATGTTGCACTTCTTTCCTGTAATTAGGGGTGGGCAATATGGACAAACATTGTATCACCATTTTCAGCTAATTATCAGGATAACCATAATTATCACAATCACTTTTGCTATTATTTTAGGATGATCATCATTATGATTGGCATACAATGATTAATTGTATTATGATTACTAATTATACACACAGGCCGACTCAGTATAGGAATGAGAGATATGCTGCTAATAGATAATTTCCACTAAAGTGTATTAATTACATAGTCCCCATCCAGAATTGAAGTCAAATTATTGTTTTAGACATGCGACAAATACAAGAACATATTATTGAACTCAATTCTCTGTGGCATGAATAATCAATAGAAAAGGTCATTTTGTGGGCTCCCGCTGGCCTACTGCGCATATCACAAATGTCTCTGATGTCGCCGGTTCGACTCCCGATCCGGGCGACCTTTGTCTCTCTCTCTACCAGTTTCCTGTCAGTATGCTGTCGTATCAATAAAGGCATTAAACCTGTCGAAGAGTCCTTGAGCAAGACTCTGAACCCCTGGTTGCTCCCAGTGAGCAGGTTGGTGCCTTGCATGGTTTCCTCCGCCATTGGTGTATGGATGCGTGTGTGAATGGGTAAATGTAATGCAATATTTGTAAAGCGCCTTGGATTAAAGGCGCTATATAAATGAACCATTGAGACCATTGAGCACACCCCTACCTGTGATGCTGCATTGTGCTAGTTCAGTTCTGCTGAACAGGAGGGTCAGGAGACCGTTTGTTAAGGCTGAGTGCTTGGAGTGGTCGATGTACCGGAGGGAGTGCTCTGGCACAAGAACCCCTCCTCCAATGTCAGTCTGAAAAAGAAACAGAACAGTGTACAGAATAACTTCAGAAATTATTGAATATTACTAGTAGTAGTAAGCTATTTACCACGAGAGAGAGTGGGTTATGCGAGTGCAAAACAACCCAGAAACAGTGGCTTTATCAGACCATAACACACGACCCTCGAGTGGTAAATTGCTTTTCTACCACTTCGACCATATAAATGAAAGAAAACATGCAAGGCTATTGAGTTAGAATCCTTAATTGTTTCAGAATACACTCAGCATGGTAGGCTAGGCTTGCCCATGTGACTGCTATAAGCCAATCAGAATGTCTCCTTGCAACACAAAAGTGGGCGGGGAAAAAAACAGAGGGTTGTTAGCCCACAACCTTTTTTTTTAAGTCAATCAGAATCCAGTATCCAATCATGTGACCAAAAAAAGTGGTAGAAGTTATAGTAGTTATCGACAACACTGACAAATGTCTAAGGTTAGAGCTGGATAACTGAGAAGTGGCACGTGACAAAAACAGTCAAATTAATACTGGCTTTTGACCACGTAGATTAGGACATTTTCTATTAAATTGGGGGTTCTTGAAATAAATAAGTAAATATAATATTGTGTAACAACTACCTCTTTTTGTGTAGCTTGATTTTGACAGGGCCTCAGGGTGACCCCTGTGTCTAAAGCCCCCGAGAGAGCTTCAACTCGGCTCAGAAGTTCTGGGAGATCTGTAAAGATGTACAAAAACAAATCATGTAATTTAAATCAGAATCATTTCTGAATATTTGGAATTCAACAATATATATCACTTCTGTAAGTTTAACCTTAGATCCTAAGGTCACCAGACGTGTCAACCCAAGACAACTCGACCCGGACCGGTCGACCCGCTTTCGACCCGCTTGGACCCGACAACTCGACCCAAATTCGACCCGGACCGCGAGAGAGAGAGAGAGAGAGAGAGAGAGAGAGAGAGAGAGAGAGAGAGACATAATAATAATAATATGTACATTGATTTACCAAAGAAGTATTATTTGTCTGTCAGGGTGAAACAAGCCCAAAGGCTTTCAAGCAAGCACAGCCATTGAGATAGACACCTCCTTACCTCAAGCCCTATTGTCTTCTTGATGTGATAAGGCTTTCAAGCACAGCCATTAGACACCTCCTTACCTCAGCTCTAAATCCTTACAGTGTGTCTATTATCAATTGGTTCAGCCTGGCGATCCTCAATCTGTGTTGTCTGACAATTATTCTTGCACTCACTTTATTCTCCAATATTATAATTGGGATTTCATTTATATTGCATATTTCAGCTTGAATCTGTACCTGCTTGTGTCGTTGTTGTACAAAGAAGCTGGTACAATATCACACCTACAACGTCTCGTCACAATGGATATGGTTTTGTCAAATAAAATAACAGTTACTTTAATTCATTTCACCTCTTGTGTTGTGTTTAATGATGGCAACTAGTGTAGATCTGCTACTTTCAAATGATTTTAGAGGAGAGGAGGACAAAACAGACACAATAAGGCATACATTATTATTTCATTTAGAAAAGAAGGTTTACAAAAACACTTCTTAAAAAAAAGTATGCAACTGGGGGAGCATGCTTACAATATTTACTCTTAAATATACTATAAATATACTCAGGACCTCCCTCACCGTCACCTTGTACCTTGTACTCTACTACCCTCTAGGGGTTACACAGAGCTACTACTTCAGACAACCAGACCCGGTCGATTTGGGTCCAGCTGTCTCAAATTCGCGGCTGGTCGAGTTGTCTTGGGTTGACATGTCTGGTGACCGATCCTAAATGCTCAGTAAAATACCTGATTCAATTCAATTCAATTTTATTAAAGTGTCAAATCACAACAAGTTGTCTCAAGACACTTTACATGTAGAGAAGAGACCCGACAATCCCACCCTGAACAAGCAATTTTTGCGACAGTGGCAACGAAAAACTCCCTCTTAACTGGAAGAAACGTCAGGCAGACCCTAGGTTCTAGGGCGGGGGCCTTCTGCCTCGACCGTGTCGGGGGAAAGAGGAGAGAGAGAGGGAGAGAGAGAGAGAGAGAGAGAGAGAGAGAGAGAGAGAGAGACACAGAGACAGAGACAGAGACAGAGAGAGAGAGAGATACAGTGCAGGTAGTAACAGTAACAATAGTAGCACATATAATAGTGTAATATATGATATATATGATAGTATAATATAGTACAGCAATAATGTGTATGTAGTATATAATGGTATAATATAAGAATATTAAGATAATATACAGTATATATAGTATAGTGGTATAGTGCAGTGTAGTAGAAATCCACGGTCGTGCTCCATGGAGAGGCCCGGTCCGCAGTCACAGTCTTGAGCCGCAGCTGGGGGTCCGTATTGACAGTCCATGGACCTGCGACGTGGGAAATAAAAGAAACTCCGGGGAGCGGGTCCCCGGTTGTAGAATTAGTGGCAGGCCTTACTAGAGCGTGAATCCGTACAGGGTTAATTACGATTGTACCATTGGGACACAAACCCACACAACCAAAGGGATGTCTGATGACATCTACACCAGATCACGAGATCTACAAGCTCACAACCGTCACATTGTGAGCTTGTAAATCGGCTTTTTTGGGGAATGTTCCCCCAGAATAGGGATGCTAAGGTTCAAGTGGTTGAACGTCAAGTATACATTTATTTGCAGTCAGTACTGATGCAAACTGATGGACATTTCATGCTGTGGAAAGATGGGGATATTTACGTAGTGTAAAATGATGCAAGATCCTAAAAATGTAACAGTGTAATTCAGGGGTACCGTGAATGAAAGGTTATGGTAAACTAATGGACCCTTATATACCTTTTAACTCTTAAGATGCTAAAATGATACGTTTCATTTTACGCTGAACTACTGTTGAAAATCTGCATTGCTAAAATAACTTGAACTTACTGTCAAAGAGCAGCATACTGCTTCTCAGCTGAGAGTTCTCTTTAAATTAATAAATTAGTCATAATCCCGTTATCAAGACAATTTAAATAACTAAACAATGTGTAGAGTTGGGTCATTGACTTCAAAAACATCAGCCTACGCACTTATTATCAATACAGTAATAGTAGGCTAAAAAGCCTACACAAACAGTATTTCTGTGTGTCAACACTCACCTAAAATGTCCGCCGCTTCTTCTTCATCCTTTTATCTTCTCTGAAGCCGGTTTATAATTCTTTTTGATGAATCCAAAGCAACGCAATTTATCTAACTTTCTATAGAAGTGCTGCAGGCTCGAGACAACATTCATTCTCCCCGCGCAGTCGCGAGCATGCTGAGACATTGTTGCCAGATTTTGTGAGAGAAATAAGCAGCCAGGTCTGTGAAAACAATTAAGCCCAAAAGAAGCGACATTTGCAGATTTGAAAATAGCCGATCTACAAGCTCACAGTGCGTCACATTTGCAATGCATTTTGTGAGCTTGTAGATCTGCTATTTCTACTATCAAAAAGAAGTGAAATCTTTCACTAATATTTACAAGCAATTGAAGCAACTTTACAGAAAAACAAGCCCAAAGTCGCTTATAATAAGCAGATATGGCAACACTGCTCAGGGCCCATAATGCACTTCTCTGTAAACAAAAAAAAAGAATAGATGTACAAGCTCACAACGCATCGAATTGCGACAAGATGTAGATCTGTAGATCTGTTCATTTTGGTAACCATAGCAATAAAAAGTGTTATTTAGAATCAAACTAGCATATTATTTGCCAATTGCGATAAAATAAATATATTATCTATGTCACATCACAAGAAAAGGACAAGAAATGTAAAATAAAATAAAATAAAATAAAATAAAATAAAACATACTGTATAGGCCTACTGTATACTGTATATACTGGGGGGGGGGGGGGGGTATTGTAACAGAAGAAAAACTTCACAGTCTAATGGCAGGTATGATGTATGATTCTTAGATTTTGTATTTATTTATTTTTTTATTGATGAAGATTTTCGATTTTTGGGTGGGAAAGGTTTTGAAATAATATAGTAATATATTTTTGTAAGAAACAAACAAAGGGATCTTTCCTTGTGATGTGTCCATGACCCACAAATGGGCCCCGACCCACTGTTTGGGAAACAGTGATCTAACCCTGTGGTTCTCAACCCTTTCAGGCCGCGACGTCCCAAAATAATCATATTTGAGCTGGGGACCCCCCACCCTGATAAGCACTTGGAATGTAAGAGTTGATGCATTTACGTTTAGTTTGACTCTATTGTGAAAATAGCAGATCTTCAAGCTCACAACGCCTCACAAGGAAGGTGTTGTGAGCTTGTAGATGCTATTTTCAAAATGTTTTCTTATATTATTATTATTGTTAGACAATTTGGCCAATGTTTGACCATTTTTATATTATATTTTGTTACTTTTGATGGAGTAATGGTGTTTTGTTTTTTTAGGTATTAAAAAGGTCTTAAAGGTCCTTAAATTGTCACTTCACTGTCATCTGGGGACCACCCCCAAATCATGTGGGGACCCCCCTGGGAGTCCCGATCCACATGTTGAGAACCACTGATCTAACCAAACCTGACCAGCTGCTGAGCTGGTCTTTGCTGGTCTGTCCAGTGTCCAGCCATCTGACCAGCTAAGTCTAGCTGGTAAGCTGGTCTTTGCTGGGCAGTCCACCCATTTGACCAGCAAAGACCAGATCAAGTAGAGTAAGAACTCTACTTGATCAATTACATGGCTTCGTAGTAAAGCAGTAATGTTTTAATAGCTTTTTCACTACTCGACTTCTGTAGAGGATTGTCGTGTTTTTACTATATCTTCACTACACAATCAAGTAGTAAAAACTCTACATAATCACTATTTGAATGCCCTTGTAGTAAAGCAGTAATGTTTAACAGCTTTTTCACTACTCAGCTTCTGTAGAGTATTATATAGTGTTTTTACTACACATTCACTACACAACCTAGTAGTAAAAACTCTACATAATCACTATTTGAATGCCCTTGTAGTAAAGCAGTAATGTAACAGCTTTTTCACTACTCGGCTACTGTAGTGGATTCTGTAGTGTTGTTACTACACATGCACTACACTAGCAGGTAGTAAAAACTCTACTTGATCACTTTTTTAAATATTTGTAGTGATTCTGTATAGTAGTTACTGCATATTCACTACACAAGCCAGTAGTAAAATCTCTACACAATCTCTATTTAAATGCCCTTGTAGTAAAGCAGTAATGTTCTCGGCTTGATTACTACTGGGAACACTACTGTTTCACTAAGAAACTCTACTGATGTATTGTGAATAGTGAATAAATGACAGATTTACTACACAATTGCTACAGGTGACTATACAGCCACTACTACACAAGTAGCTTTTGTGTAGTAATTCAGTAGCAGTTTTTCATGAGGGAACACTCGTTTTTACATTTGATTTTATGGAATTGCTTAGTTCATGGTTAAAAACGATTAAAATGCTAAGCTAGCTGCTGTGTTATAAGAGCCACTAACATGGAACATGCTGTCTCTGAACAGGTGACCAAAGACTGTCTGTACCTAAAGAGCTGCTGTGGTTGTGTGTCCCAAAATTGTGTTTACAGGTATGTCATCTGTGTAATATTATTTATGTGGTTCTGTTATTATTATGCACAGTATTCAGTATTGCATAATTATTTGAGAGGCCTACCTGCAATTCTGCATTGATTCCAGCAGGGCGGCAGTAAAGTTCATGGTTGTGCATTCTGTCATTTGCAATATATAAAAATGGAGCTTTAGAGGAAAGAGGTTGTTCTGCTATTTTGTAATGTATTTCTGTGATATTGAATTCATGTATTTTATAAGGAAATGTTTTTATTTTATTATTTGCATTTGTGTAGACTTTGTGTAAAACTAATTCCACTAAACGATCCATGTTTGATAAGTCTGTCAGTCCAGAGAAATCCTTTATGAAAGTGACCAAAGACTGTCTGTACCTAAAGAGCTGCTGTGGTTGTGTGTCCCAAAATTGTGTTTACAGAATAAAACCACACTGTATTGCTCCAGCACCTGTTTCGTGTCGGTCCTTAGTGATACAGCAGGCAGGACAGGATAGAGGAGGTCACATTGGTGCCGTGACCCGGATACGGTGACCATCTCCACCTTCTCCTTCAGGATGTCCATCATGATCTTACAGGGGCCCTCAAAGGCCTCCTTCTTGCGCTCGTCCACGGACAGCTCCAGCTCCAACATGGCCGAAACCAGCTTTTTTCCCATTAGTCAGGGCTGTTAACAAAAAAATGTGGACACGGCTCACAAAAGCGCCATTTTTTTTGTACATGCTCTCCTAGGGAATATCAATAAGTGACTAATTCTGCCAAGATTACATAATTTGGTTGATTCTACCAATGTATGTACATCATTTTCAGACACATTGAAATGGAGCATGAAGAGAATTGAAGACTATTAGCTTCACTTTCAAGGATAACAACATTCAAATTATTTATCACATTGACAACTGCAAAGATCTGTGCAATTCCAGTGTGCCTTCTTGCATTAGCACCTTGCACCACAACCTATTTTACAACTGCACTTGACCAGTTCATTGCAGGCTTTTGACACCATCGGTAGAATGCTCCACACAGGAAGCCAGACCTAGTTGTTGTCATTCAATGTCCATCCCCATCCTTCTGGACTGGGTGTCGGCTGCTGGGCCAGTTCAGATGTGGCCCAGATCCCAGACTGGTAGGCAACTCGCTTCACGTGCTGCAGCAGTGAATCTTGCGTTGGTGGAATGAGTTCCATCGTTTTGTTCTTCTGGCAAAACAACTCTCGTTGTGCTTCATTGACAGATTCCAAATCACTTGTCTTATCATACATGATGACTGTGAAACGCTCAAGAAACTGAAAGTGTTGGGCATCTATCGTCACAGAAGTGTATGGATTTTCTGCCATGTAGTTGAAGGCCTGTGTGACCTCAGGGTAGGAATTCCAAGCCACCCATGCTGACTTCTTCCCTTTCCCGCAGAATGCTGATGTTGTGTCACGGTGGAAGACGGGAAGTGCTGTGGACTTGTCTTTGCCCAGAGCATGGCAGATCGTGTTTATATGAACATAGGTGTAGTTCTTGCCAGTGCCAAAAGCAACCCAGATGTCTGCAGCTGGATACTTGGCGAGCAGGGCATGGAACTTGCCGATGAGGATAACGACAACATCCGTATCCACAGTGCGTATCAAGCAGGTAGAACAGCCATGTTCCAGGGCATCAAGCAGGTGAATCACTATCCTGGTGTCGGCCTCTTCATGGTTACATGGCAGCATCGAGTGGCTGGGGCTGTATGTGACCACTGTGATGCCATATGTGATGAAGACCAGCTTGCCCTCTGGCCAGGCAGTGGATGCAATCTTCCCAGAGAGAAAGGCAAAGAGTTCCTGCTTGTTTATAGGATCACGCAGGAAATCTGACCAATTCCCCGGCAGCTTGTTCTGACCAGCCACCTTCCGTCGTATCCCTTTGCCTCGCTTCTCCCTTGTTGACTCTTTTATGCTGCTGGTGATGTAAGTATCCCAGACCATATCAACTCTTTTGGAGATCTCCAGGTGTTTCATGATGTGGGGAACAAAGACACAACTGGCATATTCGTCAAATGTGGTAATGTTGGTAGTGGACAGGTGCACCACAGCAGCTCCATCGAGTACTTTGACATCAAACATAGCTGGAGGTTCTTCTTGTGTCTTCTGTGTCAGAATATTTAGCAAATCTGACTTCATTCCCAGCCGTAGTTTCCCTCTGTCAGATAGAGAGGGAGGGTATGGATGGTTTTCATGTTTAAAGAAGGTGCTCATGTTCCCCTCTCTGTGTTGCGTGGCTATATATAACAGGGAGAAGAGTGCCACATCATCCTTCAACATTGAGATCTGCCCTGCCTGCTTGGTCTTGATCTTGAGTGTTGGGCATCTGAAGAGAGGCAGTGAGTTCTTTTTGATGGGCTCATGAATGGAGTGCGTGCGGTCCATGATCACTGTCTTATGGTACTTGTCGTACTGTTCTCTGCCCACTGATTCCACTGTGCGGACTGTGTTAACCACTGACTCGTCAATCACATTTCGTGTGTCCAACATTAGAAGCTCGTGGCTATCATCTAGGAAGGGATTGCCCATCCCACTGATGGTGTGTACAAGTGCTAGTGTTTGCTCTTTGAACGACTTTTGTGTAGCCATTCATTCTTCATGGTGGTGTTTATTTCCTTTTTCTAAAACATACTAACTCATACCAATATGTTGTGCATAATCTAGCCGACACATACATTTTAATACAATTGTGTTCATATATGGCCAGAATCAACCAAATTATGTAATATTGGCAGAATTAGTCACTTATTGATATTCCCTATAGTTTTATTGCATTCCTTGTCCCAGAAAATGTATATTTAGACTAAGGCCGGGCCGTTAACGCCGTTACCGGGCTAAGTTAACGGCGGACTCTTATCGTGCGATAAAAAAAATACCGCTGTTAATCTATTCTCAAAGTTGGGTCTGGGAGCCAATTACATAAACTGATCTGTATGCCTGGTCGAATTACTCTGTGTCTGTGTGTGACTGCATGTGTGTGTGTGTGTGTGTGTGTGTGTGTGTGTGTGTGTGTGTGTGTGTGTGTGTGTGGGGGGGATAGGTGTCGGGTTTCACATGGTGTACGGACGTGCACTGCCTCTCATTCACTCAGACAGAGACCGAGTGTGTCTCGTTGTAAACGCTGCTCGGTGTGTTGCTCCACTCGTTAATTCATTTGCTTCAGGTGTGTAAACCCAGCGAAGCTTATTAAAGTGGTCATTGGGCAAAAGCAGAGCCTCCGCGACCATGTTGGTGGACAAATATAGCAGTAGGTGGGCGCTGTTTGGCAATACTTGTTGCTACAGAGCATGCTAATGAGTGCTACGTGCTAACAAGTAACAACAAACAAATGTATGCTTTTAAGCGTGCAGGTGCACACACACACACACACACACACACACACACACACACACACACACACACACACACACACACACACACACACACACACACACACACACACACACACACAGTGTAGGACAGTGGTTCTAAAAGTGGGGTCTGGGGATCCCCAGCTAAATGATGGGTAGTTAGGAACCAAATGGACCCTTATGGGTCTGTAACTCAGAGTGTACAAATCGAACCAAATGGACCCTTATATGGGTCTGTAAATTCAGTGTCCAAATGGAACCAATTGGTCACAATTTTCAAAGATAGGCCTACTGGAGAAACTTTTCAATAGCAGACTAGATTCTTTTTTGGAAAGATTTAATGTAGCCTACTCTCAGAGAGTCAATATGGTTTTAGAACTAACAGATCAACATCTCAGGCATTGATGGAATCCATTGAAAGAATCACAGTTGCAATTGGAATATTAATTTACCTCAAAAAAGCTTTTGACACTATCTATCACAACATATTAATAAACAAACTGGAGAAAATTGGCATTAGAGGCATTGCAGTAGACTGGATTAAAACAAAGTTATTTGGACAGACGTCAACAGTTTGTGAAGCTGGGCAATACAGCTCAAATCATTTGGACATTGCTTGTGGCGTCTCCCAGGGGTCAGTATTGGGGCCCAAACTTTTTATTCTTCACATCAATGATATTTGCCAAGTTTCTAAGCTGCTGTCACTGGTACTTTTTGCAGTTGACACATGTGTTTTTTGCTCTGGGGATAATCCAGATGATAATATAAAATAATTTGGAATAAACAGGGATTGCTTTTTAAAATGCAGTGTTTACACGTTTTTTTTCAGACTGGATAAACTGTTTTTTTTTGTCGGTCATATCGACATCGGTTATATTGGTTATCGGCCATAACAGCAATATATCATATCGGATATCGATATCGGCCAAAATGTCACATCGGTGCATCCCTAGAACACGCATATTTTGAATGCCTTCGGCAGACTTCAAATGAGCCATTTTAATCTAGATTAATCTAGATTAACTCCAGGATTGCAGATAGATTAATGTAGATTAAAAAAAATAATCTATGCCCACCTCTAATTTAGACACCAAGATTGACATTCTAAGTGGCCTGGAAGCCGAGATATTGGCACTTATAGATATTACATGGTGGCCATCTTTACAATCCAAGATGGCCGCCTTCTGCCATCTTGATGACGTGGCTACCCTTCCAAAATGAAACTTATGGTGATTGAGAGCATGTAGCTCAGGTTAGGCAGTATGTTCCTATCATCATACGAATCAGTACTCTGGCACATCGAGCCATCAATCAATGCCATGCCTTTGGTAGGCAATATCCCATCGTCAGTTGTCTCCTTCACGGCCACAATTTGGCCACCATATTGTGCAACGAACTTCGCGAGCATGGAGGACGAAGCCTTGAACAGACGAATGTTCCCGCCCTCATCTTCCTCGCCTTCAGGTTTCACATCATCTTCCTCCTCACCGGTGTACACGAACACATCCCATACAGCAAGGAATACGTTTTGAGCATTGTCTGGACTCGGTATCAGCTCGAAGTGTTGAGTGAACGTCCTTTCCATTCTGGGCAACCTTCCAATCACCTTCACCAACACATGGTCTGGGTTGTTAATCGAGGGCGTGGCAAGCACCTTTGTGACTCTGGTGTTGCGCTCTTGGATAGTCAAGGTGGTCGCCATCGTACTGATATCCTTCTTTCCAATGACCTCCTCGGTAGTGCCAACCTGGGCCTCATGGAATACCCTGGCGTCTGGGGTATAAAACCTCCACAGGTAGCTAGGGAGCACGTTCAGTATTATGTGATACTGGTGGACAAAGTCCTTGGCGACCAGGTCGGCCTGCTTCTGCTTGTCCATCACTTTCTTCTGCTCGTCACTGTTCATCACTTTCTTCTGCTCGTCCATCACTTTCTTCTGCTCGTTCGTCACTTTATTCTGCTTGTCCATCACTGTCTTCTGCTTGTCCATCACTTTCTTCTGCTCGTCACTGTCCATCAAAAGACTTTAGGCACAGTGCAGATGATCCCATGCCTACGAACGTATTGAGTGTGTGGTCCCTGAGTCTGACCATGCATTCATGTACATCAAAATGTAATTTTGTACTGTATAACACTATTTACCCTACGCTAGCGGGTAGGATCAAACTAGTCGACTTCATCCATCGTTGAATAATCGTAATCACCATCATCTTCCAGAAGGGGAATAAGGGAAGAGCCAGAGGCGTCAGGTGCTGCTTCATGACTTAGTAGATTCTCCATCACTCTGGAGACGCGTTTGGAGTGAGTCTCAGGGTCATCCAGAGGGTAGCCAGAGCTAAGCAGGGCCAACTCAAACAGCAAGAAGACCTGGTCTTTGACCTGGTCTTCGATGTCGTCGGGGTTTCCCCATAGGACCTCCCTGAGGCTCTCCACGTTGGGGTGGTCCGGGTTGATCTCCAAGATCCTCTCATTGTTGGCCGAAATGGTGAGAGATGAAACCAGGTGGTTGTGTGTCCCAAAATTGTGTTTACAGAATAAAACCACTCTATTGCTCCATCACCTGTTTCGTGTCGGTCCTTGGTGATACAGCAGGCAGGACATCCGCTCTTCATGGCAAGAAGGTTCGCCCATGTATTTATTTACCTCATGCCAGGCAATCATAGTTTTAGTTATAGGATTGTGTGTATTCTTCTTTGGGTTTTTATGAGTATAAGAATAGATATACGTAGGGAATGATAGCTTCAAGGAGCTTGACTCCATATCCTTCCATGCCGGCGCATTCTCCACTGTAAAGTAGAACATTAGAGTTCTGACCAAGGACTTCAGAATTGGCAGTAAAGCCATTTCTCAAGACTACAAGCAACAAGAGAAGAGAGAAGTTCAGCTTACAACAACTTGCAGATGTTCAAGTGTCAACAAACAAGACAAGAGCCCTGTTAAGTAGGCTACTCACTGATGGTGTTTCTGCTGGCCCAATCAGAGAGAAAGAAGAGAGGGGGGGGGGGGGGGGGGGTCATATCAACAATAGACTGACAATGGACATTAGTATGTTAAATCACTTAACCCTTCAATATGCACATACACATAATTATCCTTAGTTGTCCACACCATAAGGCTATGGTGGTTGAAAACCCCAGATAGATTTTATGAAATTGTGCAATTAAAAATATATATTATAGACTGACATACCAACGACAAATCCAACAATTAAAAGCATAATCATCAACTATACTATATGAACACAAGGCTAGAATGTAGGCTATGACACCAAAACAACTGTCTCATCCGGGCCCACATTCCATCAATGGTAATCACACCTCTACACACTGCTCAATGGCAATGCAAATAGAACTGTTTACTTACTGCCCATAAACCCTTTCATTGCTAACTGAACCATTATCATATCAATATTTAGCTATTTGGATGATAATGTAAAACACCTATCTTGTGTCCAGACTACAAAGGGCAACTAGAAGCCTGTTGTGAGGGTCAATGCAGAGATATTGACAATTATTTGCAAATGTTGCATTCATTCATGTAACGGGTATATTTGTAATTGCTCTGTATAACTCTGCTTTGAAATGAATAAAAAGTAAAAAATAGTAGTATATACAAAAACATGTGAAATAAAATGTATATTACAAAAACATCGAATGTACACTATTTCAGTCATAGAAAAACAAGTTATCAAAAATAGTTATATTCAAAAAAAATGGGGGAATAAAAAAGAGAAAGGAGACCAGGCTAGACCTCCGCTCTTGCCAGTCCGACCCCGTGTGGCATCGTGTTCACCTCAGCAACAGCTGCTAGCAGCTGGGTGATGTCCAACTCCTTCATTGCACAGGCATCCCATAGTTTCACCAGTTTGCCCTCTGTGTCCGTAGTTTTCTTTCGCTGGTAGCGTGCCACCATATCCATTGTGACGAGACGTTGTAGGTGTGAGATTGTGCCAGCTTCTTTGTACAGCAACGACACAAGCAGGTACAGATTCAAGCTTGGCCGCTCTGCTGCGTTGTTGAGTCTGTAGTGCCATCCCTCCAGGTTGTTGTTGGTTCTGATGGCTTGTCGGTAAACGCACCACTGCTGTGGTTTCCACTGGCCATTCATCCAGGTGTCACGGATGACACCTGGATGAAACAAACATCTGCGGACTCCAGCGTCAGGGCCACAAAAAACTGTGGTTGCAGCTTGCCAGATAGCTACTTCAAAGTCAGTCACAACCTTAACATCGTTAAGGCTAGGCGCAAGGCGTTTGACAGCCTCGAAAACGGCGACGTAATCCCGTTTCCTCCTCTGCGTCATCAGGGCAAAGAGCAGAGGCACCTGTTTGATGTCCTCGCCTCTACCGTTACTCAGGAAGGCATGGAAGCTGAAGAGCTGAGTGAACGTTTTTTTCACCACCTTAAAACAAAACAAACAAATCAAATATTAAAATCAATGTGCAATCAATAAAAAATAGCCTACTCACATATTAGCCTACTCTCGTACTTTTGTTACAATAGTAATTACCTTAAAAGTGCCGTCCAGAAAGATTTGCTTTGCAGACTGCAGAAGTTCAAGTTGCTGGGGTGTCGCGAAAATCAGGTGCCGGGCATTGTCTGCCTCTTGTGCCGCTGGGATGGTGATGTCGCCCTGGAGAAAGTCCTCTGGTATGTGCAGATCATCCACCTCAAAGTTCACATCTGTGGGATGCTTGGGCCTGCCCTTCTCTCTGTGTCTATTGGCTACCCTCGTGAGATGATCTAGCCTGACTGTGCACGTCGAATCTTGAGGCATGTCGTCTCTCAGTACAGACTCCACAATGCCTCCAGCGGACCGGAACGGGTTTTCCTTAGCCATTTTAATGGCGTTTTTGTATATTTTCACCTTTGTTTCCTTTCCAGGCTCCCCGTCATGAATGTGTTCGTGTATCCCAGGCGTAAAGACATCACCAACTTGCTTAACCGTAGCGAGACATAACTTCACTTTGCCACGCACTTTGCAGCGCCATGTAGGGTTCGGGCCAGCAGGGAGCCTCATAATATAGCTGTGTCCATTGGTATCGACTAGCAGTGGCCCCCCACGTTGCGTGCCTTGCGGTATGATCTTGTATACAGTCTCAGTTGGCTGGCCAGCTGGCGCTGGTGGCACAAGCTCGGTTACAGGCTCGGTAGGCTCCGGTAAAGCAACGTCTGTCTCTGGAGGGGCTGCTGTGCGTGTTCTTTTCCGAGGCACAGGAACAGGTCGTGGTGGTGTAGTTAGGTCTATAATCGGTGAAACAGCTTCTGTCTCTGGAGGGGCTGGTGGTGTAGTTAGGTCTATAATCTCCGGTAAAACAGCTTCTGTCCCTGGAGGGGCTGCTGTGCGTGTTCTTTTCCGAGGCACAGGAACAGGTCCTGGTGGTCCTGGTGGTGACACCGCTGCTGTAGTTACAGGCTCAGTTAAAGCAGCATCTGTCTCTGGAGGAGCTGTTGTGCGTGTTCTGTTCCGAGGCACAGGAACAGGCCCTGGTGGTCGTGGTGGTGACACCTGTGCTGTAGTTACAGGCTCAGGTGAAGCAGCATCTCTCTCTCTCCGAGGAATAGAATCAGGTGAAGCTATTCTTTTCCGACCCTTCTTCTCCTGGAGAACATAGTCATTATAGCGGCTAGGTTTTCCTGCGTTTCTCTGTCGAGACATGTTTACACCACACTGTCCAGAGAATGTTTGGCATAGCAGCAGACTTGCTGTGCTTTTAAAGACGATTTCAGGAGACATTTGCATACCATTAATTGACCATTAGGTGAGAGGTGTGAGGTGTGAATCTAGGTGTGTCTCAAAGGTGCTGATGAAATGGGCCATTGGAATGCCCACATTACATTCATCAAAGATCTATAGTATGTCCCTAACGTACAAAACATATTTATTTTCGATTTTACATTTTAGACTTTAATTATTTATTTTTAGACTTTTTTACCCTTATTATAGCTCTCAAATCATCATCCCATCGCAATTAATAGTTTGAGTTTTTACACTAAGAAATGTGCAGACAAAATTGGAACTGGAGCACTATATAATATTCATAATATTTAATATGATAATTCATATATGAGTAGATTTTAACTGAAACTAACTAAATTAATTAGTTACTATGGTATGTACAACAGCTAAACATTAAAAGATATGCCAATACTAGAAATACCAGATCCTTTAGATTGATTGAAGTTTGCACAGGAAAAGGTACCAGTACAGTACATGAGTTTACTGTTACAAGGTCAACTAAAATGATATAACCAAAAAAAAGCCTATAGTAACTGTAGTTACTAGTTACTTTGCAGACATAAATTACAATATTATAAAACATGGATTAACCACTCAACCACAATAAAGGTAGTGTAGCAAACGTACAATATTTGGATCTGTGTGGAGACAGTAGACAGTAGTAGAGTAGAAGTAAACATATTGGAGAGGTCATACTCTGCTATGGGGATGATGGTGGCTGCTAGCCTTAGGAATGTGATCGTTGATGGCCTGTGTCTCTGTGTTTCTCTGCATATCTGCATTCTATATACAGTTTTAACTTTAAAGAGAGATCCATCTCAATGACTGTGCTTGAATAAGGTGGTATTCTCACACTTAATTGGAGGCGGAGGTGGGGCACTGTTTTAGTTTATTTGACCAACTCACAGTACAAGCATACATTTATACAAGTCATCCAGGCGGTGCTAGGACAGAGCTGACCGTAGGCCTATACACTGTGTTGCACCGACAACCTGGGCATTCCCTCACATGTTAACAGGGTATGTGTTGATTTTAAGGATAAACTTTGTAAAGTACATTTAATGCATTTTACTGGTACTTGTGAATTACTATAGATGTTTAGTTGATGCCGAAGTGGTAGTCAGAATGTGATTCTGATTGCAACCAGACATCAACATCTATAGCAATGCAGGTGTAACCCAGGTTTGAGAAATATAAACATGTATGAGTATGCCCAGTGAGTAAACATTATGCAGAAAAACGTCAGCTAAGACAAGCACTTATTCTGAAATAGTACTTTTATTTTTAACATGTCACTTCCTGTTGAGTCAAGCTAAGTCCAGTGTGTAGAACATGTGACTTCCTTTTCCTCATCCCATGAGAGACAGACAGCAGAGCTATGTGGAGCCAGAAGCCACTATATTGACTAAAAGTTGATAAAGTCAAGCTAAAAACAGTCCATGAATAGCTGGACATGCTGAATGTTTTTGGAAAGTAGTGTTAAACACTCTGATCCTGTGTTTTTCACACTAAAATGATGCACTTTGGTGTAAAGCACATTTTTACTGCATGTGTCTGTATAGGCTGCCTTCCCTGCACTAACTACTGAAGGTAGCCATTGCAGTATACAGGTCACATAGCAAATGTTTTATACTGGTGTAGCAATGTTATGCCATTATTATGTGAAGACAGATTTTTGAAGGATTTATTTGTAATCGTCCTGATTATTTGAATCTGATTAATTTATTTTGTTGTTTTGATGAATGGAATTTTACAGTAATTAATATTATTGGTTAAATTGTAATTCCTGTTGATGTGAGTAATAAGAGTTAATTTCATGAATGAAGCTAAGCTTTATTTTATGTTAGGGGACCATAACATAAACCCTATACCATATAAGGAAATTAATACATTCTGACCTTACTTTGTAGGGTCAGGTCAGGTTTTTTGGAACTGCTTGGAGTTTGATTCTGCCTTGATGAAACACCTTGATGGCGAGCTACCCAACCCAATGGAGATGAACCAGATGATCAACTAACAATAGCATGCAGAAGATTGAATCCACTGACACTCTTGATACACACGTATCGTCCCAATCCTCTACAGTGTGGTAGGACAAATCCAACCTCCACTGCACATCCACTGTGCAGTGGGACCAACACACGCATACCACTTCCACAGTGGTGTGAACTGAACTATTGGTGGTAAACAGAGATCAGTAACAGAGACTAAGAACTAAGAACTTGAATTTAGATATTGGCCAATTAGGATTTATTTTGTTTTTGATTACCCAGGTTGTATTTTGTATCTCTAAAAAGTATTTGTATGTTTTTTCTATTTCATTCCATTTCACTCTTTATTGTTATTAAAAGGAAGTGGTGCATTTCATACCTTCCAAAGAGTTTATCAATTGTGAATAAATATATTTTTGCATTCCAAACCGACCATTATTTGTTCACTCAAACTGAACGCTTACCTTTGGAGAAGTTAACAGGATATAATAACATGTACCTCGGGTCTCCCACCCTGTAATTGGGAGTGGCGTAGTCACACAGTGTATAAAGGAGTACTTGGTGACTCCATCTGGTTACACAAAGAACGTAGTCGACTGGATAATGGATAATCTAAAAATTCACATGAGGATTCATACACGGTAAAAGTCATTTACTTGATAATTATGTTTTTTAAGACATGTATGGGGTATTAAGCTAAGCTAAGACTGGAGTTGATGGGCAGGCCATAACCTATGCATAATGTTGTTCTTCCATAACCCTATACTGTATTTTATACTCTGGCCATCTGACTTGTTGTGGGATGGAAGTGATGACACAATCGTAACTTTACTCTCTGACTCCCTGTAGGATTTTTAGGGAACATGACAATGGTTTGGGCTGATTGAAGGTTTGAGGCTGTGGAAATGTGTAAATACACACAGGGAAGATGAAAGTGCTGCATAAGCTGTGTAATAATAATCATGTTTAAACTGCTGGAACATTCTGTTCACAAAAGGCTGTAGGCTATGACACTCCCAAAACAATTGGCTCATCCGAGCCCACATTCCATCAATGGTAATTCAGATCACACCTGTATACACTGCTCAATGGCAATGCAAATTGTACTGTTTAATTGCTGCTCGTAAACCCTTTCTGTGCAAACTGAACCATTATCACATCAATATTTAGCTATTTGGGTGGTAATGTAAACACATATCTTGTGTCCAGACTACAAAGGGAAACTAGAAGCCTGTTGGGAGGGTCAATGCAGAGATACAGACAAAATGTGAACTTTCCCATTGTTTGCAAAAGTTGCGTTAATTCATCCAATCAATGATTGTAAAATGTTTAACGGGTAGAATAAATACTTAGTTTATTGTTGGGAAATGCCTGCTAATGTATGTATATTTTAGTCTGTCTGTCTGTCTGCCTGTCTGTCTGTATATATTTTGTGTCTGTAAATGTGACCGGATGTGACTACCAGAGCAGTCCTTTTAGCACTCTGCTAATGGTAAGTCACGGCCAGGTGCTCCTCTGCAAAAGTATTATAAATTGCACTTAAATGTGAGATTTATTGTAAGATACACTGTCATGTATTTTAGTTATACATGACAGTGTAACATGTTAACATGTATTTCTGTGTATTTTCGTTGTGTTGCTGCAACTCACGTTAGTTGTACCATGTGTTTGATACTGAAGTCAATGTTATTTTCCCCTGTATATCAGAACCAGTGGAGGAGCTAATTTCATGGTCTGTGTCTTGTATCGTATCCATTGCAGGTAATTGTTGTTGCACTAAATGTTTTGTATGTATTAAGTCAGGCGTTTACTTACAAGTTCATAAAATGTTTGTATCGGCTGCCATTACAAGGTAGCAAAGTGGCCTTCTGTATTTCTATATACCGCCAGAGGGCGCCGTAAGGCAATTTAATTATTTATTTTGGTTGCCGTTTTGTATTGTATTAATTCATTTTATATAAAAACAATACAAAGGATGATGCGTGTGTGTGTGTGTGTGTGTGACTGTATGTGATCATGAATAAGTTGATCGTCCTTTTAAAAGCTATTAAATATTTATACCGTATTAAGTAGGCCCGTAACGATACAGTAACTGCATCGATGCATCGTTTTGTAAAAAAAATGATCTAAGATAGAGTTCTGGTTCACAGGTTACTTGAACTTCACCATGGAACATCGGCAAGAATGTTAGACAACTGATTTCCATTTAAGCCATTTATTTTCCGTTGCACACATATGCATATGTTTGGGCAATAGAGGTGATGAGGCTTCGGTTATGTTTTTTTACTATAAAAAGACAGAAACACAGTTAAATACAAGCCAACATTAATTACATCACATTTAACAATAGACAAACAATTAGGTACCTAAGACAATAATTAGCACTCTAAGGGGGGGATGGGTAGGCCTACCACTTAAATTAGAGTACTAAACAAACTTTCACAATATGCTTTATAGGTTACTGCATTTCCTTGATTACTACAAGTACCTTGTGTGCACTGTACATTACACAATGTCTCTATAGGGTTTCAAGGCAAACAGGTGATCTGTAACATTCATTACATTCATCAAACCAATAATATGCAACATATGAGAACCATGAATTCAACTCACTTCAGTGACGCATAACCATAGGTTGGCTGAGACTCCCAGGACAATAGGGCTCTCAGGGCATTAGGGCTCTCATGTGAGGTCTTGCTGCTGCTGCTTCCGTTTCATCCTCCTTGTTCTTCCACATGTTGCCTCTTCCCTTCTGGAAGCGACTGCGGATCTGAGCCAGGCCCTGGTTGGAGGCTTTCTGGGGACTGGCTTGAAGTTGTCCCCTCCCTGTGTGAGCTACCGGGGACCGGTGGCTCACAGAAGATGGGGATTTGGGATTTAGGGGGGGGGGGGATAGGGGGGCGGGATATTGGCCTTGCGCCTTATATTTGCCCCTCCTGGGCCCCAGGGGGGGCTTGGGGTTGGACTTGAGGTTGGGCTTGGGGTTGGACTTGGGCTTGGACTTGGGGTTGGACGGGGGGGCCCCCCACCATCGAACGATGGTGGCGCCTACCAATGGTGTGTAATGAGTAACGTCATTAATGTCGTTTCCTCGGCATACTGCAGGAATTTCCGTAGTTCCAGTGTACATGAACTGTTCAATCGGAGCGTTATAGGCAGCGTTATCTGGGTAGAAATACGACGCTGGTGAATATTCCTCGTGTTGGACGTAGGGCAGTGCCAATATGTGTGCGTTATTTTTCCTTGTCTTACACCACAAATCTATATTCATAAACACGTGCTCCAGGGTTGGAGGTTTACCCCCGTCGTGACTCGGTAGCTTCCTAACTTCGTTCCACTGGATAACTCCACCATCGTCCTGGCTGGTGGATGTAGCATCATTAGGGTCGTCTGGAAACCTTTCCCATATTTGTACCTCAGCGTTGTTCGGATCCTGGGCCGCCATACCACCATAGAGTACTACGCTAGCATGCGTACCACGCCACTGACGCTAGCACAAAGAGCTGCTGCTGTCAAACTGAACTGAAAGGCTGTTTATATAGAGCAGGCCACTGATTGAGGAGTGAGAGCAGGTGAGAGGGGTGGAGCCAATCCATGGTAATAGGGCAGGGGGAGGGTTGCTGTCTAGGATGACTTTTCTACAGTTTTATTAAACAGAAAATCGTCCTGTAATGCCATTATATCGATCTAAAATTGGTTTGCAATGTAAATAATCGATTGTATCGATATTAAGAAACGGGGTCTTGTATTTAGTTCGAGAAATGTTAATATTTGATGTATTTCTATGTGATGATCGCCGTGTTTATATCGCCGGGTCGCTCAGACACGCACCGCTGATCTACAAACTCACAACACACAGCGTTACAATGAGATTTGAGCTTGCAGATCAGATATTACGTCATTATGAAGGCGACGCCATGCTCAGCTGAGAGGCGACGCAGTTGAGAGTGAGAGAGACGGGGCTACAAATGCTAGGCTAGCAGGATGGGCGCACTTAAGCAGCAGCATGCCACGCCGTGCACAAACAAACAGTGTGGAGGCGCTTTAGTTTATGTTTAGTTTACAATGGCAGAAAGTCCCAGCAGCACAGTGGACCGTGCGATATTCAAGCCGTTGAAGATGAAGTCGAAAGTGTGGACACATTTTGGGTTTTGTAAAAAGGGAGAGACCAACACACTTGATAAATCTGTCGCCGTTTGCAGTAAATGCAGAGCCGAACTAAAATACAACGGCAACACAACCAATCTTTCCATGCACCTAAAAAGACGCCATGGTATTGATCCTGAACACAAAGCTTGTGCTACTAATACGAACAACGTCATTCCCTCAGCAGCAACAGCAGCCGTGGGAGACTGCTCCGGTAAAACGTCAATCACTAACTTTTTTAATCATAAACTTAGCCACAACTCCCCAAGAGCTAAAACCCTCACTGCATCCATTGCCAGATTCATATGCAAGGATATGCGACCGTACTATGTGGTTGAAAATGCTGGCTTCCGTGATTTGCTCCAAACCTTAGAGCCAAGGTAGAATATACCTAGCCGTCCACATCTTTCAGATAAATGCATCCCTGCCTTGTACGATAAGGTGAAGCTGGAAGTACAACAATCACTAGCCCAAGCTGAACGTGTGGCGATTACAACGGATGGCTGGACGTCGTGCTCAACACAGGGGTATGTGACAATCACCTCCCATCACATCAGCAAAGAATGGAAATTGGAAAGTTTTGAACGAAGCGCATACTGGTAAAAACATTGGCGCCTTACTGCGTGAGGCTTGCTCTGAATGGTGCATCTCAGACAAGAATCCTGCTCTCGACACCGATAACGCCAGAAACATGACTCTCGCCGGCTCAGAAGCTAACTTCACTCCACACATTCCGTGCTTTGCACATACCCTCAACCTTGCCTCGCAAAAGGGTTTGGGGTGGCTTCTTCAAAGTTGTTGTTGGGGAAAGTGCGACGAATTGTAGGGTATTTCCACGGTAGCCCCATGGCATGCAACGTCCTACTAGAGAAACAAAATATGTTGGGGCTGGATGACCACAAACTGGTCCAAGACGTGGTCACCAGGTGGAATAGTTCATACGACATGCTTGACCGCTACTTGGAACAACAGGAGGCCATAGAGATGACTCTGGCGTCCAAGGAGTTGCGCAAGGCAGGCAAGGATTTTAACGCGCTGAGCGACACTGAAGCCATCAGTGCGGAGGAGATAGTCAAATTGCCACAACAGTGATGTGCGAGGAAGAGCAGCCAACCGTCTCAGTCATTGCTCCTCTCCAAGCAAAACTGCTGAAACACCTGCA
Organism: Gymnoscopelus microlampas; assembly: GCF_963454915.1. Lineage (NCBI taxonomy): Eukaryota > Metazoa > Chordata > Actinopteri > Myctophiformes > Myctophidae > Gymnoscopelus > Gymnoscopelus microlampas. The sequence goes on from NC_139952.1 coordinate 1,398,573, forward strand.
GGCCTGTGAGGGCGACTCAGACTTGATTACAGACGTAAAGACAGTGATGAAAAATGACCTCTCCACCCGCTACAATACCATCCGTGACACTCTGAACATAGGTATGTCTATATTAAAAGCTAAAGTGGGTGTGTGTGTGTGTGTGTGTGTGTGTGTGTGTGTGTGTGTGTGTGTGAGAGAGAGAATGTCAGTGTTGGTTAATATGTGTGTGTGTGTGTGTGTGTGTGTGTGTGTGTGTGTGTGTGTGTGTGTGTGTGTGTGTGTGTGGGGGGGGGGGGGGGGGGGGTGTATCAGTTTTGGTTAATATTTTAGATAAGTTTGTGTGTGTTAAAGTTTTAGGTTAATGTGATCACCATGTGTTTGATATATATTTTATTGCTGTCAAAATTAAGGTTAATGCCTGTGATTCAAACAGTGACTTGACTCTCTGGTTGCCATATCAATTGATGCTATGCTTTGTTTTCCTTTAACAGCATCTGCGTTGGACCCACGTTTTAAGGAGCTGCCCTTCCTGGACAAAGAGGACATGGAAGTTATCTATGCAAGACTTGCTCTGAAGGCTGCAGAAGGCTGTCAGGTAATAATGACAGATAACATTATAACCTAGTAGATAATATATTATCATGTTCATTTCTGTGGGAGCTAGTACATTACATTCTTGTATACATTTCTTTATTGTAATTACTTTATTTTAAGTGTACTGTCTCTTATTGGCACCACATTCACTACTAAAGCTGAATAAAATTTCCTTTTATATTGAGCTGAAAGGGATAGTATTTTATTTATTAGTAAATCTTATAATACAGTTGAGTTTAGAGTTTGTGTTGTGCACTGTGCAGTGTTTCACTTCAGATGTTTAAAAAGAGTTCACACATTCTTATACAAACTCAGATACCAGCAGAAGAGCAGGAGGAGATGCCAGAGGGAGACCAGCAGGTGGAAGAAGGAGACCAGGAGGAGATACAAGAGGAAGACCAGGAGATGCTAGGGGAAAGCCAGGAGTCAGAAGAGGAGTGTGGAACCACTGAAGATACAACAGATGTGCTTTTAAAATAAATATTAAGTGCTGGAAAGAAAAAGTTGTTTTTCTGTGTTAATCAGACTGAGATACATGACAATATTAAAATATTTTTCTTGCATTGTTTTGTCTTCTCCAGGCGAGTCACCTCCGTCAAAAAAGAAAAAGACAGCCTTGGATGCACTGTTGGGGGATTGCTTCGTTCCAAGACAAAGAAAGTCCTCCAGAGAGTCTGCCAGAGAAGAAGTGGCGATGTACAGAGCGAAAGATGCATTGCCTTTGACCGAAAACCCCCTGAACTGGTGGAGATCAAATGAAAATGAACTACCACTGCTGTCAATGCTAGCCAAACAATACCTGGGCAATACCTGTGCATCCCAGGCACCAGCTTGCTGATCCGAGCAAGTTTTTAGTACTGCTGGTGACATACTGAATGCAAAGAGAAGTGTCCTACGATCAGATCATGTAGACCAGTTGATCTTTCTGAAGAAAAATCTGAAGTAGGCTGCAAGGTTTGTTGAGGACAGACAGTCTTTTGAGATCTGAAGTGAGCTAAACCACTGTGTTGCACATATGTGTTAAAAATATTGTGATGAACCTTGTACCTTTAGACTTTTATTTGGGTTCTTTTTGGGGGGTAGAAAAGACAGAAGACATGCTCCCTACTAGCTCCCATGCACATTCATTGTACTTGATTGTATTCTATTCTACCTCATCAGTTGTTGCAAAACAACCTTATACAGAATATGCACTTTTCTTGGAATTTAAGTAGACTAGAGTGATCTAAAGTTGTCTAATTGTATTTTTATTTACTTATTTTGCTGTGGATTTGTTGTGGATCATTTGAATCATTCTTTTATTTCATTATATGTTGAGGTGAATTCTGGTTGGTTTGAAGGTGCAGTAAAAAAACTGTTTTGAGGGTGCAATGAACAATTGTTCTGAAGGTACAATGAAAAATGTTTTTGAAGGTGCAGTTAAAAAACAAGTCAAAATATAGCTGCAAGCAGCGATAATACAGGGCCAGACATGGAAACTAGAGGGAGGGAGAGAGAGAGAGAGAGAGAGAGAGAGAGAGAGAGAGAGAGAGAGAGAGAGAGAGAGAGAGAGAGAGAGAGAGAGAGAGAGAGAGAGAGAGAGAGAGAGACGGAATAGATTGATGAGAGAGAGAGAGAGAGAGCGCCATGGAAACGGAATAGATTGAAGAGAGACATGGAAACGGAATAGATTGATGAGAGAGAGAGATGAAAACAGAATGGATTGATTGGACATCTCAACCTATTGCCATTAACAGGAATCGAACTCTCAACCTTCGGACTAATAGGCTGCGACACTACCTATAGTGCTATAGTTTTGTCCAAGCTGATGTTGTCTGTTGAAGATCATAAACTCTTGCCTTCTGTCATGAACCAAGCCAACACTAAGATCACTCGTGTTGGCTTGGTTCATTTTACCAATAGAGAAATTGTATGTCTCCTCGCAACCGAAAACAGTGAAAGCAGCCGATCTACAAGCTCAGAAACACGTTGCTATCTGAAAGGTTTTGAGATTGTAGATCGGCTATTTTCAGAATGAAGTATGTCATACGTTGAAAAACGTACTCTCAAATATGCATTTCAGGTTATCTTTACCATTTGCACATGTATTCATTGATACAGTCATGTTGTTTGCAATTCAACTTAAATGAAGTCTGCAAGTGAGGCTTGAACTGAAGACCTTGATATTGTGAGGCACTCATTTAAGGGAGACGCCATTGGACCAACAGACAAGGGACTGTGAAAAAGGAGATCACACAGATGATACAGTTTCACGCAAATAGCTGAAAAATCCTGGGTTTAAGTGTTTTTCAAACTGCTCAAAATTGCGGACAATCTAAGGGCGGAGCTTACTGGTCAAAGCGATAGATGTGTTCCTCATGAGTCAAGGCACACGTGTAAGCAAGTTTCACGACTTTCGGCCAAACGAGGCATGACTTTTGCCTGTTTAAAGTTTGCATTTAAAAAATTTTTGCTATAGCGCCCCCCTTTGGCCAATTGGAGTGAGGTTTCAGTGATATTTGGAATGACTCTCTACATTACTGCAACGTTTCAAAGAAATGTGAGTCTTGCATGTATGTGTTAGGGGCAGATGAATAATTTTCATAAAACTGCAATAGTTAAAATCTATGGAATCCTGGGATTTTGGAGCAATCTGCACGAAATGTTTAACACTTGAACTTTGGACCTCTGCCGATATAATGATGGGAGCGGATTTTCCATAAGTGAAAAAATGCAGAAGTTAGGAGCCAATGGCTGTTTTTCATATAATTCAAAATGGTGGGTGATCTAAAGGTCAGAGGTCAAAAGTCAGACCACAAAAGTTGTCGGGCATGAAGAGATGTGTGTATCGAAGTTTCCTGGTTGTACGTCAAACAGGGCATGAGTTGTACCTGTTCAAAGTTGGCACTTTCAATTGAGTGCTATAGCGCCACCCTTTGACGAATGAGTGTGAGAATTATTTCTTGGTAGTTTTTCATGAGCATCTACCATATGGCCGAGTTTCGTAAAAAGCGTATGCACTTTTAAGCCAGAACTGGCAAACAGAAGTATTTTTCAAATTGCTCAAAATTGCGGAAAATATAAGGGCGGAGCTTAATGGTCAAATCGATACGTGTGTTCCTCATGAGTCAAGGCACATGTGTAAGCAAGTTTCACGACTTTCAGCCAAACGAGGCATGACTTATGCCTGTTTACAGTCTGCATTTAAAAAAAATTGCTTTAGCGCCCCCCTTTGGCCAATTGGAGTAAGATTGGTTTCAGTAATATTTGTAATGACCCTGTACATTTCTGCAAAGTTTCAAAGAAATGTGAGTCTGCATGTATGTTTTAGGCGCAGATGAATAATTTTCATAAAACTGCAATAGTTAAAATCTATGGAATCCTAGGATTTTGGAGCAATCTGCACGAAACGTTTAACACTTGAACTTTGGACCTCTGCCGACATAATGTTGGGAGCGGATTTTCCATAAGTGAAAAAATGCAGAAGTTAGCCAATGACTGTTTTTCATATAATTCAAAATGGTGGGAGATCTAAAGGTCAGAGGTCAAAAGTCAGAGTGTGAAAGTTGTTCAGCATGAGGAGACGCATATGTGTATCCAAGTTTCATGGCTGTAGGTCAAACAGGGCATGAGTTGTACCTGTTCAAAGTTGCTATTTTCAATTGAGTGCTATAGCGCCACTTTTGGACGAAAGATTGTGAGAATTATTTTTTGATAGTTTTTCATGACCATCTACCATATGGCCGAGTTTCGTAAAAAGCGACAGCACGGTTCAGCCAGAACTGCGAAAAGTGGCAGAAGAAGAAGAAGAAGAAGAAGAAGAAGAAGAAGAAGAAGAAGACTGCCAATAACAAAACAGGTCCAGAGCTGAGCTCTGGCCCTGTAATAAAATGTGCATTTGGCAATGCCATTAAATTGTTGTTTGTTTACTTATTATATTTATATCCATAATCATCCCCTACAGGAAAATAATTGAGGAATTTTGTACTATATCCACTCCAGGTATTTATTTTTCACGCAGACTTTTTGGGTAAATAAATAGTTACTATATCGATTTTAAATCACTGAATCGAATCGTATCGTTCCAAATTAACCTGTCCTGTATCGTTTATGTATCGTATCGACTAAGTCATTGAATCGAAATGTATCGTATCGTTCTAAATGAACCTGTATCGTTCATGTATCGTATCGACAACCAAGTATCGTGATACATATCGAATCGTTGTCAAAACGTATCGTTACACCCCTAGTATTAAGCTATCATATCCTAGTACGACCAAAGATCAATGTGTATATTGTTGATGTTGGGCAGGAACCAGCTCCACTTGAGCTGTATTTGGGTAAAGTGACGATAATATAAAGACACATTCAAGTATCTGACAATGTATAAAGTCTCCATACCAATTTTGACGAGGCAGTATTGTGTTGTTCTAAAAACATGTTTTGTATTTGTACTTGGTATGAGAGAGTGGTGGATTGTTTTTGTTAAGACTTGCAGGTACTTGAAACTGTTCAGTTTCTGACCATTGTTGGTCTGTCCCCCCTCCCCCTCTTTCTCTCTCTGATTGGGTCATCAGATTGATAGTAGATGAACTGTATGAAGCGCATGTGTGGAGGTCTGGAGCTGAGGGTCAATCTATGGAGCGTGTGGGCATCAGAGGCCGCACTTCAGTCAACCTCGATCAGCTGACCTCTGGTGTGAATCGCTGAGGAGTCAACGGTCCCTTCCTTGGGAAGCGGAGTGAGCGGCATCATAGCCACACTCCTTTTGGGCCCGGATTGACTGGCCTGGGATGAATCGCTGGGGAGTCGAAGGTCCCTTCCTTGGGAAGCGGAGTGAGCGGCGTCATAGCCACACTCCTTTTGGGCCCGGATTGACTGGCCTCAGTACTGTGCTGTGTCAAGTTGGATGGTGTCACAGCTGACGGAATGACTGACTGTACTGTGTGTACATATGCCTGAGGTGGACTGTTTAGCATGGTAATATGCCTCCATGTTAATTATATTGTTCAGATCCCTGTGCATCAATTCAATTTTAACTTAAGTTGGACAATGATTTAACTACTTTAGATGTACAGTGTGTGAGTTGGATGCAGTATTTGAATATGCAGTCTTCTCGAATAATGTCCAGAAGATGTCCCATAATGTAGCCTACCAGCACCCAGTGATGATGAGTGAGCCCCGACTGGAGGGGCTGAGATAACGTGGCCTATGGACTGGAGACTGACCCCACATGGTTTATTAGTGTGTTTTATTTGCTTCACTGAATTGATTGATTTTTTTGTGTGTTTCGCTGAATTCAATAGCTTTTTGTGTGTTTTGGCTTTGCAAATTGTGAGGACACATTTTTAAAACTTTGTGGGGAGATATGTAACCAGGTAGACCTGTTACTATGGCAGCATCAGCCAGGTGCTCCTTGTTTCAAATTAAGGGTGGGGTTTATTGTCACAGGAGATAAAAGGGCTGGGCTGCTTTCATTCAGGAGATCCCCTAGTTTGCTGTAAGGTTGGTGTACCTGAGGAGGACAAGAGCTGGAAGGCATGGCTTTTCTAAATGTATCTGCATATAGGCCGCCTGGTGAATTAGTAAGTAGTAAGTATGGTACAAAGTATGCCCTTATTCCATGCTGCTATATGCTCCTTCTCCTCCTCTGTTACGCCAGCCCAATGTATGGTATTGTATTGTTGTTGGTTATTTATTTGATTGTTGGCTTTTAGTCTAGTGTGTATTTGTCACACCCCAGGCCGGGTGAGGGTAGTAATTAGCCCTAGTACGTTCAAGTACTATTAGACATGTTCAACAAGGATGGCAAAGCACGCAGAAGGGCAAGTTTAACAAGTTTTATTTCCCCCAAAGTGTACAATTGGAAAGTGGCAAAAGCAAAGGAGACCAATTGTCTGCAACATAGAAAATAAAGAAATATTCAAAAACATATCACTTAAAATAATAATATTTGAATTGGTTTACATTTGGATTATTATAATGAAAATAAAATACAATAAATAATCTAATTAATTATATAATAATGATATATAATAATAAACAATGAATGCATTTAAACACAAAAATAACACACCTCCTTAGAGACTCCAAGCTGCACACCTCTCCCAGTAGACAGCAGACAACAGACTGCCAGAGAGTTAGCAGCTCACCCCTATATAGTGGGTGGCGTAGTCTAGTAGGCATTGTATATTTTTATTATTATTATTCCCTTTAAAAAGACCCCCCTGCTACATGTGGAAAACAGCTGACTCAACCTATACAACTTAAGACAGGCATTAAGACTGGCTGCCCATGAAGTGCAGTTAACTTTATAATTGCCATCAACCAGTGGTTAAAGTGGTTATGTCTGTGTGCCCCCCACGGTGAGATTTCCCCATACCCACATACATGTATGATCTAAAAACACACTTGCGTACCCATACATGGAAAACACCCTTTACTTGTATAGTTTGTGGCAAATAATGTAGTCGACTGGATAATCTAACAATTCACATGAGGATTCATACACGGTAAAAGTCATTTACTTGATAATTCTTGTTTTTAAGACATGTGTAACCAAATGCACTTTTGAGGTTACTAAAAACATGAACTACTGACTACGCCAGTTGGAATTTCACCAACAACCAATTAAGGTTTAGAAAAAGGGGGTTCGTAACAGAGCTTAAAGAACTGGGTAGGGAGGCTCAGGAAGGACACCAACTTAGAAAATATGACATTTTATTCACATTAAATTAAAAGCGGCTTGTAACAATTTAGGCCACAATAAATTAGTCATAGTCTTCCTCAATAAGTTACCATTTCATTTTGACTCAATAAACACATAAAATACACAGCAAACAAAGCACACCGCACTACAAATAGGGTTTACTGAAATCTCAAAATCTGGCATATAAAAGGAGGGAGGACCAACATTCTAATTCAGTGGGTTTAAAACATTACTAGGTTAAATAAATACACAGTTTCAGCAAGTCAACATTAAGTATTTTTTTAAGTATTACGTGCACGTAATACTCAAAACCACTTACCACGGGGCAAGCAGAGTGCAGCGCACCTTCGCAGAAAGCTGCCTCACTATACAGTTTTAACCATAAGCATTACACATCATTTACAAATCAACCCCATACCATAAACCCCTCTCTTGCCGGTCACGCTGGATCCCACTCTGCTCGCTCCATGTTCAGTCTGCCTTTGTGCCAAAACACACTGCTTTTAAAGAGCACTGGCACCACACCCACAAACACCTGCAATCAATGACAAGCAATTAGTTGGTATCAATGACACACCCACATAGACACAGTAGCAATACATTAAATGACAAGTCAATACTCCACCCGGTTACACATGTATGGGGTATTAAGCTAGACTGATGTTGATGGGCAGGCCATAACCTATGCATAATGTTGTGTTCTCCCATAACCCTGTATTTTATACTCTCGCCCTTCTGACTTGTTGTGGGATGGAAGTGATGACACAATCGTAACTTTACTCTCTGACAGGGAGATATTCTGGCCTGTAGGATTTTTAGGGAACATGACAATGGTTTGGGCTGATTGAAGGTTTGAGGCTGTGGAAATGTGTAAATACACACAGGGATGATGAAAGTGCTGCATAAGCTGTGTAATAATAATCATGTTAAAATGCTGGAACATTCTGTTCACATGTGGTGACTGAAACATGCATTATAGAATGACATACTAAAGACAAATACAAGCATAATTATCATACGATATACTATATATCAACAAAAGGTTAGAATGTAGGCTATGACACTCCCAAAACAACTGTGTCATCCGGGCCCACATTCCATCAATGGTAATCACACCTATACACACTGCTCAATGCAATGCAAATAGAACTGTTTACTTACTGCCCATAAACCCTTTCATTGCTAACTGAACCATTATCATATCAATATTTAGCTATTTGGATGATAATGTAAAACACCTATCTTGTGTCCAGACTACAAAGGGCAACTAGAAGCCTGTTGTGAGGTTCAATGCAGAGATATTGACACAATGTGAACTTTCCCATTATTTGCAAATGTTGCATTCATTCATTGTAATGGGTATATTTGTAATTGCTCTGTATAACTCTGCTTTGAAATGAATAAGTCTCAAATAGAAATTGGTCAGAAATGGCAGCTCTGCTATTTCCACTGCTGATATGTTCCACTACTGTGTGCGTGTGTGTGTGTGTGTGTGTGTGTGTGTGTGTGTGTGTGTGTGTGTGTGTGTGTGTGTGTGTGTGTGTGTGTGTGTGTGTGTGTGTGTGTGTGTGTGTGTGTGTGTGTGTGTTTGTGTGGTTTGCTATTTTTTGAATAGCCAGAGAAATCAAAAAATGACACAGATGCGTTCCCGGTCTTAATGGGTTAAAGGAGGTGAACAACATGCAAGTTGATAACTTTCATGTAATTGTATAGCACACATAAAGGACTAATAGTTGAAATCCCTTTATTACAAAAGTCAAAAAGAGAGCAATTTGCATTTACAAAACACCCCTATGATGTCACACAAACGTTATGTAGAATCGGAACTTGGATCAAACTAATTGCTGAAATATGTACCATGATAATTTGACAGTCTGTGAACTGCAGGTAATATAGCCAGGTACAAAAACGCATTTTAGTCCATCCAATTTGATGACTGAAACACTAGGAATTCCTCTGCTTTATTATCTGTGACTAGAATACATGATCATACAATTGGCTGTGTGATATGATTCAACTCAAATGGGTTATATGAAAAAAGAACCCCCGTATCCCAGCATCAATACACTGTAAAAAATAAATTTAAAAAATCTATACATTGAAGCTCTAGGATATCAGATGAACAATTATTCTAGATTGTTTACATTTTAACATTGTGGTCATGGGGGGCCCAAGTAACACAAATCTGAGACCAAATATCCAAGGCCTGTGCATGTCATATCTAGATCAGTATCTAGCATCAACCGAACACAAGTGGCAGGAAGGGATACATTCATATCATTTGTCTGTTCAACCAGCCGACTCCAACACATGAGTCCTCATGTGTTTTTTTAGATGACTTGTGCTAACAAAGCCTTTGCCACACATTGTACAAGTAAATGGCTTTTCCCCTGTATGAATCCTCATGTGTATTTTAAGTGAACCCATATGACCACATCCTTGGTTACACACTGTACAAGTAAAGGGCCATTCCCGAGTATGAATCATCGTGTGTTGCTTCAGATTACCTCTTTGATTAAAGCCTTTACCACAAACTTTGCAAGTAAATGGTTTATCTCCCGTGTGAATCATTGTGTGCACATTCAGATGTCCCTTTTGACTAAAATGTTGGCCACACTCTGTACAGCTAACACTTTTCTTCCCTGTGTGACTACTCATGGAGTGAGTTTGTTTTGATGATTTCAGATTCCTAGACGACTTGTTGCTCAAAGATACAATTTGTCCGTCCACATTTAGTGTCTTGTGTGATTTCATTAAACCAGAAAGATCTCCCCTCTTCTCCTCCCACTCATCACTGTCTTCAGTGTCAGATTCAGAACAGTGTGAAGAGAGAAGCTCGTCGTCAATAGCTGGTTGTGAAGTTCCACAGTCATCAGCTTGTGTTTTTATATGTTCAGTCAAGTTGCTGGCTACAGGCTCTGTCTCTTTGTCTTCACCATCATCTTCACTTTTCACTGCTAGTAATGTTAACACCTCCTCTGGTCCCTGAAGAAGCTCTTCTTGTTCCTCTTTAATCTGTGGGGGCTCCGGTTCCTCCTGGACCAGACTGGAGTTCCCCACATGCTGTTCAGGTGGAACCTCCTCTTTACACAAAGGGAGGTGCAGGGTTTCTCGGCAAAACAAGAAGAGATACAAAACATTACATGCTTGAAATTTGCATTTGTCCAAGCAGTGTTATCTCCCTTTTTAGTTGAGGTAACTGTCATTGTTTTGATTAATTTGATATGATGATCAATCTTTTTAATTTACATAATTATATCCGTGTTCATTGATATGTGTTATCTGCTGCAACCAATCTTATATCCAACATAACATATGTGTCCTTTGTTTAAAATGACATTATTAAACGTCAAAGGGAAGCAAATTCACCCCAAAAAATAGTACTTGAACCTTTAACACCAATATACTCTACCATTCCTAGAACAACTGCCCTGAAATTCTAAATGTACACTTAATGCCAATGTTAGAAGCTGTTGTTGGAAAACATCCTATACATGCTATTCCATCATAGATATTACAACCACTGAGGAATCTCACTGTTAAATACACTTAAACCAACTCTGAAACGCCTGTTACATCTAAAAGGTGTGTTTTAAATATCTTTTACCAACCTGCTCTGTGTAATTTGATTTCTGGTTTTAAAATCATATCCAGTAGTCTCAATTTGCGGTCAATTTCTTGCTTCAAACTGAAAGCTTCGTCCTCATACTCTGTTAGAATTCTTCCAACACTCCCAAATATCTCTTCAGCAGCTGCAGTTAGTCGCTTATTGACCAAGGACTTCAGAATTGTCAGTACAGCCATCTCTCAAAACTACAAGCAACAAGAGAAGAGAGAAGTTCAGCTTACAACAACTTGCAGATGTTAAAGTGTCAACAAACAAGACAAGATCCCTGTTAAGTAGGCTACTCACTGATGGTGTTTCTGCTGGCCCAATCAGAGAGAAAGAAGAGGGGGGGGGGTCATATCAACAATAGACTGACAATGGAGTGGTTGAAAACCCCAGATAGATTTTATGAAATTGTGCAATTAAAAAAAATATTATAGACTGACATACCAAAGACAAATCCAACAATTAAAAGCATAATCATCAACTATACTATATCAACACAAGGCTAGAATTTAGGCTATGACACTCCCAAAACAACTGTCTCATCCGGGCCCACATTCCATCAATGGTAATCACACCTCTACACACTGCTCAATGCAAATAGAACTGTTTACTTACTGCCCATAAACCCTTTCATTGCTAACTGAACCATTATCATATCAATATTTAGCTATTTGGATGATAATGTAAAACACCTATCTTGTGTTCAGACTACAAAGGGCAACTAGAAGCCTGTTGTGAGGGTCAATGCAGAGGGTATGGTAACCAGACGTTTCGCCCCAAATCCCTTTCGCCCATGTTTTTGAGCGGAACTTTCGCCCACCCCAGACATTTCGCCCACCACCAGACTTTTCGGCCAGAGCTTTCACCCACCGTTTGTGTTACCACTGCACTGCAATTATATAATCAATCAGTTGTGCGAGATTCATTATGAATGGCTTTATTTAAGAGGGGAATTTTCAGTCATCCGCGGACTACTTTTTTTTCGCCGATAAAGTGTAGTTTTGGACCACGGAGGCGCGCCGACTCAGCAGACCTTGAGGCTGAGGAGTTGCGCCCGAGCGCCTCCAGGCGCGAGTGCCCGCGACGACCAGCCGATGGTCTGCTAGTCGAATCAGTGCCGTCCGAGTTATGTACCGATAGGGACAGAATCGTAAATATTTTTGGTGCGGACTGCAGTTGGGGCACACACACACACACACACACACACACACACACACACACACACACACACACACACACACACACACACACACACACACACACACACACACACACACACACACATGCAATGCCCTGCTACATAAGCAAGTTGGAAACGTTTACACACCAGGACTACAAAATCTCTACAAAATGGGCGAAATATCCGACTTTTTGGGCGAACGTCCGGCCGGGCAAAATTACTGGTATTCATGCAGAGATATTGACAATTGTTTGCAAATGTTGCATTCATTCATTGTAACGGGTATATTTGTAATTGCTCTGTATAACTCTGCTTTGAAATGAATTAAAGTCTCAAATTTAAATGGGTCAGCTTGGAGCTCTGCTATTTTCTCTACTTTTATGTGACACTTGCATGAGGAACATAAAAACGTTGGAACATAAAAGAGGAACATAAAAACATAAAAACGTTGTAAAATGTACTGTTCAAACATATACGTTTTTTATGAAATGCATGCTGGATAGAATCCTTCTGTGGTTAGTCGATGCTGATATTTTGTCTCACAAGCAAAAGGCATACACTAACAGGCAAGGAATGAATGAGCATGTGTTCTGCCTTAAAACAGGGATAGACTGGCCTAGACCGTGGCGTCGCGGTCTAGGCACCCTGGTTGAAAATCCTTAATAGCAGCGTGCCGCGGGTTCGCGTCCCGTTCCCGACGGCCTTTGCTGCATGTCTTCCCCCATCTCTCTCCCCATTCTTCCTGTCGACATACTTTCCCTGTCCCTCTCCAATAAAAACAATAAAAAAATACCAAAAACAAATCTTAAAAAAAACAAACAGGGATAGACTATTTCAAGCATGAGTCATGTAGACTGTACTGAGTCTTCCTTGATTTTAGAGATGCATTTGGGACTCTTTCTCATGATGTCATGATCAGGTCACTTGAGGAAATAAAACTACCTCAAGTCTACAGTGACATAGTGAAAGACATTTACAGTGAGTCCTTCATCCAAGTCATCTGCGGAAAACAGCTGACTCAACCTATACAACTTAAGACAGGCATTAAGACTGGCTGCCCATGGAGTGCAGTTAACTTCATAATTGCATCAACCAGTGGTTAAAGTGGTTATGTCTGTGTGCCCCCCACGGTGAGATTTCCCCATACCAGTACATGTATGTGTGATGCCCACTAAAGTGTCATCACATTAGTGTCATCTGATTGTTTTATGTGTCACAATGTTTTGAGAAGTGTTTGTATTTTATTTACCTTTCAAACCCAGGTTGTGTCTTTATGTAATGTTTTCACCAAAAACAATAATAACTTTGGTCAATAGGTGGCAGTGCAACACTATGGTATCAACCTGCTTTGCCTACTGAGATTGTCCTTTAGCTAGTCTAGTGACTGATGATGCGTCCCAGTTGCATCCATGTGATGTATATCTTTTTTTAGTTATTCTATTTATAGTGGCTCATAGGAATTTATAGACTACGTGACAACCAGGAATAGTTTGGTGACCACAGGAGAGACTGTTGACAGCCGGAATGTAGACGGCATCCCGGGAGCAGTATGGGTTAGCGCCCCATGAGTGAGGAAGAAGCCCAACAAACCCGCGGTGAGGCCTTTAGGAGGGCCATTCCATTCCAGCATACCGCAAGCGGAGCTAATACCATCAGACGGCCCAATCTAGTGGTATCGGCCCAAGGAACCATCACGCCAGAAGGAAATGTTTGGATCGGGGCGGTGCACCTGATCTGGCGCAGCGCTCAGGTCCTGGACCTGGTGAGACGAAGGAGGAGCCCGGCCAGGAGACAACCCACAGTGCCTAGTCCCTCCACGTGCCAGAGCCTCCCCGAGTCCCGGCAGAGTACTTCCGGAGAAGCGGACTGAGTGGCCCTGTCTTTCCCTACAGGACTGACCGTGGGTGCTACAGGGACGTAAGTCGGGGCTTGATCAACCCTGGCTGGGTCACCTGGGTGAGGGTGTATGTTGTATGTTGCGAGACCCGAAACACCCTATGACCCCAGGCTACGAATACAAGAAGACTCACCTCAAGACAAACTCACCTCAACTGAAAAAGGAATACTCACCTCGGGGGTAGGAACAGTCACCCCGGGGGGTGGGTAAACTCACCTCAGGACCTGAGAAAACTCACCTCGGAACACTCACCCCGGGGGTAGGAACACTCACCCCGGGGGTAGGAAAACTCACCCAGAAAAACTCAATGGTGTAATGTACAGTGAGTTTTTGTTTTGTGGGTGGGTTTAACCTTTCCCCTCTACACCAAGTCTGTATGTTTAAAAAAGGCACATCTACCGGCTTGTGAGCTTTCCTTTTTCACAGAATGCTTTCATAATGAGACACGTTTAATCCATACTGGATTAAATTCTGTCTTTGAAGGTATAGAATTACCAAATTATGTTGTTCAATGATATATTTGTGTTTAAAATACACACACACACACACACACACACACACACACACACACACACACACACACACACACACACACACACACACACACACACACACAAAGAGTAAGGCATCAAAATGTACCAAAAGTAATATTTCTAAAAACTAAAGTTCTCAAACAATGCATGTGTGCAATGCAATGTTCTATGCTGTTATCATTTATACCAGCAAAGTAGTAGGTAACTAAATATCCTAGGTAAAAATAGGGAAAAGTGTTTAATGCATGTTTTACAATAGTGAAATGTATATCTAATAGTAACTAAAGTTCAATAATGCTTACTATAGTGAAATGTATATCTAATAGTACCTAAAGTTCAATAATGCTTACAATAGTGAAATGTATATCTAATAGTAACTAAAGTAACTAAAGTTCAATAATGCTTACCAAAAGCTTTTCTCACAAATGTGTTCACACAGAAAACAAAACATTATACCTGTGTTTTACCTTCACTGGAGTTTTTCTTCATTTTTCTTTGTTAAGTAAGTATTTGTTTGCATTATACACATTGGAATGTTCACTTTTCTGATGAAATCTACCTTGTATTTAAAGCACTTTAATTAGCTAAATGTAATTTAACAACATACATTGACATTGGAATGTTCATTTCTCTGGGTTCCTACCTTTGTTTGTTTGTTTGTTTGTTTGATGGGGGCACAGGAGTGAAGGGGAGGAGGGGGGTTGACCACTTAACACTAATATCCCATTCCACTTAATGATTCATTGTTTGATATCTAATAGGTGGATGGGGCAAGGTGTGGAGCTGGAGACACATAGCAAATGACCATGCTATTTGCTATTTGCATTCCTTGTTCACTTTTCTGATGAAATCTACCTTTCATTCATTCTGTGAAAATGGAAAGCTCACATTATGAAAGCATTCTGTGAAAATGGAAAGCTCACAAGCCGGTAGATCTACCTTTTTACCTTTTCTGATGAAATCTACCTTGTATTTAAAGCACTATTTAAAGCACTTTATTAATTCTATACCTTCAAAGAAAGAATTTAATCCAGATATGGATTAATCCAGATATGGATTAAACATCATTATGAAAGCATTCTGTGAAAATGGAAAGCTCACATTATGAAAGCATTCTGTGAAAATGGAAAGCTCACCAGCCGGTAGATCTACCTTTTTTTAAACATTGGGGTGAGTATTCCTACCTCTGAGGTGAGTCTTCCGAGGTGAGTTTTCTCAGGTCATGGGGTGAGTGTTCCTACCCCCCGAAAATCTTGGGGGTGAGTATTCCTACCTCTGAGGTGAGTCTTCCGGGGTGAGTATTCCTACCTCTGAGGTGAGTTGGTTTTGAGGTGAGTCTTCTTGATACCCAGGCTACAACACTGATGATGCGTCCCAGTTGCATCCATGTGATGTATTTCTTTATTAGTGCGCATGCGCTGCTGGCTCTTCTCATAACTGAGAGAAGACTCGGTGGAAACTGACCACGTTTCACTGTCTCTATTTCCTCTAAACAACTTTAACCTGTTTTCCAGGTGGGTAATACTTCACAAAGCACACTGAAATGATTGTTGTTGTTCATGTAACGTCTGGAGTTTACTGTGTTTACTTTTTGGGTCGAATTTAAGTGTAAAAGGAGTGATTGGAAAGTGTCTCATTGTTTGAAATGTTTGTAATGGCGTCCACCACGTTGCTCCGTCCTGTGCCACGTTGATTGTGTGTGTCTGGGTATCACATCTCCATTCTTTTTGTTAGGTTTGTGTTTTGATCTATATACCGATACTATTTAATGTATATTGTGAACAGTGATAAAAACGGTTTTGTGAGAAATGGTTTCAAACCATGTAACTGTAAAACATGCAGATGTAAATAGTATGTTTATTTAGTAGTGTCTCTGGTACTGATATGCAAGTCCTAATGGTGCTTAGAGCATCTTATATATGAAAAATGCACGTTCATTAAGACCAAAACGAATTTGGGAAGTGTTAAAGGAGAATTCCGGTCATTTTAAGTGTTATGTTTGATGTGTGTCAAATCACTTACCAACGTAGAAATGAAAATCACGTTACTCCACAGATCCCCCTATCGACCCCCACCGTTGGCATAATAGGAGTCGCCCGCATAGCAGCAATTCGCCTATTTTAACAAATGCAAAGTCTGTTTTTTTGCTTCTAGTACTCATTGTTGAGTCCCATGATAATGTAACAGGCGCTAAAACTCCCGACAAGCTAACGGCTAATAACAGAACGAGCTAATGCTGGTTGCCGGTTTCTCTCCCGACCTGGCAACCTGGGGCTGCCATGCAGAGAGATATACGATACGATACGATAATACTTTATTGTCAGTTTGCACTGAAATGTGTCTTGCGACCCAGAAACAGCCATGTATGCAACATATAACAGTACACACATTTGACATGACACAAGAAAACAACAAAATACAAATACATACATAAAGACATGCAAAGACAAGAGCAATGTCCACCACTCAGCCTACCCCTGGCTTATAACTCCTGATTAAGCCTCAATGTCGTCTGATGGACAAAGGACCTCTTCAGTTTGACCTTATTGTATGTAGGAACACTGTATCTCCTTCCTGAAGGCAGCAACCTATATTCTCCATACAAAGCATGGCTAGTGTTTGAAGTGATATTCCTTGCCAACCTTATCATACTGTTATCATACGTAGATGTATAGAGCCTCTGAAGTGGTTGTCCAACAATCTTTGAACAAATGTTCACTTGTTGCAGCAGTTGTGACTTTAAAGCTACAGACAGACATCCATACCAGGTGGTACTACAGTACTGCAGGACACTCATAATAACAGAAGTGAAAAACAAAAGAAGAATCTGTCTACTAGCACCAAAAGATCTCAGACGGCGAAGGAAATAGACTCTTTGTTTTGTCTTCTTACCCACTGATTCAATCTGGTCTTTCCATGACAAAAGGTGGTCTATTACTACTCCTAGGTATGTATACGAACATACCTGGTTGATCTGTTCACTATGAATAGTAATAGGGGATCTGTGTATCTCTAGTGGGGCACCAAAAACAATCTCTTCTGTCTTTTTTGTGTTAATGATAAGAGCGTTGTTATCACTCCATTCCACCACCTTATTTACTCTGTGTTGGTGCAGTCCAGGATCACTGGAACTATCCAAAAGAGAAATCAAAACTGTATCATCAGAGTACTTTAGAATGTATTGGTCTGGCTTGTCAGTGCGACATTCAGACAGACATTTCTCAGTACTACAGCTGTCAGTATAGAGGGTGAACAATACAGCTGAGCTTACACAACCCTGGGGAGCACCAACATTAGTGGTTAATGCTGAGGAGAGGGTTTTGTTCAATTTCACCCTCTGTACTCTGTTAGTAAGGAAGGAAGCATACCAGTGAATTAAGTATGGATTCAGTTCCAACTGTACCATCTTTGACACCAGAATATCAGACTGAATATCAGACTGTATTGTAGATAAGCAGCCCCAGCGTTAGCTCGTTCTGTTATTAGCCGTTAGCTTGTCGGGAGTTTTAGCGCCTGTTACGTTATCATGGGACTCCACAATGAGTACTAGGAGAAAAAAACAGACTTTACATTTGTTAAAATAGGCGAATTGCTGCTATGCGGGCGACTCCTATTATGCCAACGGTGGGGGTCGACAGGGGGATCTGTGGAGTAACGCGATTTTCATTTCTACATTGGTAAGTGATTTGACACACATCAAACATAACACTTAAAATGACCGGAATTCTCCTTTAATGCAGATAAGTGACACAGAGGTTACATGATGTGTTGATTTTGAATGTATTGTATTGAATTGAAAATAATGTATCTTGTTTGATGTTGAGTGGTGAAGGTTCTATGAACAACAATGTGAATGTTAATATGTCTAGATAGACAGTAAAAGAACCAGTGGTATATGCTGAGCAGAAGGATACAGTATTACATACTGGGTAAATATATAAGTAAAAAGGACAATGCAGGGTTTAGGTGTTAGGGTTTATTGTGAAATGTGTTTATGTTGTGAATAAATCATAACTGAGAGAAGACTCGGTGGAAACTGACCACGTTTCACTGTCTCTATTTCCTCTAAACAACTTTAACCTGTTTTCCAGGTATTATCTGCTACTAGGTTCCAGATCCTGGTACCTGTAACATGATCTAAAAACACACATGCGTACCCATACAGGGAAAACACCCTTTACTTGTATAGTTTGTGGCAAAGAACGTAGTCGACTGGATAATGGATAATCTAAAAATTCACATGAGGATTCATACACGGTAAAAGTCATTTACTTGATAATTATGTTTTTTAAGACATGTATGGGGTATTAAGCTAGACTGAAGTTGATGGGCAGGCCATAACCTATGCATAATGTTGTTCTTCCATAACCCTATACTGTATTTTATACTCTGGCCATCTGACTTGTTGTGGGATGGAAGTGATGACACAATCGTAACTTTACTCTCTGACTCCCTGTAGGATTTTTAGGGAACATGACAATGGTTTAGGCTGATTGAAGGTTTGAGGCTGTGGAAATGTGTAAATACACACAGGGAAGATGAAAGTGCTGCATAAGCTGTGTAATAATAATCATGTTTAAAATGCTGGAACATTCTGTTCACAAAAGGCTGTAGGCTATGACACTCCCAAAACAATTGGCTCATCCGAGCCCACATTCAAGGATTAAAGTTCTCCGTCGTGGCGACGGATTTCCGTCGTGAGGATTTTTTAAGGGCCATTCATGAGTGTTTAGCCTCAGCTATACTTGGTTGTGTGGCGGTGTCGAGCGCGGTAAATAGCAGATCTCCAAGCTCACAACGCGGCACGAACGGTACGCGTTGTGAGCTTGTAGATCTGCTATTTTTACGGCATGCATAGTAAGTGCTCCATTCCCAACGCTCACAACGCGTCACGAACGGGACGCGTTGTGAGCTTGTAGATCTGCTATTTTACGGCATGCTCCGTTCCCCCTGTCATTCTGACTTAAAGTAGCACGGATTTGCCGCTGAAGTTATGGACTTTACTCTGTATGGATGGTGGCGGTGTCCAAAAGATGAAATCACAGGAACAATGGAATACACCACGTAACAGGTAGGATATAATTATGTGTTGCAGGGAAGGGAGCAGTAATTGACAATAAACGTATGCTTAGCTTACATTCTCTTGCATTAAAATAAGCAGCGGAACAATTGCTATGTTTGCCAATCAGAGAGGATTTATTTGTCACTCACAAAAGTCAAATACTTTGGGCGGTGTTTCATTTGGAAGAATTGGAACGGTTTCATGATTGGTTTTCAAGGCAGGAGGCGGGGAGGTTTATCCGCCATGCATTGCACTTATTGTGTTTATACTCCCACCTGTGGTAACGCCGTACCGGGCGGTCAGTCGAGCATAAATCATGGAGGCGTTGGTTGTGACTGAAGGCTCTGATGTGACTGTCCTTGACAGCACTGTAAAAAATAAATGGAGGTGGTCCTGGCTGGACGAGAAAGTTGACGCGGGAAAGCCGTTCAGGTCCTGGTGTAGAAAGTTGAGGGAACCGGGAGCATGTTTTTGTAGCGTGTGTAACAAAAAGCTGCTGTACGGCTCCAATGGAAAAAAGGTCCTGTTCCGACATAACAATGAACCGGGTCACAGAGCTGCTGTTAGTGCGCTGCAGCACACTACAGTGCTACCGGGTGCAACAACAACCTGCGAGGATGCACGTCAATCAATGACCGATCGTGTTTGCAATCTTAAGGTGCGTATCTGCACATTTATTGCAGAACATGATCTTTCTTTCACCGTCGCACAGCCCCTTGTTGATTTGATAAAGAGTGTTGCACAGGACAAGAATGCGCTGTCCAGATTAAGTGTCTCAAACACACAAGCGTCTTATATGTGCACACATGGCATTTCCTCTCACATAAAGAGAGATTTGTCTAGGAAGATGGAGAGAAGATTTTTTTCTTTAAATGCTGATGAGGCCACCAATGAGAACATGGACAGACTTCTAAATGTTCTGGTGCGGTTTTATGATGAGGATTTGGGGAAGGTTGTGACACACCACTTGGCCTCTAGGAAAGCAAATGTGGCAGATGCACCAGCCCTCACAAACGAGTTGACTGATATCCTAGAGTCCTACAGCCTTAACTGGAACCAAGTGGTCAGTATTCTCCTGGACAACTGTAATGTAATGAGAGGGAAGAAGGCTGGAGTGGAGACACTTGCAAGAAGGGAGAATCCTGCTTTGCTTGATATCAGTGGAGACACAGTGCATATGGTGTCCAATGCATCCAAGGCCCTCTTGACTCCTTTCCAGTCATACATAGAAGAGTTCTGCTCTGATGTGTATTATGACATCGAGAAGTTTCCTAAACAAAAGGAAGTTTTTGCAGAGTTCCAGTCTTTACTTCACCTGGAGATCAAGAGCCTAATACGGCCAATCAGCAGCAGGTAATGTTATTGTTTGTCTTTAAATGTTTTGATGAGAACCCCAATGGAAACAAGCCTATAGTACAGGGGTTTTCAACGTTTTCAGGCCAAGGATCCCCTAGCTAAGAGAGAAGCAGGGACCCCCTCTATATTGTATACAACTGTTTCAGATAAACTATTGCTGCTCTTTTTTTCCCTCTACACCTATAACTCTTTGCAAAAAATAGCCGATCTACAAGCTCAGCGCGAGGCATTGTGAGCTTGTAGATCTGCTATTTTTGGCTAAAGTTCTCCTCAGAAAAGGGATGCTAGGGTTCAAGTGGTTAATGTAAAAATCACACAAAGATTTGGCGGACCCCCTGTATTAACTCTGAGAACCCCCTGTTGAAGACCCCTAATATAGTGCTTTCTTGGGTTTTTATCTTTTTAGCATCCTATGAAACTGTACCTCTGTGCTTTTTTGGCAAACAGTTAATATAGTATTCAATCAATCAATCAGGTTCCTGCAAATGTTGGAGGTCTGCAACAGAACGAAAGAGCTCCTCGACGTCTTGATTGTGCACTACTACAGCAGCTTGTCTCCCTCTGACCAGCACAAATACAGGTAAGATATAGCTAACAATATTGATACACTTTTTAAAAAAAACTCTTATTTTGTATATTTGATACTTATTTTTGCAATTTTAGCTCCTATTATTTAAAAGGTAACTGCACTTTGTGTGTAGCTTGCACTAAAGCATGTAACCCACTATTTTATTTAAACCTGTAAACTTGATGTGACAATACATGAATTTGAAAGGGCCTGAAATGTATTCCGGTGTTAGTTACTCTTGCTGATTACACCTCAGTCATGTTGAAACTGAGTGGTGGAGCTATGATGATAGTTTTATAATCTCACAAAACTTCTGGGCCAAAAATAATATTGACAAGGTAATTTGTCATGCCCTTAGAGGTGCAACAAAGCTAACAGGAGTGTGAGGGAGTTGTCAATACCAACTTCTTGCATTCCCATAGATCTTGTCTGTCCTCCTATGAGAGATATCAGAAACACCTGCGTGAGAAGAAGGAGATGAAGAAAACTCAAAAAGAAAAGGCTGAAAGAAGCAGTGAGGGTTCTCTCATCAGTAAGAGTGAGTAAAGTAACACAAGCAGCCAAAAAAAGCTCCATCTCCTCTTCTGCATCAAAATCCGCCTCCTCCCCTCCTACCAATGTAGGCACAGCACCTGCAGCCAGAGCCTCCTCCTCTACTCCTGCAGTAAGAAGCACAGCTCCTGCAGCCAGAACCTCCTCCTCTACTCCTGCACCTTCAAGCACAGCTCCTGCAGCCAGAGCCTCCTCCTCTACTCCTGCAGCCAGAGCCTCATCCTCCTCTACTCCTGCAGTTAGAAGCACAGCTCCTGCAGCCAGAACCTCCTCCTCTACTCCTGCACTTTCAAAGACAGCTCCTGCAGCCAGAGCCTCCTCCTCTACTCCTGCAGTAAGAAGCACAGCTCCTGCAGCCAGAGCCTCCTCCTCTACTCCTGCACTTTCAAAGACAGCTCCTGCAGCCAGAGCCTCTACTCCTGCAGTAAGAAGCACAGCTCCTGCAGCCAGAGCCTCCTCCTCTACTCCTGCACTTTCAAAGACAGCTCCTGCAGCCAGAGCCTCCTCCTCTACTCCTGCACTTTCAAAGACAGCACCTGCAGCCAGAGCCTCCTCCTCTACTCCTGCAGTAAGAAGCACAGCTCCTGTAGCCAGAACCTCCTCCTCTACTCCTGCAGCCAGAGCCTCATCCTCCTCTACTCCTGCAGTTAGAAGCACAGCTCCTGCAGCCAGAACCTCCTCCTCCTCTACTCCTGCAGTTAGAAGCACAGCTCCTGCAGCCAGAGCCTCCTCCTCTACTCCTGCACTTTCAAAGACAGCTCCTGCAGCCAGAGCCTCCTCCTCTACTCCTGCAGTAAGAAGCACAGCTCCTGCAGCCAGAGCCTCCTCCTCTACTCCTGCACTTTCAAAGACAGCTCCTGCAGCCAGAGCCTCCTCCTCTACTCCTGCACTTTCAAAGACAGCTCCTGCAGCCAGAGCCTCCTCCTCTACTCCTGCAGTAAGAAGCACAGCTCCTGCAGCCATAACCTCCTCCTCTACTCCTGCACCTTCAAGCACAGCTCCTGCAGCCAGAGCCTCCTCCTCTACTCCTGCAGCCAGAGCCTCATCCTCCTCTACTCCTGCAGTTAGAAGCACAGCTCCTGCAGCCAGAACCTCCTCCTCTACTCCTGCACTTAAAAGCACAGCTCCTGCAGCCAGAGCCTCCTCCTCTACTCCTGCACTTTCAAGCACAGCTCCTGCAGCCAGAGCCTCCTCCTCTACTCCTGCACTTTCAAGCATAGCTCCTGCAGCCAGAGCCTCCTCCTCTACTCCTGTACTTACAAGTTCAGCTCCTGAAGCAGAGGTCTCCTCTACGGTAACAGTCTTCCACGCCGACATCTCGCCACTCCGACTAGTGGCTTCCGCGTGCGGTTAGGGTTAGGGTGAGGGTTAGGTATAGGGTTCGTTAACGTCGGAAAGGCGACATGTCGGAAAGCCGCCATGTAACCCTCCTCTACTCCTGTACTTACAAGTTCAGCTCCTGAAGCAGAGGTCTCCTCTACTTCTGTACTTAAAAGTACAGCTCCTGAAGCAGAAGTCTCCTCTACTCCTGCAGTTAAAAGCAATGCCCGCCCTCTCACAGACAGAGAGGAAAAAAACCTGAAAAGGATGTCTGGTGTAGCCAAGCTTCAGGCTTTTGCTTTTGTTGCAAAAAAACAGAAAAAAATGAATAGAATTTGTTCTTTGTTTTTTTTCTCCAATAAAGGTATTCACTTGTCTTGGACACAGTGGATGTAGTAGTGTAGTTGGTACTAGTTACACATCTTAGTGAAGTGCATGAGAAGTGTGGATTTGTTTACTGTAATATATTGCATTGAGCTGCCTGAAAAAAAAATGACATTGGCCTAGTATGGAAAGCTTAATTGGTTAACCCTGTGACAGAAAATACAATACATACAGGAGGAGCCAAGTGTTCAAGTATTATCCATTACAACAGAGCTGCTGGCCATGCATGGCAAACCAAGACACTATTGAGAAATCATAACCAGCTGAAAAACAGAAACATTCATAGCATTTGTTCTTTGTTTTCCCAGTGAATTTGAATAAAGCTGCTTGTTAAGTAATGTTTGATTTAGTTATTTTTTTAAAAATACATTATTAATACAAGTAAAGGTGATAATAGGGGAACCCAAAAACAGAGTAAGAAAGGTTATACATTCTCCACTAAAAGGTATTAACATGTTAGTAGTTTGATCTGCCAAACCAATGGGTCTTAACTGTCTCTCTTGTAATTGACTTTGGTTCTCACTCGCAACCTTTCCTCTCCCTCATGCAAGGTGCATAGTGGTTCAAATTACTACTGAAGGCTACATTGGGGTGCACCATGTTATACATTTTATTGTCTTATTACACCGACTTTTATTCCTGTAAAAGGGTTATTCCCTGTCTTATTCTAGGACAGGGGTGAACCGATGCCCCCACAAATCTAAAAATCATTTTCAGTCTTGGGATTTTTTCTGGCTTTAATCCCTGCACATTCCATCAATGGTAATTCAGATCACACCTGTATACACTGCTCAATGGCAATGCAAATTGTAGCCTACTGTTTAATTGCTGCTCGTAAACCCTTTCTGTGCAAACTGAACCATTATCACATCAATATTTAGCTATTTGGGTGGTAATGTAAACACATATCTTGTGTCCAGACTACAAAGGGCAACTAGAAGCCTGTTGGGAGGGTCAATGCAGAGATACAGACAAAATATGAACTTTCCCATTATTTGCAAATGTTGCGTTAATTCATCCAATCAATGATTGTAAAATGTTTAACGGGTAGAATACATACTTAGTTTATTGTTGGGAAATGCCTTCTAATGTATGTATCTTTTAGTCTGTCTGTCTGTCTGTCTGTCTGTCTGTCTGTCTGTCTGTCTGTCTGTCTGTCTGTCTGTCTGTCTGCCTGTCTGTATATATTTTGTGTCTGTATATATTTTGTGTCTGTAAATGTGACCGGATGTGACTACAGAGCAGTCCTTCTAGCACTCTGCTAATGGTAAGTCACGGCCAGGTGCTCCTCTGCAAAAGTATTATAAATTGCACTTAAACGTGAGATTTATTGTAAGATACACTGTCAGGTATTTTAGTTATACATGACAGTGTAACATGTTAACGTGTTATTTCTGTGTATTTTCGTTGTGTTGCTGCAACTCACGTTAGTTGTAGGCCTACTACGTGTTTGATACTGAAGTCAATGTTATTTTCCCCTGTAGACATCAGAACCAGTGGAGGAGCTAATTTCATGGTCTGTGTCTTGTATCGTATCCATTGCAGGTAATTGTTGTTGCACTAAATGTTTTGTATGTATTAAGTCAGGCGTTTACTTACAAGTTCATAAAATGTTTGTATCGGCTGCCATTACAAGGTAGCAAAGTGGCCTTCTGTATTTTCTATATACCGCCAGAGGACGCCGTAAGGCAGTTTAATTATTAGCGGTGCCAGCCGCTCTACCTTTGACTATGTCCGTCCGTATGTCCGTCTGTCCGTTTGTCCGTCTGTCCGTTTGTCCGTATGTCCGTTTGAGCATGGGCTTTAAACAGCTATAACTCCAGTTCGCAGCATGCCAGCAAGTCAAACCAAATTTGGTATGTGGACTTAGACCACCAATAGGGACGAGCATTGACTGCTGAAGCCCCGCCCCGCCCTATTATAGCGCCACCAGGAGGCCACTGGCTTTAAACAGCTATAACTCCATTTTGCAGCATGCCACCAAGTCCAAATTTGGTATGTGGACTTACACCACCAATAGGGACGAGCATTAATTGCTGAAGCCCCGCCCCGCCCTATTATAGCGCCACCAGGAGGCCACTCATCAAAGGCACCGCTTCCTTCACACAGGGTGTGATTTTTTTTTATTTTTGTTGCCGTTTTGTATTTTATTAATTCATTTTATGTGTGTGTGTGTGTGTGTGTGTGTGTGTGTGTGTGTGTGTGAGACTGTATGTGATCATGATTAAGTTGATAATCCTTTGAAAAGATATTAAATATTGATATGGGGTATTAAGCTATCATATCCTAATGTTGTATACGACCAAAGATCAATGTGTATATTGTTGATGTTGACAGCTCCACTTGAGCTGTATTTGGGTAAAGTGACGATAATATAAAGACACATTCAAGTATCTGACAATGTATAAAGTCTCCATACCAATTTTGATGAGGCAGTATTGTGTTGTTCTAAAAACATGTTTTGTATTTGTACTTGGTATGAGAGAGTGGTGGATTGTTTTTGTTAAGACTTGCAGGTACTTGAAACTGTTCAGTTTCTGACCATTGTTGGTCTGTCCCCCCTCCCCCTCTTTCTCTGATTGGGTCATCAGATTGATAGTATTGGAGTGAGGTCATCACCCTCTGAGAGTATTTAACAGGGTTCGGTTTTATTTAGTGTCACTTTAGTGACAGTTGTTAGGAGCTGAACTTCTCTCTTCTCTTGTGCACAGAGAGCTACCTTTGAGAAATGGCTTTATTACAAAAACTGAAGTCCTTGGTCAATGAGCGATTATCTGCAGCTGCTGAAGAGATATTTGGGACTGTTGGAAGAATTCTAACAGGGTATGAGGATGAAGCTTTTAGCTTGAAGCAAGAAATTGACCACAAACACTGACTACTGGATATGATTTTAAAACCCAAAATCAAATTACACACAGGTTGGTAAAAAAATATGTGGACCAAGTGTTGTTGTATTATCCCTGATGGAGTTCTTTCTGTAGATTTGTTTGAGTTAATTCAGGGTAGTTCCTCTCCTACGTAAAAGGGTCAACAACCTTTGATAACTATTTTTCCTTCACCACTCAGCCTCTCAGTAGCCTCTCAAAACATACAGATATATTCCAAGGACAGCAATGTGTTTGATTGATTGATTGATGTACTTTATTTAGTAAGACATGAGAACAGTACATGACAGTACATAATAGTACATGGAAGTACAAATTCACAATACAAGGTCTACTAAACTGGAAAACTCATTAAGCACTAAGCTTGTTTAAGATGAGAACCCCATGCACACAAATCATGATGCGTGTGTGTGCAATGTTTAATGCATTTCAGAGCAGTTGCTCTGGGAGTGGTAGAGGATATCTGTGTTAGGTTAAAGTGCAACTTAAAGAACAAACATTCAAGGCTGACTTTGTTAGACTGTGATGTAAACAACACAACTTTAGCTACTTAACTTAATAATGGGTGTGTTAGACTTAGGTGTGACAATGGCCACAAGTTATCCAGTCTATTGACCATTCAGGTTAGGGCAAGCAAGTTGAGTGTTTCACGTCCACAACAAAGAGTAGGCATATAATCAAATTGAAATGGTTGCCATAGTCAATAATAATAATAACTTCAATAACAGGAATATGCTTATTGTTTAGACATTGAACATTTGTATTGATGTATTGCATTGGACTAATCTTGGTATGACAGGAAACACGGCAATTAATGGTTTTGTCTCATTTTATCTTTTCCCTAGACTCTTCCTTAGACATCCGGTACTCTTGGTGTGAACAGCAGGAGAGTAACCCCAGTCTAATCCAGGAGGAACCGGAGTTAACACCGCTTAAAGAGGAACAACATGAACTACTTGGGAGACCAGAAGAGGGCTTAACATTACTCACAGTAAAAAGTGAGGTTGATGATCAAAATAGAGAGATAGAGCATGTAGCTAGCACCTCGACTGAACACATGAAAACACAAGCTGATTCAGATGACTGTGGAACATCACAACCAACTAGTGATGGCCAGCTCCTCTCTTCACACTGTGAAGACAGGAGCACTGGATCTGAATCTGACACTGAAGACAGTGATGAGTGGGAGGAAGCCAGGAAAGATCAGTCAGGTTTAAACACACTGAAATCACACAAGAAACTGAGCATGGAAGAACAAAGATGGAATTTGAGAAGAAAGCTGGCACGGAACCTAAAATCATCCAAAAAGGAGGAAATATTTACTTGTACAATTTGTGAAAAAGGTTTTAGTGGCATTCGTCATCTAAACAGACACACACGGATCCATACAGGGGAAAAGCCCTTTACTTGTACAGTTTGTGAAAAAGGCTTTAGTCGAAAGGATTATCTAAAAAAACACATGACTACTCACACAGGGGAAAAGCCCTTAACTTGCACAGTTTGTGACAAAGGCTATACTACCTTGTTTGAACTAAAACACACATGATGATTCATACAGGGGAAAGGCCCTTTACTTGTAAGGATTGTGGTAAAGGGTTCCGTCGTGTTTTGGATTTAACGCTACACATGAGGATCCATACAGGGGAAAAGCCATTTACTTGTACAGTTTGTGGCGAGGCCTGTAGTCGAATGGATAATCTTAAAACACACATGCGCACCCATACAGGGGAAAAACCCTTTACTTGTATAGTTTGTGGTAAAGCATGTAGTCGACTGGATAATCTAAAAATTCACATGAGGACCCATACACGGTAAAAGTCATTTACCTGTACAGTTTGTGGCAGAGGCTGTGGTTTTAGTAGATGCTTTAAAAGAACACATGAGTCATACAGGGGGATCTTTAGTTGCAGTGTTTGGCAATTGCTTTGGACATAATGTGAAGACATTAAATTGATTTCTTAAACGTTGTTGTTCTTCCAAAATTAGTGGATGTGAATATCACTATCAAATGGATAATATTTTTCATTGATATTCATGTTTTATTATTACCAGCAGCTCTTAATTTACTGACACTTTACTGTAAAACACCTATTTGTGTCCAGGCTACAAAGGGCAACTAGAAGCCTGTTGTGAGGGTCAATGTAGAGATATTGACAAAAAGGGAACTTTCCCATTCTTTGCAAATGTTTCATTCATTCATTGTAACGTGTATATTTGTAATTGCTCTGTATAATTCTGCTTTGAAATGAATAAAAGTTTCAAATTGAAATGGGTCAGCTTGCAGCTCTGCTATTTTCTCTACTTTTATGTGACACGTGTATGAGGAAGCAGGGCATTATTTTACAACAAAACATAAAAACGTTTTTTGAGGCAACTTCAAGTTTAAGCTTAGACCAATGTAGCTGCAGAGGAGCTGCGCAAATGCGGAAATGAGTGAGAGGTATACAGCTGCGCAGGCAGTCCACATCTGCAGAGGAGACAAAGCCGGGCCGTAAACCATGAACTTGACATGTCAGGAATAACATTTGTCTTGCCTCGCCAGAGAACGTCTTTGCAGGTACTGGATCATGGAGGACAGAGATAAAACATGGTTTTAGTTAGGGTTAGGGTTAGAAATTATGACGTTTGCACCTTTTCCCTCCCTGATTTAGAGTGTTTAAGATGTATAAAAGTTCATCCTACAATAGTGTGAAACTATGTGTAGCAGCAGCATGCTGCAGACCTCAGAAATTATTTTATTAAGCTAAACTAAATTAATGAGTGTAAATGTAATAACTATATGCATTCATTCATTAATTGTAACATGTATTTGTAATTGTTCTGTATAATTCTGCTTTGAAATGAATAAAAGTCTCAAATTGGAATGGGTCAGCTTGCAGCTCTGCTATTTTCTCTACTTTTATGTGACACTTGTATGAGGAAGCAGGCCATTATTTGATTTTTTTATTAACAAAACATAAAAACGTTGTAAAATGTACTGTTCAAACATATAAGGTTTTTATGAAATGCATGCTGGATAGAATCCTTCTGTGGTTAGTCGATGCTGATATTTTGTCTCACAAGCAAAAGGCATACACTAACAGGCAAGGAATGAATGAGCATGTGTTCTGCCTTAAAACAGGGATAGACTATTTCAAGCATGAGTCATGTAGACTGTACTGAGTCTTCCTTGATTTTAGAGATGCATTTGGGACTCTTTCTCATGATGTCATGATCAGGTCACTTGAGGAAATAAAACTACGTCAAGTCTACATTGACATGGTGAAAGACATTTACAGTGAGTCCTTCATCCAAGTAATCTGCGGAAAACAGCTGACTCAACATATACAACTTAAGACAGGCATTAAGACTTAATTAATGGAGTGCAGTTAACTTCATAATTGCCATCAACCAGTGGTTAAAGTGGTTATGTCTGTGTGCCCCCCACGGTGAGATTTCCCCATACCCAGTACATGTATAATCTAAAAACACACATGCGTGTGGGGAAAACACCCGGTAACACTTTCTATGAAGGTTGCCTCTATAATGCTTTATAAGCTTATTTAAAATGCATTATAATGCCCTTATAAGGCCTTATAATGCTTGTTATAAATGTTTATAATCATGTATAACAACGTATAACCACGTTTATAACGTATTATAACTGCTGGTCATAATGCATTATTATGCTCAGTGGAACAGCACATTATAACTACCCTAACTTAGTCAGTTGTAAAGGCTTATAGAGAAGTGCTGTAATGTGTCATAACGCATTATAACCAAATGTTTATTAAATGGAATAATGTCTTATAAACATCAATAATATGCTATAACATGACTCTGAGACCTTTAAGAAAAGTGGTCACATTCATGCGTTATTAGACATTGTATCATACTATAATACCCTACAGCACGACACAGTGACCTTTAAGTAAAGTGGAAACATTCTTTAATGGTTATTAGCACTTGTATCATACTATAATACCCTATAGCACGACGTAGTGACCTTTAAGTAAAGTGACAACATTCTTATAAGTCATTAGCATTTGTATCATATTATAATACTCTATAGCTTGATGTAGAGATAAGGAATGAGTCCATATCAGTGTGTTTTGAGTTTGTTCATTTTACTGGACATTATGGAACTGCAACAAGACAGTTAAACACATAAACAATGCATTTAAGGCTTGTTTCTTCATCACATTATCATAACAGGATGCATTGGCTTTCTTTTTTATTGATAGCCATACTGTAACTGAACATAAACAGAATAATACATAACAGAAATAACATTTAAACAAAAACATGTTTTACAAAAATATAACATAAATACATGACACCAAATAGTTCTGTTGTTTCCAAAATAGTATTACTATTACAGTGGGGTAGAATTCATTAATTAATCACAACACAGTCACAGAGTAGCAGCTTGGGGCCTCTACAGTCACTACTTCAGTGCAAGTTAGATTTAGTTGCTAAGCTAAGATGCTAAGCTAAGCTGCTCAGCATGGAGGACAATACTACAAAACAAACATTGTGGAGACAAATGGCCAACTTTCCCACCATTAAAATACCCCCTCATCAAATGCTACTTTATGTGTCTAAGTTTAGTTTACCCACTTTATGATATATCACCTACAACAAGAAGGTTAAACACAAACAATGAATTAAGGCAGATTTCTGTCCAGTCTTCATCACATTGCATAACAGGATGTTATGTTATTGTCCTCTTAGACTGACAGAATCCTGTAGCACTCACTGGAGTGTAATGCACCCTTGTGGCGTGGTGGAGCTATTGCTCTATATGTGTTGTTGCTATTCAAGTTCATAGTAGATGTCATGGTATTACAAGTTAAATAGTTTTAAAGAGAGAGTTCACGCATAAGTGTATTTCTTTTCTGTCATATTGTTGTAATGTTACTCTATTTACTTAATAGTCACTTAATAGCTCCACCACGCCACAAGGGGGCATTACACTCCAGTGAGCGCTACAGGATTCTGTCAGTCAAAGAGGACAATAACATAACATCCTGTTATGCACATGGTAACCAGACCTTTCGCCCCAAATCCCTTTTGCCCGTGTTTTTGAGTGGAACTTTCACCCACCCCCAGACTTTTCACCCATAGCTTTCACCCACCACCAGACTTTTCGCCCATAGCTTCCACACACCATTTGTGTGAGAGAATGAGAGAGGGAGAGGGGGGCAGCATGCTCACTTTTAAGAGGGGAATTTTCAGTCATCCGCGGACTACTTTTTTTCGCCGATAAAGTATAGTTTTGTATAGTTTTAGGCGCGCCGACTCAGCAGACCTTGAGGCTGAGGAGTCGCGCCCGAGCGCCTCCAGGCGCGAGTGCCCGCGCCGACCAGCCGATGGTCTGCTATTCGAATCAGCGCCGTCCGAGTTATGTACCGATAGGGACAAAATCGTAAATATTTTTGGTGGGGACTGCGTTTGCCCCACTGACTGCGTTTGCCCCTACTGCCACTCAAAGTGACTACTGGCCAATCACAGTGCGTCTTTCCCGGGACTTAACCAGCTCTCAACTTCCGGTACAATTCCGCAGTGCATTCCCAAAGCTCGCTAGTACACACACACACACACACACACACACACACACACACACACACACACACACACACACACACACACACACACACACACACACACACACACACAGAGAGAGAGAGAGAGTGAGCTTTTATCTAACCCTACCCCTCTCTCATTCTCTCACACAAACGGCCAGCTAGCTTCACTATCTATTATTAACTGTAGCGGGCGAAATCTCCGTGAAATGGGCGAAATCTCTGCAAAATGGGCGAAATCTCTGGATGAAATCTCTGACTTTTTGGGCGAAATCTCTGGATGAAATCTCTGACCTTTTGGTATTCATGCAATGTGATGAAGACTATCTTGTTGCAGGTGGGATATCATAAAGTGGGTCAACTTAGACACATAAAGTAGCATTATTTTTTGGTGGGAAAGTTGGCCATTTGTCTCCACAATGTTTGTCTCTTAGCTTAGCATCTTAACTTAGCAGCTGAAGCTAACTTGCACTGAAGTAGTGACTGCAGAGGCCCCAAGCTGCTACTCTGTGACTGTGTTGTGATTAATTAATGAATTCTACCCCACTGTAATAGTAATACTATTTTGGAAACAACATAACTATTTGGTGTCATGTATTTATGTTATATTTTTGTAAAACATGTTTTTGTTTAAATGTTATTTCTGTTATGTATTATTCTGTTTATGTCCAGTTACAGTATGGCTATCAATCAAAAAAGAAAGCCAATGCATCCTGTTATGATAATGTGATGACGAAACACACCTTAAATTCATTGTTTATGTGTTTAACTGTCTTGTTGCAGTTCCATAATGTCCAGTAAAATGAACAAACTCAAAACACCCTGAAGGTCACTGTGTCGTGCTATAGGGTATTATAGTATGATACAATGTCTAATAACGCACGAATATGTGGCCACTTTACTTAAAGGTCTCAAAGTCATGTTATAGCATATTATTGATGTTTATAAGACATTATTCCATTTAATAAACATTTGGTTATAATGCGTTATGACACATTACAGCACTTCTCTATGAGCCTTTACAACTGACTAAGTTAGGGTAGTTATAATGTGCTGTTCCACTGAGCATAATAATGCATTATGACCAGCAGTTATAATACGTTATAAGTGTGGTTATAAGTTGTTGTACATGATTATAAACATTTATAACACGCATTATAATGCCTTATAAGGGCATTATAATGCATTATAAATGAGCTCATAAAGCATTATAGAGGCGACCTTCATAGAAAGTGTTACCAAACACCCTTTACTTGTATAGTTTGTAGCAAAGAATGTAGTCGACTGGATAATCTAAAAATTCACATGAGGATTCATACACGGTAAAAGTCATTTACTTGATAATTGAGTCATTCCACGAAACCGGTACGATTTGCACTTTAAAAAAAAAAATGTGTGGCTCAGGTGTCTTCCGTACTATGCAGTGCTGACAGGACTTAACATAGTTCACAACATCACGTTCCATGCCACTCCAGAAGAACCGTTGCCTCACCAGAGACAAGGTACGGTGCTGGCCTTGACCCACTGTGTCATGGAGACCGTGGAGGACTTTCTGTTTCAATGAGTTGGGCGCTATGAAGTGGAAGATCTTCTTGTTCATGTGGGGATCTTTCTTTGTCTTGTACAGTATGCCATTCTGTATGGTGAGTCTACTCCAATGCTTCAGTAGCTTGATCACGCTACGTGACTCAACAGCTCACTCAAGCTTGGTAGGTGTCTTGTGCCTCTGTACAAAGTACATGGCCCTGTTTATTGTGTTGTAATTCTCTTGTTGACTGGCTCTGCGGGAGTGCAGTGGACTGGTCTTCCTTCTGCAGAAGATTGAAGTCAGCATCTGTTCCCATCACGTGACTCAGACCCCCAGTGGACTGAGCATTGAGGATGGCAGCGACTTCCTCTGATGCGACTGAGCATCTTGTGTCTGGTGGAACTGCCTCTTGCACTGGCATGTTCGATGTCTCACCGCCTTTGTCCACAACAGCCTGACAGTTGTTGGACACTCTGAACACCTCTTGCACGGTTCTGTCGTTCACGCCGTTGACCTGGTCCAACAGCGAGGTATAAGGCTCGGTCACAAGGCGATGACTGACACACGACTGGACAAAAGGCTCACGGCTCAAGGCGTCGGCTACGACGTTCTTTGGGCCGGGGATGTACTTCAAGTCAAAGTCGTATGCAGTGAGCTTCGCCACCCACCGCTGTTCACACACATCAAGTCTGGGTTTGGTCAGAATGTATGTCAAGGGGTTATTGTCAGTCCATGTGGTGAAGTGTCTGCCTTTCAACCAATGGCTGAACTTGTCACATACTGCCCATTTCAAGGCCAGAAATTCAAGCCGGTGTGCGGGGCAGTTCAGTTGGGAATGAGGGAGGGTTCTACTCGCGACTGGTCTGGCTAGTTTTTCACCACCTTTTTCATCTCCAGGATAAACGCTGGTGCCGCTGTCATTGATTGCTTTTTCCCCCCTAGCCTCTACATTGTTTTTCCATCTTTGTCGTTCTCTCTGCAGGTATTGCTCTCTCCTTGCAGGATCAGCATTTAGGCGGGCACGGTACTGCCTCTGCCTTTCTGCCGCTGTTGTTGGTGCCATCTTGGACTCATAGATGTCTGTAGATAATTACATTGATATAATGAAATCAAATACACTTCCAGAGCTATTCTATAGGCAGAAACCTTTAGAAGAATAGAAAACCTTTCCAATGATGTGATACTAATAAACTATTACTGTATGACTGTAAAAAAAAAACAGCAAACCCAGCTTTAGCATAGACATTATGAAGTATATAATATGCATGTAGTATAAGAATGTTGATGTAATATAATAATTCATTTAAATAATATTCAACTTCACAACTAAAGTGTTAAAAACACAACCCCGTTACAATCTCTCAACCCTGTTATGATGAAATGAATAACGGGGTTGAGTGTAACAGGGTTGTGATTTTTTACTCAAGATGGCCACTACTCTACCTGTGTTGATTAAGATGAGACCACATGGCATGCATGATAGTAAGAAATCCAATATATTGTTGAAATAACAAAGATAATTTTCCAAAACAATTGTTTTCTATATTTATTACATGTAACAGAGTTGAGCTGTTAAGCTTTACGACCACACTATGCAAGTTTAAATGACTATAAAACATTGTAAAATAAGGTGAGATGTTACCTTTCTCTGCAGCATGTTGTTCAGAAGACTTGTAGAATGTCACTTCCTGTTGGTGATGTCACTAAAGGACCAGTTCATTATTTTTATGGAGGGTGGAATGACTTGTGTAACGGGGTTGAGTGCGACTGGGGGACAGATCTATATAATGCAATTTTAATGATTAATCATCTATTTATTAAAAAACAAAACATGACCAGCAATAAAGCACGGATACAATTGTATGTCAATGGCAAAATGTATTATTTTTTTACATTTTTAATAGTCATATCTCAAGTCCACTTTCATCGAAGGCCATGGGGGACATGAAAAAATTTACAAAATAGGTGGTGTCTACTGAAAAAAGCAAGATCATTTATGATATAAAGATAAAATGTAAGTAAATTGTTTACACAATATTCAAGGTAACATTTCAATTGATTCTAAAAAGCTTTTAAAATTTGATTTTGGTGACCCGATGGATACAATACACTCAAAAGGGTCAGAGGGACCGCAAATCGTACCGGTTTCGTGGAATGACTCAATTATTGTTTTTAAGACATGTATGGGGTATTAAGCTAGACTGAAGTTGATGGGCAGGCCATAACCTATGCATAATGTTGTTCTTCCATAACCCTATACTGTATTTTATACTCTGGCCATCTGACTTGTTGTGGGATGGAAGTGATGACACAATCGTAACTTTACTCTCTGACTCCCTGTAGGATTTTTAGGGAACATGACAATGGTTTGGGCTGATTGAAGGTTTGAGGCTGTGGAAATGTGTAAATACCAGATGAAAGTGCTGCATAAGCTGTGTAATAATAATCATGTTAAAATGCTGGAACATTCTGTTCACAAAAGGCTGTAGGCTATAACACTCCCAAAACAATTGTCTCATCCGAGCCCACATTCCATCAATGGTAA
The DNA here is from genome assembly GCF_963454915.1 of Gymnoscopelus microlampas. Classification (NCBI taxonomy): domain Eukaryota; kingdom Metazoa; phylum Chordata; class Actinopteri; order Myctophiformes; family Myctophidae; genus Gymnoscopelus; species Gymnoscopelus microlampas. Next base: position 1,434,824 of record NC_139952.1, read on the forward strand.
TTCAGATCACACCTGTATACACTGCTCAATTGCAATGCAAATTGTATTGTTTAATTGCTGATCGTAAACCCAGCTATTTGGGTGGTAATGTAAACACCTATCTTGTGTCCAGACTACAAAGGGCAAGAAGCCTGTTGGGAGGGTCAATGCAGAGATACTGACACAATGTGAACTTTCCCATTATTTGCAAATGTTGCATTAATTCACCCAATCAATGATTGTAAAATGTGTAACAGGTAGAATAAATACTTAGTTTATTGTTGGGAAATGCCTGCTAATGTATATTTTAGTCTGTCTGTATATATTTTGTCCTACAATGAGTGGTTAGTTAGCGCTATCTGCTGGTAGTCGGAATGTCTATAAATGTGACCGGATGTGATACCAGAGGCCTTCTTTTCTGTCTGGTTTGATTTGCCACCCTGGCCAGATTCCTTGGGTTGACAATACACAGCGAATCGGTGGGCATGTCCTTTCTCAAAACAGTCTCCACGATGACTGCAGCTGACTGGTGGACATTCTCCAGCCCAATCTTCTTAACTTTCTTGTAGATCTGCACCTAGAGAATAGAATTATATACAAATTAGCACAGAAATGAGACAATTTGATGCTAATTTACATTAACCCCATAACACAAAATGCATAAGATACATCAAATAATATACTAGTGCTGCTCATACCTTTTTTTCAAAGCCATCCTCTCCATTGTGATTGTGATCGTGAGGTCCTGGTGTGTAGTCATTCCCTGTTTGCTTCACTGTTGCAAGACATGTCAGATCCTTTCTTTTTACAGCGCAGCGATAATGCGTATGAGTAGGTCCGGATCTCTTCACAATGTAGCTGTAACCATCACTATCAACTAAGAGGGTGCCACCACGTTGCGTGCCTCCCTCAATTGTTGTATAACAGACTTCAGTTGGCATCACCATGGCTGGAACAACTTCAGGTCCCGCTTGAGGTAGGACTACTTCTTCTGCTGCATCAGATACCGGTGGAATGGATGGATCTGCAGTGTCTGGAGGTGGAACCATAGCATCCTCAGTTATTTCGGTAGCTGTTCGTGGTCTTTTCGCCTTCGGAGCCTTCCCAGCTAGTTCATAGTCATCCAAGTGTCGTGGTCGCCCTGAAGCTTCAGGCCTTCTTTTCTGTCTGGTTTGATTTGCCACCCTGGCCAGATTCCTTGGGTTGACAATACACAGCGAATCAGTGGGCATGTCCTTTCTCAAAACAGTCTCCACGATGACTGCAGCTGACTGGTGGACATTCTCCAGCCCAATCTTCTTAACTTTCTTGTGGATCTGCACCTAGAGAATATAATTATATACAAATTAGCACAGAAATGAGACAATCTGATGCTAATTTACATTAACCCCATACCACAAAATGCATAAGATACATCAAATAATATACTAGTGCTGCTCATACCTTTTTTTCAAAGCCATCCTCTCCATTGTGATTGTGATCGTGAGGTCCTGGTGTGTAGTCATTCCCTGTTTGCTTCACTGTTGCAAGACATGTCAGATCCTTTCTTTTTACAGCGCAGCGATAATGCGTATGAGTAGGTCCGGATCTCTTCACAATGTAGCTGTAACCATCACTATCAACTAAGAGGGTGCCACCACGTTGCGTGCCTCCCTCAATTGTTATATAACGGACTTCAGTTGGCATCACCATGGCTGGAACAACTTCAGGTCCCGCTTGAGGTAGGACTACTTCTTCTGCTGCATCAGATACCGGTGGAATGGATGGATCTGCAGTGTCTGGAGGTGGAACCATAGCATCCTCAGTTATTTCGGTAGCTGTTCGTGGTCTTTTCGTCTTCGGAGCCTTCCCAGCTAGTTCATAGTCATCCAAGTGTCGTGGTCGCCCTGAAGCTTCAGGCCTTCTTTTCTGTCTGGTTTGATTTGCCACCCTGGCCAGATTCCTTGGGTTGACAATACACAGCGAATCAGTGGGCATGTCCTCTCTCAAAACAGTCTCCACGATGACTGCAGCTGACTGGTGGACATTCTCCAGCCCAATCTTCTTAACTTTCTTGTAGATCTGCACCTAGAGAATAGAATTATATACAAATTAGTACAGAAATGAGACAATCTGATGCTAATTTACATTAACCCCATAACACAAAATGCATAAGATACATCAAATAATATACTAGTGCTGCTCATACCTTTTTTTCAAAGCCATCCTCTCCATTGTGATTGTGATCGTGAGGTCCTGGTGTGTAGTCATTCCCTGTTTGCTTCACTGTTGCAAGACATGTCAGATCCTTTCTTTTTACAGCGCAGCGATAATGCGTATGAGTAGGTCCGGATCTCTTCACAATGTAGTTGTAACCATCACTATCAACTAAGATGGTGCCACCACGTTGCGTGCCTCCCTCAATTGTTGTATAACGGACTTCAGTTGGCATCACCATGGCTGGAACAACTTCAAGTCCCGCTTCAGTTGGCATCACCATGGCTGGAACAACTTCAGGTCCCGCTTGAGGTAGGACTACTTCTTCTGCTGCATCAGATACTGGTGGAATGGATGGTTCTGCAGTGTCTGGAGGTGGAACCATAGCATCCTCAGTTATTTCGGTAGCTGTTCGTGGTCTTTTCGCCTTCGGAGCCTTCCCAGCTAGTTCATAGTCATCCAAGTGTCGTGGTCGCCCTGCAGCTCTCTGCTGACGTGACATGACTGCACTGCAATGGACAGTACTGTACTACACCTTTACTGTCTGTGGCTGACCTTTTAAGGACATCTCATGGCCCCACCCACACCTTGAATGGGCTATTATCAGTGTTTGATTTGTATACTGGTGTGGTGGTTACCTCAAAACATCAGTTGAGTATCCTCAGGTCAGTTTATCTGTTGTGGCCGTATAGGAAATAAGCCAATTAAAGTATTTTAAATACATTTCATGAGAAAAATTAACATTCCAATGTGTTTATAATGCAACCAAAAACTAAAAAATGGAGAAAAACTCCAGTGTGAAGGTAAAACACAGGTATAATGTTTTCACACACACACACACACACACACACACACACACACACACACACACACACACACACACACACACACACACACACACACACACACACACACACACACACACACAAACCACTTTACAGTAACCCTATTTTATACTGTGGCTATTTGAAAATAGCTGATCTACAAGGATCTTGTGGGTGTGCTATTTTCAAACATTTAGTACTTTTTTTTGTACATTACAATACATTTAAGTACATTTTGATGCCAAGACTTTCATACATTTACCCAAGTGGAGGTTTGTACTTTTACTTGTAACAGAGTATTTCTACATTGCAGTATTGATACTTACTTATTGTAAGTAAAATATGTGAGCCCTTTGATGGCAATGAGTCATCTTGCAAAGGGAGTGTCAGGTTTAGCATTTTGTGTGTACAGTTTTGTGTGTACACTTTACTAATTCATGCCTTTATTTCTAGTCGATTGGATTATTGTAATGCTCTCTATACTGGACTGACAAAGCAGTGTTTACATAAACTCCAGTTTGTTCAGAATGCTGCTGCTAGAATTTTAACTAGAACTAAGAAACTTGAACACATTACTTTTAAAGTACTTCTCATTGTTTTTAAATCTATCAGGGGTCTAGCTCTCTCATATGTCTCTGACATGATTAAACCCTATGAACCTACCAGAACCCTTAGATCATCTGTCACGACGGGCAGCAGCCACCATGAGAATACCAGGAGTAGCTGACCGTAAAATTTCGATTTGTGTGTGTTAACAACCGTGAAAAACTGTAAAATAGATTTAGGCATCATACCTGGCCAGAGGGCCTTGTCTACCAGTGCCGTAGGTGCCCCCCCCCCCACCCCATACACACACTGAAATTTGTTTGATGGGGGGCACAGGAGTGAAGGGGAGGAGGGGGGTTGACCACAGCAGGGGGGGGGGGGTGGGGGGAGACCACTTAATGATCACCAGTATGCAAATCACACACTAATATCCCATTCATTGTTTGACATCTATAGGTGGATGGGGCAAGGTGTGGAGACACATAGCAAATGACCATGCTATTTGCATAGTGTGCATATTGAGTGTCTGAATTCAACGATGAGTCTGTTTGTCAATCTGTGTCTCGCACAAAGATCCGGCGTTTAGAACCAAAAATCAGACATCAGGCAGCTTTTTATACAGTTCTAATTTCCATTCCTTGTTGCTTGGCCCAAAACATCTCTTCTGCTTGTTGCCTCTCCTAAGCAGATATTTGACCATGAAGGCCTGATTATTGTAGTCATGAAAATGGAGGAAACACATTGAATCAGATGGTGTTTGCCAGGGTTGTGTCCAAACTTTTGGCCTGTACCGTAATACATACATAGACATACACACACACACACACACACACACACACACACACACACACACACACACACACACACACACACACACACACACACACACACACACACACACACACACACACACTCACTCACTCACTCACTCACTCTCACACACACTCACTGTGTCTGTGTCTCTCTCTCTCTCTCTCTCTCTCTCTCTCTCTCTCTCTCTCTCTCTCTCTCTCTCTCTCTCTCTCTCTCTCTCTCTCACACACACACACACACACACACACACACACACACACACACACACACACACACACACACACACACACACACACACACACACACACACACACACACACACACACACACACACACACACACACACACACACACACACAAAGAGTAAGGCATCAAAATGTACCAAAAGTAATATTTCTAAAGTTCTCAAACAATGCATGTGTGCAATGCAATGTTCTATAATTATCATTTATACCAGCAAAGTAGTAGGTAACTAAATATCCTAGGTAAAAATAGGGAAAAGTGTTTAATGCATGTTTTACAATAGTGAAATGTATATCTAATAGTAACTAAAGTTCAATAATGCTTACAATAGTGAAATGTATATCTAATAGTAACTAAAGTTCAATAATGCTTACCAAAAGCTTTTCTCACAAATATGTTTACACAGAAAACAAAACATTATACCTGTGTTTTACCTTCACTGGAGTTTTTCTTCGTTTTTCTTTGTTAAGTTAGTACTTGTTTGCATTTTAAACACATTGATTATAAACACATTGGAATGTTCACTTTTCTGATGACATCTACCTTGTATTTAAAGCACTTTAATTAGCTTATTTCCTATATGGCCACAACAGATAAACTGATATTTAGAGCAGTGTTTCTTAAACTTTTGGGCTTTTCTGCTGAAATCAATATAACCTTGCATCCAGTCTACATGGACTATGATGAGAAATCAATATAATCTTGCATCCAGTCTACATGGGTGAGCAGTCCTAAGTCACGGCCTGGTGCTGCTCTGCAAAAGTATTATAAATTGCAGTAAAGCTAATGTGAGATTTATTGTAAGATACACTGTCACGTAGCAGCAGTTAACATGTTATTTTGGTGTATTTTCGTTTTGTTTCTGCAACTCACGTTAGTTGTACCATGTGTTTGATACTGAAGTCAATGTTATTTTTCCCTGTAGACATCAGAACCAGTGGAGGAGCTAATTTCATGGTCTGCATGTAGCTTGAACGTATCCATTGCAGGTAATTGTTGTTGCACTAAATGTTTTGTAGCCTATGTATTAAGTCAGACAGACGTTTACTTACAAGTTCATAAAATGTCTGTATCGGCCGCCATTACAAGGTAGCAAAGTGGCCTTCTGTATTTTCTATGTACCGCCAGATGGGCGCCGTAAGGAAATGTAATTATTTATTTTGGTTGCCGTTTTGTATTTTATTCATTAATTTTATATAAAAACAATACAAAGGATGATGCAGGTGTGTGTGTGTGTGTGTGTGTGTGTGTGTGTGTGTGTGTGTGTGTGTGTGTGTGTGTGTGTGTGTGTGTGTGTGTGTGTGTGTGTGTGTGTGTGTGTGTGTGTTTGTGTTTGTGTGTCTGTATGTGATCATTAATAAGTTGATCATCCTGTTGAAAAGCTTTTAAATATATATATATATGGGGTATTAAGCTATCATATCCTAATGTTGTGTAGGCCTACGACCAAAGATCAATGTGTATATTGTTGATGTTGGGCAGGAACCAGCTCCACTTGAGCTGTATTTGGGTAAAGTGACGATAATATAAAGACGCATTCAAGTATGTGACAATGTATAAAGTCTCCATACCAATTTTGATGAGGCAGTATTGTGTTCTAAAAACATGTTTTGTACTTGGTATGAGAGAGAGAGGGTGGATTGTTTTTGTTAAGACTTGCAGGTACTTGAAACTGTTCAGTTTCTGACCATTGTTGGTCTGTCCCCCCTCCCCCTCTTTCTCTCTCTGATTGGGTCATCAGATTGATAGTATTGGAGTGAGGTCATCACCCTCTGAGAGTATTTAACAGGGTTCGGTTTTATTTGGTGTTACTTTAATCTGCAAGTTGTTAAGAGCTGAACTTCTCTCTTCTCTTGTGCACAGAGAGCTACCTTTGAGAAATGGCGTTATTACAAACACTGAAGTCCTTGGTCAATGAGCGATTATCTGCAGCAGCTGAAGAGATATTTGGGACTGTTGGAAGAATTCTAACAGAGTATGAGGATGAAGCTTTTAGCTTGAAGCAAGAAATTGACCACAAACGCAGACTACTGGATATGATTTTAAAACCCAAAATCAAATTACACACAGGTTGGTAAAATTATGTGGACCATGTGTTGTTGTATTATCCATGATGGAGTTCTTTTTGTAGATTTGTTTTAGTTAATTTATGTTAGTTCCTCTCTCACGTAAAAGGCTCAGCAACCTTTGATAACTATTTTTCCTTCACCACTCAGCCTCTCGGTAGCCTCTCAAAACATACAGATATATTCCAAGGACAGCAATGTGTGTAATGTTTAATGCATTTCAGAGCAGTTGCTCTGGGAGTGGTAGAGGATATCTGTGTTAGGTTAAAGTGCAACTTTAACAAACATTCAAGGCTGACTTTGTTAGACTGTGATGTAAACAACACAACTTTAGCTACTTAACTTAATAATGGGTGTGTTAGAGTTAGGTGTGACAATGGCCACACGTTATCCCGTATATTGACCATTCAGGTTAGGGCAAGCAAATTGAGTGTTTCACGTCCACAACAAAGAGTAGACATATAATCAAATTGAAATGGCTGCCATAGTAAATAATAATAATAACTTCAATAACAAGAATATGATTATGGTTTAGACATTGAACATTTGTATTCATATATTGCATTTGACTAATCTTGGTATGACAGGAAACACGGCAATTAATGGTTTTGTCTCATTTTATCTTTTCCCTATAGACTCTTCCCTAGACATCCGATACTTTTTGTGTGAACAGCCGGAGAGTAACCCCAGTCTAATCCAGGAGGAACCAGAGTTAACACAGTTTAAAGAGGAACAACATGAACTACTTGGGAGACCAGAAGAGGGCTTAACATTACTCACAGTAAAAAGTGAGGTTGATGATCAAAAAAGAGAGATAGAGCATGTAGCTGATTCAGATGACTGTGGAACATCACAACCAGCTATTGATGGCCAGCTCCTCTCTTCACACTGTGAGGAGAGGAGCACTGGATCTGAATCTGACACTGAAGACAGTGATGGATCTGAATCTGACCCTGAAGACAGTGATGGATCTGAATCTGACACTGAAGACAGTGATGGATCTGAATCTGACACTGAAGACAGTGATGGATCTGAATCTGACACTGAAGACAGTGATGGATCTGAATCTGACACCGAAGACAGTGATGAGTGGGAGGAAGCCAGGAAAGATCAGTCAGGTTTAAACACACTGAAATCACACAAGAAACTGAGCATGGAAGAACAAAGATGGAATTTGAGAAGAAAGCTGGCACAGAACCTAAACCCATCCAAAAAGGAGGACATCTTTTCTTGTACAGTTTGTGAAAAAGGTTTTAGTGGCATTCGTAATCTAAACAGACACAAACGGATTCATACAGGGGAAAAGCCCTTTACTTGTACAGTTTGTGGCAAAGGCTATAGTCGAAAGGATTATCTAAAAAATCACATGATTACTCACACAGGGGAAAAGCCCTTAACTTGCACAGTTTGTGACAAAGGCTATACTACTATGTTTGAACTAAAAACACACATGATGATTCATACAGGGGAAAGGCCCTTTACTTGTAAGGATTGTGGTAAAGGGTTCCGTCGTGTTTCGGATTTAACGCTACACATGAGGATCCATACAAGGGAAAAGCCATTTACTTGTACAGTTTGTGGCGAGGCCTGTAGTCGAATGGATAATCTAAAAACACACATGCGCACCCATACAGGGGAAAAACCCTTTACTTGTATAGTTTGTGGTAAAGCATGTAGTCGACTGGATAATCTAAAAATTCACATGAGGACCCATACACGGTAAAAGTCATTTACTTGTACAGTATGTGGCAGAGGCTGTGGTCAAGTAGATGCTTTAAAAGAACACATGATGAGTCATACAGGGGGATCTTTAGTTGCAGGTTGTGGCAATTGCTTTGGACATAATGTGAAGACATTAAATTGGTTACTTAAACGTTGTTGTTCTTCTTCCACAGTTTGTGGATGTGAATAAATATATTCACTATCAAATGGATGTTATTTTTCATCGCTATTCATGTTTTATTATTACCAGCAGCTCTTAATTTACTGACACTTTACTGTAAGACATCTATCTTGTGTCCAGGCTACAAAGGGCAACTAGAAGCCTGTTGTGAGGGTCAATGCAGAGATATTGACAAAATGTGAACTTTCCCATTCTTTGCAAATGTTTCATTCATTCATTGTAACGTGTATATTTGTAATTGCTCTGTATAATTCTGCTTTGAAATGAATAAAAGTCTCAAATTGAAATGGGTCAGCTTGCAGCTCTGCTATTTTCACTACTTTTATGTGACACTTGTATGAGGAAGTAGGGCATTATTTTAAAACAAAACATAAAAACGTTGTAAAATGTACTGTTCAAACATATAAGGTTTTTATGAAATGCATGCTGGATAGAATCCTTCTGTGGTTAGTCGATGCTGATATTTTGTCTCACAAGCAAAAAGCATACACTAACAGGCAAGGAATGAATGTGTTCTGCCTTAAAACAGGGATAGGCGATTTCAAGCATGAGTCATGTAGACTGTACTGAGCCTTCCTTGATTTTAGAGATGCATTTGGTACTCTTTCTCATGATGTCATGATCAGGTCACTTGAGGAAATAAAACGACCTCAAGTCTACATTGACATAGTGAAAGACATTTACAGTGAGTCCTTCAACCAAGTGATCTGCGGAAAACAGCTGACTCAACCTATACAACTTAAGACAGGAGATATACAACTTAACCTATACTTAACCTAACCTATACAACTTTAGACAAAGTTAACTGCCCATGGAGTGCAGTTAACTTTATAATTGCCACCAACCAGTGGTTAAAGTGGTTATGTCTGTGTGCCCCCCCACGGTGAGATTTCCCCATACCCAGTACAAAAAAACACACATGCACACTCATACAGGGAAAACACACTTTACTTGTATAGTTTGTGGCAAAGAATGTAGTCGACTGGTTAATCTAAAAATTCACATGAGTATGTAAACGTCATTTACTTGATTTTTTTAAAAAGACATGTATGGGGTATTAAGCTAGACTGATGTTGTGTTCTTCCATAACCCTATACTGTATTTTATACTCTGGCCCATCTGACTTGTTGTGGGATGGAAGTGATGACACAATCGTAACGTTACTCTCTGACAGGGAGATATTCTGGCCTGTAGGATTTTTAGGGAACATGACAATGGTTTGGGCTGATTGAAGGTTTGAGGCTGTGGAAATGTGTAAATACACACAGGGAAGTGCTGCATAAGCTGTGTAATAATAATCATGTTAAAATGCTGGAACATTCTGTTCACATGTGGTGACTGAAACATTATAGAATGACATACTAAAGACAAATGCTGTGTTACGCCCCAACCTGGCCTTTCTCCCCAAAGTTCTCTCAGAGGCATATCCCAATCAGGTGATTGAGCTATGTCCTCTCTTTGCTCTTTGACATGCAGATAGGTGGAGTACTACCGTCTAGGTGCGGGCACACCCCACGCGTGGGACAGCGGCCTCCTGGAATGGTGCGTCTCTGACGGAGATCCGCACAGCAGCAACATGCAAAAAATGTAAAACAGCACCGTATATAAAATACTTTGTCTAAAAGGTCTGTTCAAAAGGTCCTTGCTGTCTTATTTCCAATGAGGTCCTTGGTATCTCAAAGAACTAATTGAGCCTTATGAACCACAGTTCACAGTATGCACAGATGCTTAAGGCTCCAGAAAACCCCAAAAAGGTTAGAACAGGAGCAGAGCATTTAAGTTTCAGGCACCTCAGCTGTGGAACCGTCTCCCAGTTTCAGTCCGTGAAGCAGACACACTTTTTATAGTTAAGACTAGATTAAAAACCTTCCTTTATGATACAGCCTGTAGCTAGATTGCTTTTCTCAGTACTCAGTTACCCTACAGTCATCCTCTCTCCCTCTCCACCTCCCCTTCCCCTCCCCTCACCTTTACATCCCCTTCCTCTCTCCTCTCGTCCTCTCTCTTCTCCTCTTCCATGTCCCAACGGTGCAACTGTAATTAACACTGTATGGACTCAAGCTTCAGTAAGGCCTGCGACTAATTCCCACTTCGTAGTTCCATGGACTGTTATTACGGACCCCCAGCTGCAGATCAAGAGTGTGACTTTGGACCGGGCCTCTCCATGGAGCACAACTGTGGATTGCTACTATATTATACTATACCAATAATACTGTTGCTATATTATACTATACCACTATACTGTATATGATCTCAACATTCTTATATTATACCATACATACTATATGACATTATTGTTGTACTATATTATATTATTATATACTATCTTACAGTTGTAAATGTGCTTGGCATTTACCCTAGGGTTAGCTTTCATCTTCAAAAACGTGTGTGTGTGTGTGTGTGTGTGTGTGTGTGTGTGTGTGTGTGTGTGTGTGTGTGTGTGTGTGTGTGTGTGTGTGTGTGTGCGCGTGTGTGTGCGTGCAAAAAAAAAAAAAAGATTGCTATAGTCAACATTTTTAATGTGGTTTATAAAAGAAAAAATCTAATATTAGCAACAATGGCCAAAATAGCCATTATACAAAAACCTAACCGATGTCGGGTAGAATAATAAAACAAAAATTGTGATATTTATTATTAGCTGCTGGTAATAATAAAACATGAAATTAAAAATAACATCCATTTGATAATGATAGAGGGAAAAGGTGAATGTCATTTTTATGTTTGTTGATTTGTCATCTTATTGTTGTGGGCTTTTATTCGCGGGTCCATTCGGGTATCGGTCCTTCATATTGGACCATAGGCAGGGTCCATTCGGTTCCGGGCAAAAAAATCACGGGTCCATTTGGATTCGGGTATTTATATTTGACCTGTGAAGACCTCTAGTGCAAAACAAACTCTCGCAATGCCTTTCGGCCATACAGCCGTTTCCATGTAAAACAGGAAGTGGACGGAGGTGGAAATCTTCGGATTACGTTGTTTCCTGATCCTTGTGAGTAGAAAGTGAAAGTGATCACTCGGGTGATAGAGAACAGCCCGCAATCTTTTATAAAATCACTAAAATACAAAAACAAGTCAAACACGTGAATGGCACTGAATGAGTTCATGAGTATGGCACAAACATTGCATGTTTTGATTCACACTGGCAGTGTCAACAACCAAATGACAAAGCACGTATTCCTCAAACAACACTATAGCAATGTGTAACATAATAATGAATCCATACTATAGGATATTATGCTATAGTACTACTAATACTATAATGGTATAGCAACTATACTTAACCTCAGCTCTGACAAGTATTCAAGACTGGCTTATAGATTCATGTCTGCTCTTGAATGCCAAAAAGGCCTTCTCCAAAAGGCCTCAAATGTGTGTCTGGGTGGGGAGGAACTTGAACTTGTCCCAGAGTTCAAGTACCTCGGAGTCATATTAGACTCAACCCTAACTTTTAAAAAACATGCGAAGAAAGTCACAAATACGATTAAATTCAACCTTCAAATTTTTAAACAAATTAGACCCTTCCTGACAGTTCCAGATCGCATCTTCACTGTATTATCCTATCACACATTGAATACTGTTTTACAAACTGGTCTTGCACAGGTGTGGCGATTCTAAAACCCATTGAACAGCTCTACAAAAGTGTGCTCAAAGTGTTTGACAGGAAGCCTCACTCATATCATCATTGTAACATACTCCGCAGGCTCGTTTTTTTTTAGCTTTGACAACTTAAAAAAATTCAAACAGGTTGGGGTCATATACAAGACCCTACATGGTCTGTGCCCCCCCCCCCCCAACTTTCGGTCAAAATGTCCTCTCAGTACAGGGTTGTGTAGCATGGAATGGCCTTCCTCTACATATAAGGGATTGTGCTACATTTACATCTTTTAAATTCACTGTGAAAAGATGGTTGCTTGAAAAAACAAAGCTGCAACCATTTGTGATCATGTTTTAGGTTTATTTTTATGCTATGTAAATGTATTCCACTGTTTGTCTGTCTGTTTTTCTGATTTTACGTTTTTTGTGAGGACTGCGGATGAAAATGATTTAATCTTTGCTCAATCCGGTGTATTTACGTCCATGTGACGTCCATTAATATGCTCTGTCATGTCCAAATAAACAAATAAAGTAAAGTAATACATAATACAATTATACACAAGTAATACAATACTGTGTCTCGGTTACCAAAGTAACCATTACTATTTATATCCCTCTATCTTTACATGCATTTCAAGTTTAGTTACTAGATTGTAAAATGAAGCAGTGCTTGTTGAAGATGACAAATAATGTAACAACTTTTCTGTATCTGTGGTTTAGAAACTTGTATTTGAAAGAACAAAAAACATGTATTTACAACACCTCTATGAAGAAATACAGCATTTATGTAAAACCAAAATATGCAACATGATCATTTGAAAGTCCAAACAGCACAGCAGTTGTTCATATTGTTCTTGTTGTGTTCTGTAATACAGGTAATATTAAGGCATAAATCAATTTGAACAGGAATTGGAAAGTCCATGATGAATGTATGCATTCAAATTCCATGGCTCTGAAAAAAAGAAGAAGATATTCCTCTGATTTAGTAACTTGTTGTCCTGGAATATAATAAATGCTCATACGTTTTGCTATGATTAAACTCCTCTCTCCAGTATCCTAGCAGCCATCTAAACTAAATGCTGTTAAAATACATTGGAAATATAGGAAACGGGGCAAACAATGAACCTAACATTGTGGTCAAGAAATGGTTGTCATATCTAGGTCAGTCTTTAGCATCTGTAGGTGGCATTCATGATGTGGCATACATGATGGATACATGATATCTTAAGATGTGCATTTTTACCAAAGCTTTTCCCACAATCTGAAAATGCACGTAGTTTTCCATATGAGATGACAAAGGACTTTGAAACAACTTGTACAAGGAAACAACTATTCCCCTGTATGCGACCGCATGTGTTTCTTTAGATTCCCCTTTTCACTACAACCTTTGCCACAAACTGTACAAGTAAATGGCTTTTCCCCCGTATGAATTTTCAGGTGTGTTTTTAGATTACATGTTTGAACAAAGCCCTTGCCACACACTGAACAAGTAAAGGGCTTTTCCCCTGTATGAATCCTCATGTGTATTTTTAGATGGCCATTGTGACTACAGCCTTTCCCACATATTGTACAAGTAAAGGGTTTTTCTCCTGTGTGAGTCATCATGTGTACTTGTAGAACATCCTTTCGACCAAAGTCCTTGCAACAAACTTTGCAAGAAAAGGGTTTTTCTCCTGTATGAATCAGTGTGTGTTTTTTCAGACTTCCCTTATACTTAAACATTTTGCCGCATTCTGTACAACCAAAACTATTCTTCCATGTGTGCCTCCCCATGGAGTGAGTTTGTTTTGACAATGTCAGGTCCTGGGAAAGTTTGTTGTTCAAAGACAATCTTTGTCCTTCCATATGTTGAGTCTTGCGTGATTTCAGTGTGTTTAAAGCTGACTGATCTCCCATGGTCTCCTCCCACTCATCACTGTCTTCAGTATCATCAGTGTCATATTCAGAACACTGTGGAGAGAGGAGTTGGTCATCACTAGTTGGTTGTGATATTTCACAGTCTGCTGCACCAGCTTGTGTTTCCATGTGTTCAGTTGAGGTGCTGACAACAGGCTTTGTGTCTATGTTTTCATCATCATCTTCACTTTTCACTGCTATCAATATCAACCTCTCCTCTGGTCTTAGAAGTAACTCCTCTTGTTCCTCTTTAATCTGTGGAGCCTCTGGTTCCTCCTGGGCCAGACTAGAGTTCCTCTGCTGCTGTGCGGGTAAATCCTCCTCTTTACACAAAGGGAGGTGCAGGATATCTAGGCAAAATATAAAACGAGACAAAGCCATTAAATTACATTATATTTGGTTTCTTACAAGCTCACAGGACTAGGTGTTGCTATTTTCAATGAGATGCTGTACAATCAGGCATTGATTGATTGAATATACTTTATTGTCGGAGGTAGCACATTTGTCTTGCATCAGCTGCAGCACTATGCAACACCAAATACAAGATGAAACATGCCAACATTTGACATAACATTATCACATAATCACAACATATACAAAGGGCCCTTCAATGTAGGCTAAAGCTTACCGTAAGATCCAAATTAATTGTAGGATTGATAGGTGTGTTTTCGTCTACAGAACTTTACACACTCACCCTCAAGCATTGTCAGCAATTACAAGAAGCCAACATCTGTCATAGATGTACTGTAGTTGTATGGTTTAAATAGTACTCTGTTGCACTTTACTATGTTAACGTGGTCCAAATTAGCAGCAACACTGAAATGCATGACGTGTATGCCTACTATTTGTAGGTTACTATACTATTTTCAGAAAGGCTTGACCTTTAACACAAGGGAAGAATCAGCATCAATTAACTAGAGCTAATCTCCACAAACAACTCAATCATGGATATGACAACCAAAATGGGATCTCACTACCCGTACATTCAAATGCACCACATTATGTACTTGACTATGACATTACTTGTCTTGGTTACATTATTAATGATGTATTTTTTACTAACCTGTCACATTTAAAACCACCAGTAGACAGCGTTTGTGCTCAATTTCTTGCTTCAAGCGGAAAGCTTCGTCCTCATACTCTGTTAGGATTCTTCCAACGCTCCCAAATATCTCTTCAGCAGCTGCAGATAGTCGCCCATTGACCAAGGACTTCAGTGTTTGTAGTAAAGCCATTTCTCAAAGTTGACTCTCTGTGTTCTTGTGACAAAAAAAGACCAACAGCTCTTAACAACTTGCAGATTGAAGTGTCACCAAACAGAACAGAACCCTGCTAAGTACCCACAGAGGGTGTGTCTGATGGCCCAATCAGGGGGAGAGAGAGAGGGGTGGGGGGTTGGGGCAGATCAACTATAGACAGAAACTGGACAGTTTCCCTGACTGAAGACTGTGAATACAGTGTATCAGCTTGATTTAACATGTAACCTATCCATTATGTAACAGCATAATCAACTCATGTATGAAATTATACACACCATATCTGGGAAATCAATGATATGTTGCAGTTGAAAAAAACATTATTATTGTACAACTTTGGGCACTTTGGGACTTACTTTAAATAAATTAAGCATTACTCCATGCATACACAAACACGCACGCAAACACATGCCTTTTTAAACTATATATTTTTGGAGGACTTTGATCAACAAGCCTAGATCTCTCACCTGTCTTTGAGAGAGAGGTGGCGGGAGGCTGGATAAGTAAGCTATCAAACTACGAGAAAAAGGACACCCCTTTACAGTAGCCTAGGCTACCTGTAAAATATCGTAGCATAGGCTACAATATAGCCTAGGCTACATTGTATGTAATTATCATGTATTTAATACAATATTGTTGGTTGAAAACCAGCCTTGATGTGGACTGTCACTGACTGATTTATGGCCTGCATGTTTTATCCCGGCTATGCAATGTCTCAACGAGCCAATTAAGCAAAACGGACATTGTGTTTCAGAGATGCAATTATCTACCTGGAGATAGATCTTCTTTTCAGTTTGTTGCTAGAATTACATCATGACAGGTAGGCTACACAAGCCAGACAACCCACCATTGAACCTGCATAATGAGTACTGAGCTTGTACTGAAAATAATGTCATCCATTCCTTTACACGTTAACTTGTGATGTGACAATTAACTTGAAGTTTGTGTGTTCTCTCTGCAATAAGATTAGAAAGAAGATTTTATCATCCAAATTGTTATTTGTGCGCCCCTCATGGTGGCAATTGATGTGGTTACAGTTCAGTTAGCACTGAAAGGGTTTATGAGCAGTAATAAAGCCCATTGGTACCATTTGCATTGCTATTGATCTGTGTCTATGTGAAGCAGTGTGTATAGGTGATATCTGCATTACCATTGATGGAATGTGGGCTCACATGAGACAATGTTTTGGGAGTCTTGTACATTAAAGCCTACATTTGAAAACAATATAGTTGATATGAGGATTTCCAATCACCAGTTAACAGTGTTCAATTTCCAATATGTGTTTCATACATACACACATTGAACTTCAATGTATTCATCCTCTCACAGTGTGTGTGTTACACAGTTTTGATGTTCCCTGGAAATCTTTCAGGTCTAGAATATCTCTAGAGTGACGTTAAGGCTGTGTTGTAACTTCCATCCCACAATTAGTCAGATGTTCTTACATTGCATTACAAACTTCATGCTGTTGAACGAATAAGACAATTTGATCACTATGTAATCTACACTACAGTGATACAATTGTCAATTTCAACGGATTGCTCAGCTGCTAGTGTCTAGCTTATTTGTGAAGGTTGATTATTTGGGTCATATCATGTTAGGTTTCTCACTGCATTTTTATGACGTGACAATTGTTCTTACTCACCGATCTCAAAGAAACAAATGAACAAAAAAAATTGATTTGCCTTGTAAGAATGCCTTTATTTACTGACTGACTGAATTACAACGCATTGGTAAACCTATAGTACAAGCAATTGAGACACCATTGTTCAACGTTACTGTTCCTTACAGGCACAATAATGCAAATCAATGACACAGGCACAATAATGCAAATCAATGACATGTGAATAGCAAAGCTAAGCTATATGTGCTAACTGTCTGACTGAATGCCATGTGAATAACAAAGCTAAGTTATATGTGCTAACTGTCTTACTGAATGACGTGTGAATTATAAAGCTATAAGCAATAGGCCAACCATTGACACAGAGTTACATACACCAAACAATATTCAGGCTCCCTAGTCTGTCTCTCTGTATGTCCGTCCAGCTATGAAGGCCATAGGCCTCACCAAATGTTACCATCACAGGTGGTTGTAAAGGAGATGACACCACTGAAGAGACACACTCAGTCATTATAAGCCAACTTGAGGGAGCCTAGCAGGAGATGTTTGTGTGTTGTGTGTTTGTTTGTTTGTACTGTCTACTTATATCCAAACATCACACAAATCGGTACACAGTATCTCTATAGTCATGTGATCAACACTGATCGGTTTGATTTTCTATATTCCATCCTGATTGGCTAAGGTTGGCTTCCAAAGTTTGCAGGATTGGTCCGTTTTGAACTAAATGCCTCAAATCATGAATGCAGCTTGCGATTTCGGTGAACTTTCACACGCACGTTCCCACTAGGCCGAGGAAGAAATGAGGAGGCCGACTTGCCCCCATTTGTGTTTGTTGTCAGAGTTTGTTGGCCGAATTTTTTTTTTTAGATTAAGCCTTCACATTTTATCCAAATTTCACTCAAATCGGTACACATGATCTCTATAGTCATGTGATCAAGATGGATCTGTTTGATTTTTCATATTCCATCCTGATTGGCTGACATTGCCAATCAGGCATAACATGCCGCAAATCATGACCACAGCATCCGATTGCGGTGGAACTTTGCACGCACATTCGCAATACGTTGAAGAACAAACGCCACCCTTTTAACATTGCCCTATTATAGTGCCACCAGGGGGCCGATGTTTCTTTTTTTATATTACTCCTACACATGTTGTCCAAACATCATGCAAAACGGTACACATTATCTCTATAGTCAAGTGATCTAGATGGATCTGTCCGATTTTTATATTTCATCCTGATTGGCGAATTCCGAACATTGCTGGCCCACAATAACCTACCTGACCTGGCGGAGACCTGTGCTCCGAGGAGCACTTTTTCTTGTTTAGTCTTGCAATGGAGAGGAGTCCAAAGGAAACCAACCACCCAGTGAACCCACTGACTGCCCAGTAGATGCACTCCAGCCAAACTCCAGCCAAACAAGGCCACCGGCCTTGACAATATCCCTACCAGATTCCTCAGAGACGCAGCTACTGCTATTGCCCCCATAGTAGCCCAAATCACAAACCTATCCATCAGCCAGTGTCACGTCCCACAGGATTTCAAGTTGGCAAGAGTAATCCCTCTGCATAAAAAAAGAAGCAAATTAGAACCTGGCAACTACAGGCCTGTTTCCATCCTTTGTTCCATCTCAAAGGTTGTAGAGCGATTAATTCAAGAACAAATCAACAGCTACCTCAGCGAGCATAAACTGTTGTTTGAATTCCAATCGGGCTTCAGAACCTCCCATTCCACTGACACATGCCTGCTGTATTTGACCGACTACATCAAACGTGAGGTAGACGCGGGCAAATACTGCGGCATGGTCATGTTGGATCTCCAAAAAGCGTTAGACACTGTAAACCATTCAATTTTACTTGATAAGCTGAGGGCGATTGGTTTTGACACATCACTAAACTGGATGAGATCCTTCCTGGAGGGAAGAGAACAAGTGGTTGACATCAACGGGACCATGTCCTCATCCCTCCCGGTGAGCTGTGGGGTTCCTCAGGGCAGCATTCTAGGGCCGTTACTGTTTCTTCTATACATTAACGACATGAATGCTGCCTGTAACTGCAAATTGTTCCTGTTCGCTGATGACTCGGCACTCCTGATCTCGGGAGAGGACAAGTTGCAAGTTGAGGAGGCGCTCAGCTCCGAACTCTCAAAAATCCGTACTTGGCTTACCGATAACAAACTGTCACTACACCTTGGGAAAACTGAATCCATTCTCTTTGGGACCAAACATTCCCTCAGACAGATGGATGTAAATGATTTCAAGGTCAAAGTAGATGACACAATTATCTCTAGCAAAGAAGAGATTACCTATTTGGGTTGTATTCTTGACAAATACTTGACAGGTGAAAGCATGGCGACAAAGGTGGTCAAAAGAGTAAACCAGAGAACCAAATTTATGGGCAGAGTTTCCTCTTTTGTCAACCCTCAGGCCCTCAGGACCCTCTCTGGGGCCCTGATTCAACCACTTTTTGACCGCATATCTGAGTAAATACCTCCAAAAGGTTAGCGACACCCACAGTCACAATACCAGAGGGAGCGTTAACAACAATTTGGTACCACCCACCCATAAAACAAACATGGGCAAATTCTCCTTCTACAGCACTGCCACCCAGGATTGGAATAGTCTAACCCCATCCCTCAAATGCAGTTCGCTGGGCTAATCTAAAAGAGCCTTAAAAAAAAATCACCTTTCAGGAGGCCAAAAGAGGAGGTAGTACCATTTTCCCCGTTAGACAGCAGACCCCCCCCCCCCTGTTCTTGTACATATATTTCCCCCCTTTTTTTTTTCTTTTTTTTTTGTTGTACATAGTGTTATTTTTTTGCTGTTTTTTTGGTAATGATATTCGAACTGTGGTGCCACTTTATATGTCTATGAATTGAATACCAAGGCCCTCATTGGAAACAAGTCCGCAAGGACTTTTATGAACGGACCTGTTAGACAAAGTATTTTAAATGTAACTGTGCTGTTTTACATTTTTTTGCCTAATAAAATATTCAATCAATATTCAATCAATCAATGCAGATATTCAGCCACCCCAACTGGCCAAACACGCCAAGCCCTGTGAAAGATATCAGTGGCAGAAGAACTTCATCAGCCCTAATACCGACTTTTCTGGCCCACCTCTGACTGAAGATGTGAGTTCTCTCCACACACCACTGCAGTACTTCCGCCGGTTTGTGTCAGAAGACATGATTGATTCTCTGACAACAAACACAAATGGGGGCACGGTGGCGCAGTCGGTATCGCTGTCGCCTCACAACTAGAAGGTCCTGGGTTCGATTCCTGCCGGGGACGCTGTGGGCGCTTGGGGCGTGTCTTCTCCTCCGCGTCATTAGCGCCCATACCCTAGGGCCTACTCTGTGTGGAGTTTGCATGTTCTCCCCGTGTCTCTCAGGGTAGTTAATACCCTCACAAAAACATGTAGTAATCCTGGTCGCTATACCGCCTCCCCCATGACAGCCGGGGCGCCTGATGGCGGAGAAGGGAACTGGTTGTAATAACGTGTTCCTTCCCATAAATTTGGTTCTGGCGCTACGTCCAACCAGGGAAACTCCCCCCTGTCAGGTGACAAGAAGGTCAGTGCATGAGAAGGTCACTCTCATGCATTGAAGGAGGCATGAGCTCGGCCCTGACCTCCCTAGGCTGGTGAGGGGAGTGTAGCGCCCAGGATCACTTAGAAATTGGCACCGGGTGAAAAATTAAGGGTTACAAAATGTATTTTGGTAAATTAGACCTGTGGTGGCGCTATAACAGGCCAATGTGAAAAGGGTGGCATTTCTTCCTCGGCCTAGTGGGAATGTGCGTGCAAGTTTCCGCGGAAATCGCACGCTGTGTTCATGATTTGAGACATTTTGTTGAAAACGGACCAATCCTGCCAACTTTGGAAGCCAACCTTAGCCAATCTGGATGGAATATGAAATATCGGACAGATCCGTCTTGATCACATGACTATAGAGACACCGTGTACCGATTTGCGTGATGTTTGGATAAAATCTGTAGGAGTAAATGGGTTTTGCACAAATCGGCCTCCTGGTGGCGCTATAACAGGCTCAGGTGAAAAATTTGGGGCAGAGGTTCTGAATTGGCATCCAGGGAGTGTGTGTGCACAGTTTCGTAGCGACCGGGCCAACGGTGCCAGAGATTAGCTGGTAACACACGGACAGGACAGGACACACGGACGGACGGACAGGGGGTAAAACACACTCTCTCGCCATGCCTTTCGGCCTGGCGGAGACAACAATATCAAATTCTCTTCATAGAAGACTGCACAAAGGAAAATGTTTGGCAAACACCAAAAAAAAAAAAAAAAAAAAAAGATAAATCACATGTATGTTCTTTTTGCCCGTCTGTCCCAGGCCCCTTCCAAATACTCTGCTGTTTCTGGGACTATCACTGCTAGGATGAGGATGAGAGGGGGGTGCCTGTTTCATTTTGGGGAGCAGGTGTGAATTGTCAGGAATTGGTCTTGGGAGGAGGGCTGTTTGCAAAACTTTAGCAATGCAAATCAGAGTTGTATATTGTAATTAGGTTTCTTTAGTACATTAATTGTACCTTTTTCATATTGTTTTTAATAAAATCACAATTTAAAAAAATATGGCTTATTGATGTTACTTCATAATGTATACTGTTCTGAGGCCAAATATTATTCATAATGTATACTGTTCTGAGGCCAAATAATAAACCATAACCATATAAATGAACCCTTAATTTGTTTTAGTGAAGTATATAGACATTTGCCAGCAAGTAAAAATGGCCTATAGGAAATTCTGCTATACCGATAGACCCAACGTTGTAATATTACAACTTAAAAAAAAACGTTTTTTTTTTTTTTTACTTTAAAATCTCTTCTTCTCATCTCCAAAGTAACCTACTGCTTTTCCAACAATTATCAGATGTTTTGTTTAGGTATTATCATTCAGCCAACCATTTGAAGAAATTACAGATATACAAAAGAGAATCAACTGTGCAACTAATTGAGTGTGTGTTTCCTTACTCATGTTGATATTGCAAGATTATGTGATTACTCTGCTTTATGAATGATCAAACATTTGTCTTGTTAGAATGTGATATGTCTACCCCAGTAACAGGGGTCTGATATGCCCTAACATGTGATCCCTATACTCTACCAGGCTACACAGGTGCTTATGGTGGTAGAACATTTACCATGGTCTAGTTCACCAAATACATCCTCCGGCCTCACCTCTTTTCAACCTTAAATACATATCGGAACAACCCAAGACAATTATATAATATCTAAGATCACCAGAGTTAACTTTGGCTTTCTACTTTATCGCGTGGATGTTTGTTTCTGCGTTTGCCAGGAAATCTCTCCAGATTTTGTTTTTATGATTCAAGGTGATGTTTTCTGAATATTAATCAATACTAATTACGAACGATTAGATCTATAGATGCATGATGTTAAAGTTTGACTAAATACAGTATAGAAATATCCATTAGTGGAACTTGGTGACATAATTTACAACCATCCTTAACTGCAGACTTAACATGTATTAAAGGAATATAATAGTAACCTTCCGACACTCACACTATAATCAAACAAGGTTTCATTACAGCTCTCATCCGCAGTCCACACCCGTCCTTAAGCTTTGATCGATAAGCTATGGCCCATCATTAGGTGGACACTACATGTTTTGTTGATTTGTTTTAACAACTATTATATCATATCACAAGCGTTAATTTCTGTAACACCTTTTAATTTTCACTTTATTCCACAACACTTAACATTGTCTGCTAAACATAGAGCTCAGTTCTCTTTGATGTCGATCAGAACTGTTCTGTTCCTCCAGTAATCGCTCCTCTGACGGACTCAAGCCCACCTTCTAATTTCCGTGTCACTTCACCCCTAATATTCCTGGAAGTTCTTGCATAAAAATGTGACCCTCTGTCCAGTCGGTGCCAATATTGTGTACTAGAACACAACTATTAAGACCGCCTGGTCCGTTTATTTCCCCTGTTCTTCACGTGCCCCTTCGATCCCCCATTTAAAATGCAATGTTCTGAAATCCCCCTCCAGCCATTTAACGTTAGGATCTAGGTAGACATACCCATGTCTAGTTTATCAAATACATCCTCCGGTCACACCCATTCCAACCTTAAATACATATCAGAACAACCCAAGGAAATCATATAATATCTAAGATCCCCTTGGTTACCTCCGGCTTTCTACCTCATCACGTGGACGTTGTTGCGCCTGCCAGGGAATTACTTAAGAATAATTTTGTGATTCGAGATGTTTTCTGAAAATCAATCAATACTAATTATTAAAAGTCGGGTAAGTGGTAAACGTTTTTTTTGTTGAAAAGTTCAAGTTCTATATTCTGAAAGTAATCATTGCTGTAGAGTGTTTGTTCAGTTACAGGGGGTCTCCCTGTCTCTCCAGCTCTTCAATGAACAGAACATACATTTTTCAGGAGATGAAAACATTTCAGCCAATCAGGATCCTATAAATGTATCAGCTTCATGTTCCAGTTCCAACTTTTTCTGCTAATTTGTTTGTGTCATCACTTCCCATTTCACTTGTTTCCTGATTGAGTTCTCTATCCTGACTGAAAAAAATCAGTATCCTGACCTGAATCTTCGGTTTCTGTTTAATAAAGAGCTGGAGAGACAAATACTCCTGTTACTGAACAAACACTCTATAGCAATGAGTACTATCTGAATATAGAGCTATTTAACACTTATTTTAACGAAAGAAAATCACATACCCTACCGTTAACTAATACCCAAAGGAGGTCAGATGAACTGTTTAGATCTATAGATGCATGATTTAAAGTTGTATTAAATACTGTATAGAAATACCCATTAGTGGAACTTTACACCATCTTGATGACACAAATACATGATTACAACCATCTTTAACTGCAGGCTTTACATTTTTTAAAGGAATAGAAGATACAGAAATAGCAGTAATATGCATATCATTAATTTGTACAAATCCAATATAATAGCCAAACGGCCAAATAGTAACGTTTCAAATAATTCAATACTTCGAAGCGCTAACTGTGATGTCCAACTGACATTTAAATGCAAGTATCTTCTTCAGTTCAAAATAGTCACGATTAAATCAATATACAAATTATGAAAACAAGATAAAAGCTTATTACCCTTTAAAGTTTAGGAGACCAAATATACAGTGATCTTGTATCTGCACGATTCATTCAAAAAATGGAAATCGATAAATCGGGGACTCCAAGGGGTGTACTTGCAGATCATGTGACATACTAGTGTCATGTCCAGGGGGTGTACTTGCACATCATGTGACATACTAGTGTCATGTCCAGGGGGTGTACATCAAGTTGCCTCGCGCTACAGAAACAAGAGATAGACTCCTGCCCTATGGGCCTCATGGCTCGGCAAGGTTTACTTATTAGTCTAATACTAATCTCTCAAGAACAGATTCTGACCTGCGGTGGAATCTGTCGGAGCGGTTCGTCATAACGTGTGCGCATTGGCTACAAGTGGGCGTGCCTTCAGATCAGGAAGGAGGCCACGCTTTACCCAATCAAATGTAGTGGGTGGGATTCACGTGTCCATCCACCCTCCCCCCTCGAAACTAGCCGAAACTAATTTAACAATAGCATCCTCGGAGCGGACAAAACCACGGAAAGATATTCACATTTTAAATTACTCTTTCATCATAGAAACAAGTGGGCTTATAACCAAACCCATCCATGTTCTCTGGGAGAAGTGGTGTTAGTGTTCCGTGTAGAAATATTGTTAGTGGGAATGAAAACGGAGTCGCACCAACCGGAAGTGATGCGCTGTAGGCAGACATGAAACCGGTGTTTCCCTGCGCACTATGCTTCCATTATCCTCCGGCCAGACTCCACAGACAATATCAGAAACAGAGGTCGCTGTTTTTCATTTTCTGTGGGGTCTGGCTACGCGAGACTAGTCTAATACTGCTACCCAGCTGGGTGTAAGCCCATGCCATGCCTGTCATAGCCAGTTGATACATTTATGGCTCCCTTCTCTATTTATACATTTTCTCAAATTCTCCTTGTCATTGCTTACTGTCTTCCTCATATGTCCTTGAGTGTCCAGTCAGCTTCTACTTTTTGATGTTTGTCATACCTTTTGGGCTGACCCCATGTCCAAATGACCTTTAGTCTAATTATCTCCCATAATCACTTAAAAGGGTTATGGTTTTTTTTCCCCTCCCCAAATTAGCACAAACATGTCAAAATAATCGTACACAAGTAAAATGTTCTCACATGATTAAACCCTCACTTTAACATAATTCATTTTCTGACATAATTAAGGTTCTGTAACACAACCAGATTACACATCAGATTGCAATCCATCCATCTCTTTGCGAAAATAGCTGGCAAGGCCCTCTCATGGCCTAATGCGTGTCAAGTAACATTCCAGCACCTCTGTCTTGCGGTCTTACAGTAACTAGAGGTTTGGGCCGCTTCGCTAGATGTTTTTTCCCTTTGAGTGGTCCTCCTCTCCCCTCCTCTGCTCTCCCTCCTGTCCTCTACTCACCCCTCCCCTCCCCTCCCCTCTCCTCCCCTTCCACTCCTCTCCCTCCTCTCCTCTACTCACCCCTCTCCTCCCCCCCCCCTCTCCTCACCCTCCCCTCTCCTCCCCCCTCACCCCTCCCTCTCCTCTATTCCCCTCCTCTCCTCTCCAGACTGTGCTGTCTCACAGTCTGCTGTGGCATTTAGCAACAACAGCTTTACTAATAGCATTATACTATAAAGGGATTTGTTTCATTCTTCATTATTGTAAGCTTATGACCATTGTTTAGTAGGCCTAAAAAGCGGAAATGGAGGCCCCATGTCACCTGCCCTGGGCTGGGATTTGCAATAAGGGGTCCAAGGTAGCTACGGCTAAGGGAAGCAGGGCTGAAAAGCTGATCTAAAAGCCACGTCTTATTTGAATAAGGTGTGAGTGTGTGTGTCTGGGGCTGTTTGACAAACAGTTTCCTCCTGTTTCAGATGTTCAATATGATCAAGGTAGGTCTACCACCCGGCTCACTAGCTGCCCTACCACCCGGGGCCTACCAGCCGCCCTACCACCCGGGGCCTACCAGCCGCCCCCACCAGTCGCCCTACTAGCCGCCCTACTAGCCGCCCTACCAGCCCTTCCACCAGCCGCCGGCCCAGCAGCCGCTCTATCAGCCACCCTACCAGCCGCCCTACGAGCCGCCCTACCAGCCATCCTATCAGCCGTCCCACCAGGCCCTTTTGGCCTTACATGAGTCCTCAAGTGTGTTTTTAGATGAGATGACTGACCAAAGTCTTTGCCACAAACAGTACAATTAAAAGGCTTTTCCCCTGTATGAGTCCTCATGTGTGTTCTTAGATGACCCATTTCACGACAACTTTTCCCACAAACTGTACAAGTAAAAGGCCTTTCCCCTGTATGAATTCGCATGTGTAGATTCAGTGCTGCCATTTGACCACAGCCTTTGCCACACACTGTACAAGTATAGGGCTTTTCCCCAGTATGAATCCTCATGTGTGTTTTCTGATTAGCTATTTGGCTAAAACCTTTGCCACAAACTGTACACCTGAAAGGCTTTTCCCCCGTGTGGGTCCTCATGTGTGTTTTTAGATGACCAGTGTCGATAAATGCTTTACCACAAACCATACAAGTAAAGGGTTTTTCACCTGTATGAGACCTTGTGTGTGTTTTTAATTCACTCTTGTGACTACAGCCTTTGCCACAAATGGTACAACTAAAAGGCTTTTCTCCTGTATGAGTCTTCATGTGAGATTTTAGATGAGCCTGTTGGGCAAAGCCTTTTTTGCAAACTGTGCAAGTAAAGGGCTTTTCCCCTGTATGAGTCCTCATGTGTATTTTTAGATACTCCTTGTGACAAAAGTCCTTCCGACATACTGTACAACTGAAGGGCCTTTCTCCTGTATGAATCATTGTGTGCACTTTCAGTTGTGACTTTCCTTTATACTTTTTGCCACACTCTGTACAACTAAAGCATTTCTTCCCTGAATGACTTCTCAGGTGTGATTTTAGATGACCCAATTGACTAAAACCTTTACTGCAAACTGTACAGATAAAGGGCTTTACCCCTGTATGAGTCCTCATGTGTATTTTTAGAACATCCTTTCGACCAAAACCTTTTCCACAATCTCTACACGCAAAGGGCTTTTCTCCTGTATGAATCATTGCATGCACCTTCAGACGTTGCTTATTATTATTAAACCCTTTGACACACGTCTTTCCTGTGTGGAGGAGCTCCTCATCACTAGTTGGTTGTGATGTTTCACAGTCATCTTCATCAGCTCGTGTTTTCACTTCCTCTCTTGTTCTCTTTGTCTTTCTTCTGGAGTTACTCGCCTGCTGTTCAAGGGAAACCTCTTTACACAAAGGGAGGAGCAGGGAGTCTGGGGAAAAAAATATGACAGAGAACAGCATACATATTATTGTCTTTCGTTCTTGCAGTGTTCCCTCAGTTTTATAGCTTTGGTAGTTGCAAGACCTTCAGCTCTAAATGCATTATGCATTTCCAAAACATGTGTCAATCCTTTTTTATCAGCCAACACATGGGGGTTGGTGTGTTTTCTAACGCACGCTCATGGTGGTGTAAATTGAACAGTATTGCAGGTAGGCGTAAACAACAGAGCCGGTCGAATTTGCTGTGGGAACACGCCAACAGTGATATGTTTGGGAAGACACAATATATAGACATATTGACATGCCTCAGCTGTTCAACATAGAAGGTTGTTTTTGATAGTCCAGTTTTGATAGGTCACCATGTTCCCTCATAGACATGTTTCTCTTGGTCGCATGTGACTTCCACGGCCCCACCCGGACAGCAGAGACACAATCATCCAGACATATATCAAACCTGATTGATAATTATAGGGGTGGCCCTAATTGTCTGTGAGCAGATCTGGAGGTCTAAGATTGGATCTTTGGACGCATCACACTACTGGTCAGATAATGTCTTCTGGTCACCCTGGACCCAATATATGTTGCACGTACGTGCCGTCTTATGAGGCAGTAGATCTAATTGAGGTCACCCGAAGATGAGCCCAAATCAGCCCTGCTCATGACCGGTAAGGATAATTCCTTTTAACAGGTCGTTCATGAAAGTCCTTGCGGGCTTGTTTCCAATAAGAACCTGTGAGCAATTAGGGGTTAAGAGTCTTGCTCAGGGACAAATTTCATTTCATCGACACATATGCTGGCCTGGCCTGGAATCGAATCTGGGGCAACCAGGGACTCTGGCTCCCTAGGCGGGCTCACTAACCATTCAGCTATGGCCGCCCCCTTAGTGTAGTGTAGTGACCATTCTCTGTCACCCACCTCTGACAAGGTCTCATGTGTGGCCTCCTTTGTCGAATAACGAATAACGAAACGGCCGAGGGCACGAGACCTGCTATCCTCCTGTAGGTTGTGCGTGTGACCTTGTGGCCCACTCAGAACCGTGCCAGGCATGACTGTACATAGGAGATGGGCAACCAATACGGACGTGCTCGTCCAGCTTTTAGCTTGTAGCTAAAGGCTAGCACGCAGAACGTGTCGCCAGCGCTTCAGGGGAACAAATCAGAATCCAGCCAGGGAGTTTCCTGTCTGGAAGTTTATCAAGATAATGCTTCCGTGTTCACGATAGAGGGCGCTCTCCCATAGCGAGACCTCGAACCTCGAATGTATAACTTGTATTCTATCATTAATACAAAGCATTAACAACCTTTGAGACAAAACATACATACCGGTAATCTAAATCTAATCTAATGCAAAGCTACCGGTCAAATAACAGGGAAACAAAAAATAATAATAATCTGTAGCAAAATGTTGATGTGACATGTTCCCTATAAGGACAATACAGTTTAGCAAAAAAATTAAATCAACATGCTCATAGACAATGCGTACACAGCAGAGAAAAGGTGAAGATGTCACTTGACACAAGTTGAAAATAGACTATCTTGACTTATAGAGTGTAATTTAACATAATTTAACCAACACACATATGGATGGACAGAGAAAGTGTAATCTACTGAAGCCTTTTTTATTACTAAAAAGGTAAATAACTAGACTAACTTGTAAAACGTGTGGACTATATCAATAGCAAAAGTGAAGACACAGTTTGCAGCAATCTGCTATCGCACACACACCCCACGCACACACACACACACACACACACACACACACACACACACCACTACACTTATCCACGCCCACGGCCATATACAGACGGTAACGTAAAGGCTGTGGGGCATTTATATTTGGCTTTTTATTTTCTTTTGATTAACCAAGGTATACATTCAATTGTGAATAACCTGTTAGGAGGAACAGTGTACTGTGCATATTGACTGTCTGTGACTGACGCTAAACTGTGTGGTATTGTGGAAACTGTGGACTGGATTTTGGGTGTGGGCTGGGACTAGTTTCAATACAAAGTCAAACTGAAATTTTCCGAGTCTGTGTGTTTATTGAGTTTTCTTTTTTGGGTAACCTATCCCTGGTTGTATGGTTTTAAGGTTCAATTGGTTTCTACTAATTTTCTATTTAAATCCTGTGTAAGGTTGGCTTTTTAAAAAAGTGTTTTTTTGTCCAAACTGGACTAGGCTTTGGCCTAACTGGCACACCGAACATCAAAGTCAAACCGTGGAGTTGAGTCATTACATTTAGTTTGACTCTAACACATACATGCTTGTACATCGTCTATTTCCACAATCTTTGCGTCTTTCTTATATTATTTGACAATTTGGCATATTTGTAGGTATTAAAAAAAGTTAAGTTAATAGTACATACCTATCCTGTGCAACTTTACTACAGGTTGCAGACTTGCATCAAGCAGTCCACGTCCCTGGTCCATCTCTCGCTGTTCCTCTAACAACATTGAATATGTTTTGGAAGCCATCTCTCTTGATGCTGTAGATGTCTCTCTGTCATGGCCTGTGGAAATCATCAGTAGAAATAACTCTTAGTTAACGCTAGTTAACGCACATGATTGCACACAGAGGTGACACTACTGCGCATGCGAGACGACGTGCAGAGCAGTGGTGTACAGTTACTAAGTACAAGTACTCAAGTACTGTACTTAAGTACAAGTTTGAGGTATTTTTTACTTTACTGGAGTATTTCCAACTTTTACTTCTACTCCACTACATCTCAGAGGCAAATATTGTACTTTTACTCCACTACAATTATTTGAAAACTTTAGTTACTAGTTACTTTGCAGATAGAAATTATTACATTATAAAACATACAAATACCAACTTTAGCCCTGTTTTGTACCTAGGCTATTTTCAAACATTTTAGTACTTTTACTTTTGGTACTTTAAGTACATGTTTATACCAATACTTTTGTACTTTTACTCAAGTAAATTAAGAATTCCGGATTTTTACTTGTAACTGAGTACTTCTACATGCAGTATTAATACTTTTACTTAAGTAAAACATTTGAGTACTTTTTCCACCACTGGTGCAAACTGCACCACTGAGGCCCAAAATAGGCCCCGCCCGTCACATTTCCCAAACCGGCAGAAGGGGTGAAAAGGAAGTATGCGCTGGGTGAGCAACTCCATACAAGTGAATGGGTGGGGATTTCCGGTGCCCTCTATTATTTTTTACTCCATGGTCAGAACCCGTGGTCTAATAGGCCAGGCCAGCAGAACGCACACGGCACTCGCCCGCTGGGGCCAGTGAAGATAATGCCTCACAAATGAATAAAACACTACATACCTATCCTGTACAACTTTACTACAGGTTGCATCCTTGCATCAAGCAGTCCACGTCCCTGGTCGATCTCTCGCTGTTCCTCTGACAACGTTGAATATCTTTTGGAGGCCATCTCTCCTGAAGCTGTACACGTCTCTGTGTGGTGCTCTGTGGAAATCAACAGTAGACATACCTTTTAGTTATCATTCATCAGCAACCTTACATACCACAGAGAATATCACTGAAGGGCTTCAACAATGCACTGGTAGTTGTATGTTCAAACAACTACCAGTGCACGCACGCACGCGCACCAGGGTTTCCGTTAGCCGGTATTTACCGGCCATTGACCGGTAACATTTTTAATTGGCCGGTAAATATAAACACCGCCGGCCACCGTGGCCGGTTGGGAAAATGCTGTTATTAGGCTATTTTATCATTTAAGCCTATTATTAATATTATTATTTGCATAAAGTAGTTGGCTACAACCATTACAATAATCATTTAAAGTTTTTATCATGATCTGACTGTGTGGTTTAATTCCGACAGCCTGCTCGGCTGCTGCTGTGCGCTGCAGTTATAGAATAGCCTATTCGTTGTACGATGGTGTCGCGCGTTGAAAATATCAGAGCTACAAGCTCACAGCACGTCGCAACGCGCCGCTTTGTGAGCTTGTATGTCTGCTATTTTTGATACGACACAACACCGCTAAGAGACACAGCTGTGTCTCCTCCTGATCAGTGCTGAGTAGGGTGGTTCGCTCGGGTGTTGATAAACAGAACCGGGATTTTCCGAGGTGATAGAATCTGAACCAAGCCGAACCCAATTAATTATCGATAAAGGGACCCGTCCCGTCCCGAACACGTGTGGGTGGTGGATATTATGCAAGCACAGTTACTGCAATGGATAAAGTGGTGAACGTTGGTGAAAGCAACTATAAAGGCAAGTAATCAACCTCGCGCAAGGCCACATATATCATGACATATATAATTAATGTTAACAAAACAAACCAAAACCTACTTTTGCAAATCAAGGTTGAATGAGAATCGATGTAAAGCCCAAAATATATATTAACTTGTTTATACTGTGCGACGGTGTTGCGCAGGGAAACCACAGCCCGCAGGGTTATTAGGACTCTTTACACCCTCGCCCCCATTTTTCAGGCGGACCAGCGGTTCTTGTATTCTTGTATTTGTTTTACTAAGGATATGGGTAGAAATAGGTTTAGGATTAGGTATAGTTTTACTGAGGTTAAGATCAGGAATAAGGTTAGGGTTAGGCATAGTTTACTGATATGTTTAGGAATACCAGGCGAATACCGCCGGATTTTCCCCGGGGCGACTGTTTTGGGGCGAGCGTTTT
Organism: Gymnoscopelus microlampas; assembly: GCF_963454915.1. Classification (NCBI taxonomy): domain Eukaryota; kingdom Metazoa; phylum Chordata; class Actinopteri; order Myctophiformes; family Myctophidae; genus Gymnoscopelus; species Gymnoscopelus microlampas. The sequence goes on from NC_139952.1 coordinate 1,466,775, forward strand.
GGTATTCGTCTGCTGCGTGTTCAGCAGCGCAGCAGCGCAGCTCTAACGTAACGAGGTGTAATGAGCCCAATCAGTTGTTGGGTGCATGTATGCAGTGCAAACACGCATGTGGCGTTAATTATAATATGGCCGGTAAATGTATTCTTTGGCCGGTAAAATATAATCCTGCCGGCCATGGTGGCCAGCCCCAAAAATGCCTAGCGGAAACCCTGACGCACACACACACACACACACACACACACACACACACGTGAGCGCCGGCAAAAACAGCTAATTTGCAAGCTCACAACGGCTGCATGCATCCCACCCCACGATATAAAACAAAAACACCTGCAGACTTGTGTCACATGTGCTGCGGTTCCCTACTTGTTCCTAACCTTCGCGTGAAAATACAATAATGGAGCAAGCAGCTTTCCTTATGTCAGCATCAGTTTTAAACAGCACTGCCAGCCCAGTACCTCCATTTGTTTATTGAACGGTCAAAGCTTAGCTTACTACGCGCCAAGTTGGACGAACGTAAACCCTTAACCTCCGGTTGGTGGACTTCAAAATAAGAGCACTTTGTCAAGTTATGGGAAATTAAGTGTCTTCAGGTCTGTGGAATATAAAATAAGAGCACCGTTGGCCTATATGCTGTTTTCACTTTTCAAGTGTGAACCCATAGTCATATCCATAGCTATTTACTAGATATTTGGCATACATATTGAGGTATGAGATTCTTTATCGTGCAGCCCCAGAATTCGCAAGTAGAAAGTAACAAATAAGTGTTAAATTGAACGGTAATTACTATTTTGCTTATCATTATCAAAGGACGATTTACTTTTCGGGTAAGTGGGCAATACCTGTGGGCAAGTAGAACATGACCTGTACTTGCCCGACGGGCAAGTGCCTCTGAGACCTTAGTGTCAACCCATGCCTTGCTCTATTATTTTATTCTGTCTCCTCTGCTTCATGTCTTCCCATTTCAACTTTGTTAAAACAAAACTCATACAACGTAGTCAGAACCCTCGGAAATGCTCCACTTGCCATGGACACAACTCTGACAAAGGATAACACTGTTTTAGTCACAAATGCACCTGAAATGTAATCTGTGCAACCTAAAAATATAATTGAGAGCACCTGTGCGACTGGCAATAATTACTGTGGTGCGACCAAAATGGTATGTCGACTCTGAACCCAAACAAGCGCTCCTTGCCACCGGGGGGAAAAAAATAATCTGCCGGTGCCTTCCCCTCTGTGCCTGCAGTAGCTCTTAGGGCGGATTCAGACTGGGTCCGATTGGTTCGAACCGTTCCCGAGTACGATTGGCCTCTCCCAGCTGGCCAGCATTCACATTGGCCAAAATTATTCCGTACTCGAGTACACTTAATTCAACAGTAATGGTAAATATGTGCCTCATGGGGGCGCTGTTGACTATGGGGCTTTGGGAGATAGAGAATGTCATTCACAGAAGAAGAGTCACTTGTCATTCACAGAAGAAGAGTCACTTGTCAGAGTGCAGAGTGAATAATAAAGTTTGACTGTGTTCCTGACGTTGTCTTGAGTTATAATAACAGAACAACAATACACAACCAAAGCAGTGTGTGTGCGTTGGTCTTAGAAACCTCAAAATGTAACGTTGTCTCTCGCGTCTGTTATTATCAATATGATCGTGACGTCACTGATGCATCCTTGGTATTTTAGCAGTGGCGTCACAGACTAATCCTTGGTATATTTATCCTTATATACACGTTCGCTACACATGTGTTTTTTGTTTATGTTTTTCCACGGCTCGCGCTACTCAAACACTAGCGGGATTATTATTTCTTGTCAACATTCAAGTAGAACTATGAGAAGGTATAACCCAGCAAAAATAATGTGTCATTATGAAAATATATACATGATATATGATTAGCAGTCCACTTCCTCCTGTCGGTACGGATGGATTCACATTGCAGCGTTCCGCTCCCGAGTGCGCAGCAATCGGACCTGAGACTACCTCCCCAGGTGGTTTCAGGTACGGTACGTACGGTGTTGCGTTACAGGGAACGGTACGCTACATTCACACCACCACAACATTTGCCATGTGATCCGGGGTGCGCACCCGGGACCATAGTCTGAATCCGCCCTTAGAGCTAGAGCGTGGAGGACTGTTGATTCATTGACACAACGGAGCAGAGAGACGGTGAGCGCTGCTGCTCTGACATTCTAGAGCGTTATGTGTGATCTCACCACATGTCAGAAAGTTCACTATTTCAAGTATTTTAAGTTGAGGAAGGATCCGAGCCAGCTACGGAGAGAAAGACAAACAGTGTCTGTGAATGAGAAGGAGAGACGGGGCTGCATTCGCGCACGCATGTGTGTGTGTGTGTGTGTGTGTGTGTGTGTGTGTGTGTGTGTGTGTGTGTGTGTGTGTGTGTGTGTGTGTGTGTGAGAGAGACTGTCTGAGCTAGGCAGAGATCGAGTCATAGGAACATGTGGCTGGTATAATTGTTTCTTTTGAATCAGAATCTATTTGTAACATATTGAGAAATGTCATTTGACAAAACAGAAAACCTGATCGGTTCTCACAATAGAAGTGAGTAGGATATACGCAATATGGCCAAATGACATACACGCTCACATACCATACACCTTACATTGTAATTATTTAAAAATAATAGTTAGAGGCCAAAAACCTATAAGTAGTATGCACTTTAACCGCTAGGCCATAAGCACCCCAGAAATAAATAGTTGTATTGTTCTGTTCAACATACAGCTTGTAGATCAGCTCATTTCTGTATTTTTGTGTGACACCGTGGTTAAACACAGCACATTATCCCTACGGGTACCACTTTACTTAAAGGTCTTGTCTGTAATATAATGGAAATTGGAAATACTCAAGTAAAGTACAAATACCTAAAAAAAAAGTACAGTACTTAAGTAAAAGTTACTTTCCACCACTGCAAATAAATAAAAGTGTAACGGTGTAGCTAGGGATGGCCAAATGGAGACATTTTATTAACCGATTAAATCGATAACCGTTAAGACCGTTTTTTTTCCTTTTTTTTTTTTTTTTTTAATGGCCAAAATACATTTTATTTCAAAAGGCCAAGTCTACATAGTTTGTTGTGTGTCTCCAGCAGAGTTTCTAGTGTCTCTATCTCTCTGGAAGAGGTTGCACATGAACTCTGCAGCCGCACTGAGGCGCTCCAACACAAACAATGCCAATACAAAGACGAGAAAGAAGAAGAATAAAGTGGAAGTTACGTGAGGTTGCAGGTGTCGACTTGGCCAAAAAACAATAAAAAACATTTTTGCCCATTTAAAAAAATAATAATTTAACGATTAATTTTAATCGTTAGTATTAATCGGTTGCCGATTTAACGGTGGTTAACGGTTGGCCATCCGTAGGTGTAGCCCACATTGTGTCAATCTTACCTCCAGAGCTGTCACTGAGGCTCTTGTCTTTGACTCCGTTTGCTTCAGGCCCCTCCCTGTCAGCCTGGGAGAGGCTATCAGGAGCCATGCACACGTCTTTAGGCTGAGACTGGGCACCCTGGCCGTTGGTGGACACCTTGCTTCCCTCTGGCTGAGAACCGCTCCTCTTTTGTTGTGTCGACGGCAATGCGTCCTTTTTCTGGAGCGGCCCAGGGCTTCTCTCGCTTTCAGACCCCACGATGAGGCTGCCGCCCTCCTCCCTCCCTTCCATCTTCAAAGGCTCAGGGGACAACACTTGGCTCTGGGAGAGAGCCAGGCCCAGAGCCGAGCCCTCACTCCCCAATATGTTCTCTCCTTCCTTCACCATCCCCTCCTCCACTTCTTCTTCTCCAGCCTCGTCTTCCTCATCCATCACGTCTTGATCTAGTGACATCGACTGACTGGGAACAGTAGAGAATTGTCCGCGCTTCAGCAGCGACTGAGTGTTTAACTCGCTCTCCGTAACGCTCACCGAGTCCCTGCTTGATGTCTGAGAGAACACAGACTCCGTCCTGACACCTTCACTGCTGTGTTTTAATGAGGAGGGGCCGGCTTTGGGTTCGGCCGCCGTTTTCGGAGGGGAGGCTCCTCTGACTGAGGCGTGACATCGTGCTGCTCTCTGTGTTCACAGTGAACTGCAAGGGCAAAGCGGACGGACTTGACTCAACGGACGGCGATGGCTTCTGGTCACGCAAGGATGGTGTCACCGGCTTCCTTTGTGTGTTTCGTGGAGCCACGCTGCTGCTAGTGGTGGTGGTGCTCACAGCAGCCAGGCTCTGGGTAGCGCCTAACACATCCTGGGGAGGAAACAGAACAGAGAAATGAATGAGTACTGTACTTAAGTACAATTTTGAGGTATTTGTACTTTACTTGAGTATTTCCAATTTCCAAAACTTTTACTTCTACTCCACTACATCTCAGAGGAAAATATTGTACCTTTACTCCACTACATTTACTTGAAAACTTTAGTTACTAGTTACTTTTCAGATATACATTATGATATAATGAAACATACATAAACTTTTTTAAACCTAGGCTATTTTCAAATATTTAGTACTTTTACTTTTGGTAATTTAGGTACATTTTTTTTGGGTCCACGGTTTACAAATTACATATCATTTCGGGTAGTCCTTCACATGAAAAAGGTTTTAAGCACCACTGATATTATAGCAACATAAGCTTTTTCGAACAACTGTTTTTTTTTTAGATTTAGAAGACATTTGTAGAATCCCCACAAGCAAAGATTTGAGTTTCAAATGTTCGGTTATAAAATAATATATATATTCAAAGATTTGCAAAAAAAATGTGATTTTCAAAAAATATTAGATCTACAAGCCCATAACGTAGTGGGTGCCGCGCTATGAGCTTGTATATCTGCTATTTTTGAATAGCCAACTTAGGGCAACTTAGTCTATCTATATATACATTTCTAAACCCAAAACCCCCCAAAAAAAACCTGCCACTGTGTGGGACTAAACACAAAAACAACATATCAATGTCACTAACAAGACACGCCACAACGTGCAGAATTACTACGCGCAGTCTGTAGGCCACTTCATACTGCTCAGCACACATCTGCCCCCTCGCAGCATAATTAATTGCGGCCAACACAAACTCACAACATTACAGTCGGCCATGTTGTTCCTTAGCGTCATCGCCGACCACCGCCCAACGAGACCCAAGTGAGGTCAGACAACACACTCCATATTTGGGCATAGCTCCATTGGGAACATCTCCTATTATGGCATTATATATTATAGTCCTATACTACATTTCTAAACCCAACACCCACAAAAAAAACCTGCCACTGTGTGGGACTAAACACAACAACAACATATCACTGTCACTAACAAGACACCCCACAACGCGCAGAATTACTACGCGCAGTCTGTAGGCCACTTCATACTGCTCACAGGTCTGCCATGCCGGATGTCACTAATCCCGAAGTGGAGTTTTGGTCATTGCAACGGTAATGCATGTCACCTGTTTGTACAATGCGTGTTTCCAAACCCTGGAGTGGATTTAGGGGAACACAATACTTTCTCTCACACTGTGAGGTGGCTGTAACGTGGATCTGCGACGTGGACGACGCGTGGCACTAGACGTTCGGGCCGCGTATTGATTCACCATTGACAAACATAATGATTGGTTGATAGTTAATCTGCTACCTAATAAATATCAGACAAGATGGTGGTCTGATGGTGCAAGACAAAATGGCAACCATAGCCAAAAAAACATATATACAAGTAGATGAACCGCTCCAGTTTTCTGGATACGTTCACTGCGTTACGCCAAACACGTGTTGCTGGAAGCGGTAGAAATTATTTCAATTTCGTACTGCAAATCACCAGGGATGAATTCATCCCTGGAGTTTCATTCATCACAGGAAGACAGCAACAATTCGTACAGGCCGAACAGCAGGGAACTCCAGTGCAACTCAAACGAGTAAGAAAGAATGATAGTACTTGATAGTCTAATTAGTATACTAATTAAAAAAAGTCTACTAATTAGATTAGTATCTAATTAGTAGACTTTTCTTTATAGTTTTCAGTATAAGCCAAGTATACTCAAGTATACTAGTTTTAAGTCTATATCTGTTGAGTATATAAAAAGTCAACTTAAAGTATACTGTCTTATTTTTTAGTATAAAAGAAGTATACTTATAGTACACTTTAATAAACTTTTTTTTTTTTTTTGCTAAGGGTAATGAAAGGGATATTTCACTTTCAAACATGTTTTAGGTCATTTTACCATCTACCTCTGGCTTTTATAAGAAACCCAAAGTTTTGAAGTTGCTTAATTTAGCATTTAGATATTTGATATTTATTTAAGCTGCCATGCCTTCTTCCTAATCAAAGCAAACTCAAATTCCATTTTAACCATGATACATTAATCGAAAACACCCATCATTGGTTCCGGTGACTGTCCTTCTAATACATAAGGGGCCGTGGTTTTTCAAAAACTGTTTTCATTTATTTTTATGAAATTAATGAAAAAAATAATAAAGAAATCTTTTAAAATAATGACAAAAGTAGTCTAATTGTAAAACCACAGCTCGCAAGTATTAGTACAATATCAATCACCAGAACCAAAAATGGATATTTTCACCTGATTCGGATGCTATCAATGCATAGAATGGGAGATTATCACGTTCTATCAGACCATTGAATGGGCGAAGTAGGCGACCTACCGTCTACCCCGCGATTTATCAGACCATTCAGTGGGCGTAATCAGGAGCTACTGACCTACCGACTGAGATGACTTAAATACTTTAGTTTCGGTTTTGGTTTTGGTTGTTTCGGTTTCGGACCATGACGGAGGCGCGCAGTCTCAGGCGAGGTGGAGCCCCGCGACGGGCCACCGAAGGAGCTAAGGCGACTGAGTTGCCGTCCGGAGCGGTGCGACCCTCGCCTGTGCCTACTCAGCGCCGTTCGAGTTATGTACCGATATGGACAGAATCGTAAATATTGTTGTGGGGACTGCTCCGCCTCCGTCGGTAGGTCAGTAGCTCCTGATTACGCCCAATGAATGGTCTGACAAATCGCGGGGTAGACGGTAGCTCGCCTACTTCGCCCATTCAATGGTCTGATAAAACATGATAATCTCCCATTCAATGCATTGATAGCATTCGAAGCCGGTGATATTTTCGATGAATCCAAGAGGCCCAAGTAAACAGTAAAATGAACCAAATATGTTTGAAAGTGAAATATCCCTTTAAATACCATAAGTCTGGTAGTGATAGGCTTACCATGCATGTTGACATCATGTAGCGTATACATGCTTTACATTACGAACATTTTGTTCCAATATGTAACCTTTTGGGCTAAATAGCCTATTGTAGTGCACAAATGTATAGAACTATTATATTAAACTTATATGCTGAAATAGAAACAATATGGAAGAATTGACTAACAGTGAATATCAAATCCAATTAAAGCATGCTTGCAACTATATTGTTCACATTCATAAATAGTCCTATTAAGCTACTATTACTAGACAGCCTAATTGAAAAACAGCCATGTATATAACCCTGTTTCAAACCTCTACCTCTGCTATACAGCTCCAAGACGAGGTCCCACTGGGCTGACCGGTAACGGTACAACACCGGCAAGTCCTCTAAACCTACAAATGTTTGAACATTTTGCTAACTTCTATCTTTTTAGAACAGAGCAAAACAACTGCTTACATCACTTATTCAGTCACACTGTGCCATGTTTCCCACTCAACTCAGAAAAACGCCCTACATCAGTTGCCAGTACTGCTCCCGGTTCGGCTACAATGGGAAAACATGGCCACAGGCTGACTAAATAAGCGAATTAAGCGGTTGTTTCGCCCCATTTTCAAAGGTTAGGGTTCCACAAAATACTCAAACATCTGTAGGTTAAAAGGACTACCTTTAGTTTTTGGCTACAATGTGGCCAAAGGGTAATCTACGGACCCTTTGCATGTGTTCTACCGCTGCCGGTAGCCAACCCAGTGGAACCTCATCTCAAAGCTGTATAGCAGATGGAGAAATTTGTAATTGAGCTACAGCTGACAGAGAAATTCCGATTGGAGCTATAAAATCTGCAAGATATGTTAAATACTGTTGTATACCCTAAAAGAACATCACAAAGATAGCATATTCAATTATATGCATCTAACTTGACTGGCAAAATAGCACAACCTACTGCAAATTACATTAAATATATTCCAGCATATAATTAGTAAATAGAAACATGCATATATATATTTTCTTGACTTTCTGAAAATTTGCATTTTTATGAAAAAACTTATAACTGTCTTTTTTCCTTTTCTCAGGTCGGACAAATCTGTGCTAAAGTAATCTGTCAAGGAGAAGGATCTCAGCTACCAGACTTCTATGGCCAACGTGCAGAAAAGAAAGACTTCTACGTGGCAGATGAAACGGGAAGAATCAAGTTGACAGTATGGGATCACCTTATTGCCCTTCTTGAAGAAGGCTCCTTCACCATTAGCAATGTGTCAATCCGCAGATATGACAACATCACATCATTGACCAGCACTTCAACAACAACAATTGTACGTTGTGACGACATCGACATTCCTGAACACATTGCTCGAGCAGATGACCTAACTCAGCCAAATGTGATCCGTTCAAATGGACATAGAAGGAGTAAATCTTTCCGAAACCAACCAATGCCCATTATGTAGAAAAAAGCAAGACTCATTTAATGCATGTGCAAAAACCCACAAATGCGATAACAAAATTTGCAAAAACCTACAAAGAACACCATCATATATCACCATGGTATCTGGCACTGTAGTTTCAAAAGTACTGAGGACAAAAGAATGCTTAACAGACTGATATTACCAATGTCCGCACTATCAAACTATCTAAAAGACAACCGTCTCACACACATGCTGAGCGACCTGATGGCCCTAGAAGAACATTTCCTCGAAGGCGAATTCTTAATTGAACATACTACTTCTAATCAAATCACTAAAATCGCCAAGAAACCTGAAGACTCAAACTCCACGCTAGATTCAGACGTTGATGACATTCTTTGATGGTATTCTTACATTCCCTGGCCCAAATTGAAGACCATGATCTAGAACGGGACGAACAAAAAAACGAAACCCAGGACCAACAAAAAGATGAAACCCAGGAAAACCAACCAAAAACGACAAACCTGAGTAAGGAATTGGAGGGTAGTCAGGGCACAAAGGTTGACCCACTCGCCGGTTCATCAAAAGCAAGCAATTATGAACCACCTAGACCGTCAAGGTGAACAAACTAACTACAAAAAGAAAACCAGCGAGACCATCTACCAGATAAGGCCTATATATTTTTGTTTTTTTTGTATATTTACTCAGCAAAACATCTAAATAAGGCCTAGATAGTTTGACGCTTTTTAAAATTGACTTTATTTAAGTCGCCATTTATGGAAGACGAGTATCAAATGTCAAGGAAGTTGATGTTAAGTTCTTACTAAATGCACTCAAAGTTCCTTGTTCTGTTGACTGACTTGCTGGCATTTTTCCATGATAGACTCCAAGAAAATCCTTATTTGAAAAATTACATTAAAATGTCTTTAAAATGACATTAAATTCTCTTTCAACAGCCTAATGGCTTAACTTGTGTTTTTTGAAAAAAATATATACATTTCCTTGGATAAACATGTGGTATTTCTTTCTTAATCTCAAAGTACTAATTGCACTCTAGATTAAAATATTGTTATATTTATAAAATAGTAATTTATAAAAGTTCAATATTCAACTATCCTATCTGATCTGCAAGTACAAGAAAAGGATTCAATATACCGTCGGTGTCCAGGACGAACCAGCTAACTCCTTTTTCTTTTTTTTTCATAAATCAATGCTATTGAACACCATTTGCGTCTGTGCAAAAAAACTCCATTGGATCCTCAAACTGTCCATCAAAAACAAACAACGCCCCCTCTCTCCTCTGTCTCTCCAGTGCTGCCTTTTAACAGCTTATGATCTTCTCATCCTTTTCAGTCCACAAGCCCCCATTAATGTATAGAACACTGATGTGTGTCAGTTATGAAAATGTTTAATTTACTACAATTTGATACAATACATGATGGGAATCCCTGCTTCATCTCTCTCTCTCTCTCTCTCTCTCTCTCTCTCTCTCTCTCTCTCTCTCTCTCTCTCTCTCTCTCTCTCTCTCTCTCTCTCTCTCTCTCTCTCTCTCTCTCTCTCTCTCTCTCTCTCTCTCTCTCTCACTCAAAGGGTCAACTTTTTAGTACTATTTTACATTGCACATTGGAATCCTGGAAGCTCTGGTCCATAGCATTACAAGGAGTTCTCAACACTACGGTCCTGACCCAGAACGGCATCTTCTGATGAATGTAGGTCCTAATGAGTTGTAATGGTGGTGTAACATCTAATAAACAACACACAACCACACACTGTGTTCTTATATCTAATAAACAACACGTTACAACACACAACCACACACTGTGTTCTTATATGTAATAAACAACACGTTACAACAACACACAACCACACACTGTGTTCTTATATCTAATAAACAACACGTTACAACAACACACAACCACACACTGGCCCTCATTTATCAACGCAGCGTATAAACCGGCGTATATTTTTCCATATATTCGGCCGTACACCAACGTCGAAGTCACATTTATCAACGAATCCTACACAGCCGATCCGAGCGTACATTTGTTCCCAGCCTTGATAAATCTCACGTCTGAAAACGAGCGTCATTTAAATAACACGCCCTTAAATATTCTCGAAACACCCCGATTTTTCAACATGAAGAACCAGAATACGACCAAAGAAAGAGTTTAGCCGGCTCGCCTCGCTGCCTGTCAAGTCACACACACAAACACACACACAGGCACGCCCGCACACATGCACACGCCTCTCTCTCTCTCTCTCGCGCGCGCCCAACTGTGTCTTTCATAATCCGTTACGGTATCATTTTTGTCAGTCACGTAGGCTTGTAGCCTACATGAATGACATTATGATACCAATTACATCGCCATGAATGTAATACGTTTGTATATTTATTTACCCCATACCGAGCGTTCAAGTTACACTAAAGCAGTCAGGCTATATTCCCCATGAGACTCGGGCGGTCTGCAGACTGCAGTGATCCCGTGCCGCCACCCACGTTATAAGAGATTGGAGCGTCAGGTTTAGATCCTTAACCCAGCCAGGTAGCCTATATAACTCTCTATGACATAACTCCATACCATAGGACAAGCTACTGTAAGTTTGTAGACCTCACTATCCATGAAAAGATGGTCGGGAGTCCCGACCACGGGACTCCCGACGCAAAAGCGCTCGTAGATTTTGAAAATAGCAGATTTACAAGCTCACAACGCGTCGCGATGGGACGCTGGCTTGTGAGCTTGTAAATTTGCTAATTTCAATGCAGCCAGATCTACAATCTTATCTGAATGACTGTTAAAGCAGTTTGTTTAAATTACTTTATAAAATGTTATATTTTCACAGGGATTATGTATTAGTGTAGATATACATTTATGAGTGGAGTATGTGTCCAGATGCCTGTCAGACAGTCAGACAATGTTGCTCCACAGGTCTAGAATGGAATAAACGGGTGCAGCCAACGTCAACAACTGGTCTCGACCAGACGTGAGATCTCAGCGTACCATAGGATGAAGCCCACGTCAGGATATATTGATAAATGCCGAAAGGTGCGGTGATCTCGCCGTACGGCCATTATTTGGGCTGCACCGCGTTGATAAATGAGGGCCACTGTGTTTCTTCCAGTGGTGTAAAATATCTAAATACATTTTATCAAGTACTGTACTTAAGTAAAATGTTGAGGTATTTTTTACTTTACTTGAGTATTTCCAATGTTCAGTAGTTTTACTTCTACTCCACTACATCTCAGAGGCAAATATTATACTTTTACTTCACTACTTTTTTTTTTAAATATTTTTATCCCTCGATTTTTGTAACCCTTTTTTTCACCCGGTGCCAATTTGCTAAGTGATCCTGGGCACTACACTCCCCCCACCAGCCTAGGGAGGCCAGGGCCGAGCTCATGCCTCCTTTAATGCATGAGAGCCAACTGATCTTCTTATCACCTGACAGGGGGGAGTTTCCCTGGTTGGACGTAGCGCGTGGAAGGAACACGTTATTCCAACCAGTTCCCTTCCCCTCCATCAGGCGCCCCGGCTGACCAGGGGGAGGCAGTATAGTGACCAGGATTACTACATGTTTTTTGTGAGGGTATTAACTACCCTAGGAGACACAAAATGTAGCTAATTCACTACATTTATTTGAAAACTTTAGTTACTAGTTACTTTGTAGATTTAGATTATTATTACAAAACATGCATTAACCACTTCAGCCATAAATACATTTTGGCCATTTGAAAATAGCAGATCTACAAGCTCACAATGCGTCGCATCGCCACGCATTGTGAGCTTGTAGATCTGCTATTTTCAAAAGATTGTTATAGATTTGAAAAAAAATTAATTGGGACGTTCTGCATAATGAGTACTTTTACGTTTGGTACTTTAAGTACATTTTGATGCCAATACTGTTGTACTTTTACTCAGGTACATTTAGAAATCCAGACTTTTACTTGTAACAAGGGTACTTCTACATTGCAGTATTGGTAATTTTACTTAAGTAAAACATTTGAGTACTTTTCCACCACTGCACACAGACCATGCTTGTCTTTGTTAGCTTCCCTGATACGTTCCATTGTGTTCTTTAGGACTAGCATTAGCAGCTATGCTATGCTAGAGCACTATATGCTAACCAGTGGAAGCTGCTTTTCGTCCAGACATGAACACATGTTAAATAGAAAGGGTTTACCTTCAACATAGCCCTGAAACATGACTGTCATTCCATGACAGTCATGGTGCCAGTTGCCCCTGGGTTTTCGCGGATTTCTTTTTGTTTAGATTGCCAACTCTCACATGTACATAAACGTTCAGATTTCAAATATAAAGTGCTTACCACAGAGCCACGGATGTTACCTCGCGATGCGGACCACATTAAGTACCCGTATCTCCCGTATTGTTCAATAAAAAGCATTTTAATCCGATCGCCGGCCATTTTCTCCAAATTTTCTCAGATACTTTCAACCATGCGACACCTAATGGTTGGGAGGTGTATTGCACTCTGATACATTAAAACAAAAAAAAACCTGAAAAAAGAAAATGGCCGGCGATGGGCTTAAAATGCTTTTTATTGAACAATACGGGAGATACGGGTACTTAATGTGGTCCGCATCGCGAGGTAACATCCGTGGCTCTGTGGCAAGCACTTTATATTTGAAATCTGAACGTTTATGTACATGTGAGAGTTGGCAATCTAAACAAAAAGAAATCTGCGAAAACCCAGGGGCAACTGGCACCATGACGCTTGTGTATACAAGCGTCATGTGAACCATGGCTACCTTCAACACACAGATGTTATCCGCTGGTTGTTTTAATGAAGAGCCGTTTGTTTGAATCCCGTCTGGAAGCTTTGTTTGTTCCACCATGGAAAAACAACTAGCCTAGCCCCCCAACAGCTGTGTTCCGTCAGCAGAAATAACGGAGCAGAAATAAGACTTCCGGTTGACGATCTCTTCAGAATAAGAGTACCCTCTAGATTAAAAAGAAACCATTGAAAACCATTGAAAAACGGTTCATTTGCACATTAAAACTATAAATTAAGCATTTAAACGAAGCTAGAAAACACATATTATGTATATTTGTAATAAAAAAAGTGTTTAACTGTTTTAATAACATAAAAAATGTATCTAAATGGATAAATGCTGTTCACTGGAGTGCATAGACTTCACAAATTGGGCGCTGGACACGAGACAGGAATTTGTGGCGGCACTTGTGACATACGCACGCGTTCAGGGAGACCCCCTCTACAACGCCACACTCTCCGCTAAGCCAGACAGGTGTATTTGGAAAAGTGGCGGGCCGTCCAGTGAGGTCAGGGGTCAGAAAACAGCCATTTTTAGTGCATAGACTTCACAAATTGGGCGCTGGACACGAGACAGGAATTTGTGGCGGCACTTGTGACATACGCACGCGTTCAGGGAGACCCCCTCTACAACGCCACACTCTCCGCTAAGCCAGACAGGTGTATTTGGAAAAGTGGCGGGCCGTCCAGTGAGGTCAGGGGTCAGAAAACAGCCATTTTTAGTGCATAGACTTCACAAATTGGGCGCTGGACACGAGACAGGAATTTGTGGCGGCACTTGTGACATACGCACGCGTTCAGGGAGACCCCCTCTACAACGCCACACTCTCCGCTAAGCCAGACAGGTGTATTTGGAAAAGTGGCGGGCCGTCCAGTGAGGTCAGGGGTCAGAAAACAGCCATTTTTAGTGCATAGACTTCACAAATTGGGCACTGGACACGAGACAGGTATTTGTGGCGGCACTTGTGACATACGCACGCGTTCAGGGAGACCCCCTCTACAACGCCACACTCTCCGCTAAGCCAGACAGGTGTATTTGGAAAAATGGCGGGCCGTCCAGTGAGGTCAGGGGTCAGAAAACAGCCATTTTTAGTGCATAGACTTCACAAATTGGGCACTGGACACGAGACAGGTATTTGTGGCGGCACTTGTGACATACGCACGCGTTCAGGGAGACCCCCTCTACAACGCCACACTCTCCGCTAAGCCAGACAGGTGTATTTGGAAAAATGGCGGGCCGTCCAGTGAGGTCAGGGGTCAGAAAACAGCCATTTTTAGTGCATAGACTTCACAAATTGGGCGCTGGACACGAGACAGGAATTTGTGGCGGCACTTGTGACATACGCACGCGTTCAGGGAGACCCCCTCTACAACGCCACACTCTCCGCTAAGCCAGACAGGTGTATTTGGAAAAGTGGCGGGCCGTCCAGTGAGGTCAGGGGTCAGAAAACAGCCATTTTTAGGGCATAGACTTCACAAATTGGGCGCTGGACACGAGACAGGAATTTGTGGCGGCACTTGTGACATACGCACGCGTTCAGGGAGACCCCCTCTACAACGCCACACTCTCCGCTAAGCCAGAGAGGTGTATTCGGAAAAGTGGCGGGCCGTCCAGTGAGGTCAGGGGTCAGAAAACAGCCATTTTTAGGGCATAGACTTCACAAATTGGGCGCTGGACACGAGACAGGAATTTGTGGCGGCACTTGTGACATACGCACGCGTTCAGGGAGACCCCCTCTACAACGCCACACTCTCCGCTAAGCCAGACAGGTGTATTTGGAAAAGTGGCGGGCCGTCCAGTGAGGTCAGGGGTCAGAAAACAGCCATTTTTAGTGCATAGACTTCACAAATTGGGCACTGGACACGAGACAGGTATTTGTGGCGGCACTTGTGACATACGCACGCGTTCAGGGAGACCCCCTCTACAACGCCACACTCTCCGCTAAGCCAGACAGGTGTATTTGGAAAAATGGCGGGCCGTCCAGTGAGGTCAGGGGTCAGAAAACAGCCATTTTTAGTGCATAGACTTCACAAATTGGGCACTGGACACGAGACAGGTATTTGTGGCGGCACTTGTGACATACGCACGCGTTCAGGGAGACCCCCTCTACAACGCCACACTCTCCGCTAAGCCAGACAGGTGTATTTGGAAAAATGGCGGGCCGTCCAGTGAGGTCAGGGGTCAGAAAACAGCCATTTTTAGTGCATAGACTTCACAAATTGGGCGCTGGACACGAGACAGGAATTTGTGGCGGCACTTGTGACATACGCACGCGTTCAGGGAGACTCCCTCTACAACGCCACACTCTCCGCTAAGCCAGACAGGTGTATTTGGAAAAATGGCGGGCCGTCCAGTGAGGTCAGGGGGCAGAAAACAGCCATTTTTAGTGCATAGACTTCACAAATTGGGCGCTGGACACGAGACAGCTATTTGTGGCGGCACTTGTGACATACGCACGCGTTCAGGGAGACCCCCTCTACAACGCCACACTCTCCGCTAAGCCAGACAGGTGTATTTGGAAAAATGGCGGGCCGTCCAGTGAAGTCAGGGGTCAGAAAACAGCCATTTTTAGTGCATAGACTTCACAAATTGGGCGCTGGACACGAGACAGCTATTTGTGGCGGCACTTGTGACATACGCACGCGTTCAGGGAGACCCCCTCTACAACGCCACACTCTCCGCTAAGCCAGACAGGTGTATTTGGAAAAATGGCGGGCCGTCCAGTGAGGTCAGGGGTCAGAAAACAGCCATTTTTAGTGCATAGACTTCACAAATTGGGCGCTGGACACAAGACAGGTATTTGTGGCGGCACTTGTGACATACGCACACGTTCAGGGAGACCCCCTCTACAACGCCACACTCTCCGCTAAGCCAGACAGGTGTATTTGGAAAAGTGGCGGGCCGTCCAGTGAGGTCAGGGGTCAGAAAACAGCCATTTTCAGACCCCCTCTAAAAAAAAAATTGAAATAGTGAAAATAGACGATTAGCATGCAGATATACGTCAGAATCACTTGTCAGTGCACATTTATTTATATTTATTTATTTAACAGGGACAATGCACATTGATCAACATGTCAGTTATTCACGTCCATGTAAATGAGCCAGAGTTGGCTAATTTTCATCTGTAGTCCCTGGGCAGGCTGTTAAAAAAGTGGTATAGTTATCCATACAAAAAGAGACATTGTCAACTATACAAAACAAGTAGACATAGTACAATACAGTAAAATAGGAGGAGACACATCAGTGATTAATGGAGGCGAAATTTACTCATGATTACAAATTTGGTTAGCTTTTAGCCATCTTTTAAGGTTGAATTTGAAGGTTAGAAAGTTGTTGGTCTCTCTTACTTCGGTAGGAAGACTGTTCCAGTGATGGGGGGCTCTAACAGAGAAGACTGTTTTACCAACACACTCCGTCTGAATGGTACCTCACAGTCTCCTCTGGTAGTTGCCCTTGTTGATCTGTCACCACTCTCCCTTCGCTCTATGAACTGTTTTAGTGGTGGAGGTGCAAGCCCATTTAAACCCTTAAAAATGAGACAGGCATCTGCAAAATGTTTAAAGCTATCAAAATTAAATAAATTATACTTTTGAACTATACGGCAATGGTGGTAACGGTTGGGTTTTTGATCAAGTGTTTTTAATGTCTGTTTGTAAAGTGATTCTATGGGTTTGAGAGTTCTTAGATGTGTCTGTCAGTGCATTGTGCAAATAACATTGTGCAAATAAGTGTCAATTGGTCACCTGGTAGTACCAGGTGACACTTTGCCGACTGGGACTGTACGTGTGGGACTGGGACTATTTTAAAATAGTTAAAATAGGCGATATACTGTACAAGCTCACAATGTGATTTACAATTTAGGCATTTAGGCATTTAGCAGACGCTCTTAATCCAGAGCGATTTACAGTAAGCAAGGTAATACATCAAATGCATAGAAATAGTAATCTAGGATCATACTGTATGTAAACCAAGAATCATCAGTCTAACAGCTCCCTATCCCCCCAAAAAATCTATAATCTCTACATTGAAACTATTCAAACTATAGGATGCCAGGTCAACAATGGCCTGGCATCTGTCTACATAACATGGTATCTAATTACATTTTAGCCTTTGCATAAGCCTGCAAGCCTGCAATGCGTTGCTATCTTGTATTTTTGCACATTTGCCACTGCTGCTACAGATTATCATACATGTTTTAAGAGGTTTATCATACATGCCATTCCATCTGTACTTTCATTTTATTTCTGTTATCTATAATTCTAAAAAGATATTGGTTGTGTTAGCACAGTCTCTGTAGAAACAGCCCCAAACATTTCACTGCTTGTACCTGTATTGAGTAAGTGACAAATAAATCCCTATTGATTCTTGTTCAGATTCCTGGGACTTGCATCCTCTTCCAAAAAGCCAATGAGTAGGTTTGATTTATTATGGAGTCATAAGGAGGTGACATCAATAGAACTTTTTAAAAGGTATTTTATTTAATTTGATAGGTGAAGTCACAGCAGTAGATTGGCTAATTTCAGCATGCAACCAAGTGTAAAATTTAGCATTACGACGCCATCAAGGCCTGCCAAAATACATTTTTGACGACAAAATCAACTGTAGATTTAGTCGACTAAAATCGTATTATATTTAGTCGACTAAAACTACACTAAAACAAACATTTAAGGTGAATAAAATATGACTAAAACTAAATTAAATGTTATTCAAAAGACTATGACTAAAACGAAATAAAAACAACAACAGGTAACCTCAGTCTGTGATATTAATCTACATTTTTTTGTGTTAAATTGTGACTGTAGCCTGAATGATCAGCGGCCAATTGTAAGCAAGAACAGATTGTTATAATTGTAAGTAAGTAATAGTTAGTGCCACGGCAAATAGCTGTCTCATGTCTGGCTTAGCGGAGAGTGTGGCGTTGTAGAGGGGGTCTCCCTGAACGCGTGCGTATGTCACACGTGCCGCCGCAAATAGCTGTCTCGTGTCCAGCGCCCAATTTGTGAAGTCTATGCACTAAAAATGGCTGTTTTCTGCCCCCTGAGCTCACTGGACGGCCCGCCACTTTTCCAAATACACCTGTCTGGCTTAGCGGAGAGTGTGGCGTTGTAGAGGGGGTCTCCCTGAACGCGTGCGTATGTCACACGTGCCGCCGCAAATAGCTGTCTCGTGTCCAGCGCCCAATTTGTGAAGTCTATGCACTAAAAATGGCTGTTTTCTGCCCCCTGACCTCACTGGACGGCCCGCCACTTTTCCAAATACACCTGTCTGGCTTAGCGGAGAGTGTGGCGTTGTAGAGGGGGTCTCCCTGAACGCGTGCGTATGTCACAAGTGCCGCCACAAATAGCTGTCTCGTGTTCAGCGCCCAATTTGTGAAGTCTATGCACTAAAAATGGCTGTTTTCTGACCCCTGACCTCACTGGACGGCCCCGCCATTTTTCCAAATACACCTGTCTGGCTTAGCGGAGAGTGTGGCGTTGTAGAGGGGGTCTCCCTGAACGCGTGCGTATGTCACAAGTGCCGCCACAAATAGCTGTCTCGTGTCCAGCGCCCAATTTGTGAAGTCTATGCACTAAAAATGGCTGTTTTCTGACCCCTGACCTCACTGGACGGCCCCGCCATTTTTTCAAATACACCTGTCTGGCTTAGCGGAGAGTGTGGCGTTGTAGAGGGGGTCTCCCTGAACGCGTGCGTATGTCACAAGTGCCGCCACAAATAGCTGTCTCGTGTCCAGCGCCCAATTTGTGAAGTCTATGCACTAAAAATGGCTGTTTTCTGACCCCTGACTTCACTGGACGGCCCGCCATTTTTCCAAATACACCTGTCTGGCTTAGCGGAGAGTGTGGCGTTGTAGAGGGGGTCTCCCTGAACGCGTGCGTATGTCACAAGTGCCGCCACAAATAGCTGTCTCGTGTCCAGCGCCCAATTTGTGAAGTCTATGCACTAAAAATGGCTGTTTTCTGCCCCCTGACCTCACTGGACGGCCCGCCATTTTTCCAAATACACCTGTCTGGCTTAGCGGAGAGTGTGGCGTTGTAGAGGGGGTCTCCCTGAACGCGTGCGTATGTCACAAGTGCCGCCACAAATAGCTGTCTCGTGTCCAGCGCCCAATTTGTGAAGTCTATGCACTAAAAATGGCTGTTTTCTGACCCCTGACCTCACTGGACGGCCCGCCATTTTTCCAAATACACCTGTCTGGCTTAGCGGAGAGTGTGGCGTTGTAGAGGGGGTCTCCCTGAACGCGTGCGTATGTCACAAGTGCCGCCACAAATAGCTGTCTCGTGTCCAGCGCCCAATTTGTGAAGTCTATGCACTAAAAATGGCTGTTTTCTGCCCCCTGACCTCACTGGACGGCCCGCCACTTTTCCAAATACACCTGTCTGGCTTAGCGGAGAGTGTGGCGTTGTAGAGGGGGTCTCCCTGAACGCGTGCGTATGTCACAAGTGCCGCCACAAATAGCTGTCTCGTGTCCAGCGCCCAATTTGTGAAGTCTATGCACTAAAAATGGCTGTTTTCTGACCCCTGACCTCACTGGACGGCCCGCCACTTTTCCAAATACACCTGTCTGGCTTAGCGGAGAGTGTGGCGTTGTAGAGGGGGTCTCCCTGAACGCGTGCGTATGTCACAAGTGCTGCCACAAATAGCTGTCTCGTGTCCAGCGCCCAATTTGTGAAGTCTATGCACTAAAAATGGCTGTTTTCTGACCCCTGACCTCACTGGACGGCCCGCCATTTTTCCAAATACACCTGTCTGGCTTAGCGGAGAGTGTGGCGTTGTAGAGGGGGTCTCCCTGAACGTGTGCGTATGTCAAAAGTGCTGGCGCCAACAGCCGTCTCCTGTCCAGCGTCCAGTATTGTCTGAAATTGGCACTTTTCTTACGTCAGGCCGCACTGGGCGGCCTGCCACTTTCTTTTTTTTTTACAAATTATCTCTCAAATGTTCACCAATATTCTCTACTGGTCTGTATCCATTTTCTATCAAGTTTAGGGGCGCTCAGTTATGGAGAAGTACACACACACACACACACACACACACACACACACACACACACACACACACACACTAAAAATGTACTAATATTTCTCTATCTTTTTTTATGCTGTGTTTCCATGTTGTATATATGTTGTTAAATAATATAAATTTGTAATATTTTTTTTCTGATTACTTTTGTATTCGTATTGTATTTTAGTTTTTAAATACGTGAGATCAACTTTATAAACCCCAAATTCTTCTCTTTTTTTTTATCTCGCTTGCACTATCTACTATTATTATTTGTAGCATATTTTGTGGTCTCTTTTATCATTGTTTATTTGCTTCTGCAATAAACAATATTATATCATCATTATTTTCCAAGAGTGACCTGGCCTAGAGTCATCATTATTACAACAATGGACAAACAATACAAAAACAATACATATATGTAACACACACAAATCAATATCCAGTTAAAGTGCAAAACAGTGCTAAGTGCACATTTAATGGGGGTCAATAGCCAATTTCAAACTGGAACAACCTGGCACTTAGAAGTGATCTAGTATAAGCCATTTAAAAAGACATAATGTACATCATAAATGTATTTTTTAAATACAATTGTGTCTTTCTTTTTTAAACTTGCCACTTAGAAGTGTTTTAGTATGAGCCATTTAAAAGGCATACATCATAAATGTATTTTTAAATTAGATTTGTGTCTTTTAAAAAACATAAAAATGTACGCTCTTATTTTGAAGGCAACCGGAACCCTTATTTCTGCTAGCTCGAAAACCGGAAGTCCAATTTCTGCTGACGGAACGGAGCTCCCCCCAACAACTACAACAAGTTACTTCTGGCGGGTCAATGTGTTTCACGCATGCGCAATACAGGATCCACACTTTTGCCTGGTGTCTTTCACCCCCTGGTGGTGATGTGTAACTGTCACTGAAGGTAGACAGACAGACAGACAGACAGACAGACAGACAGACAGACAGTGTGTGTGTGTGTGTGTGTGTGTGTGTGTGTGTGTGTGTGTGTGTGTGTGTGTGTGTGTGTGTGTGTGTGTGTGCGTGCGTGCGTGCGTGCGTGGTTGTTATAATAAGGGTAATAATAATAAAATAATAATAATAATAATGATAATAATAATTTTGATAATAATACAACATAATGATGATGAGAACCATGCACACATTTAGGTCACATTGTCTTGATTCAATGCTGATGTTTGTAATGTGTTTGGTTTTATTCTCAGTTCTGTCTGTCTGTCTGTCTGTCTGTCTGTCTGTCTGTCTGTCTATCTATCTAAAAGTAGCAGATGACCACATCCAGTGCGACAGTGCAAGGTAAATAGAATGCAGAAATACAGTGTAGTGCCTCAGGAAACTCGGATCCCAGGTAAAGCAAGAGCCTAGCATCAGTCTAAAGTCAAACAGTATAGCCTACTTTTACTATCAAAATAATAATCGCTAGGCTACATTGAGACTATAGAATAAACAATTAAATCCAACATATGTTTACATAACATGCTATCTAAATTATATTCTTAACATTGTTGTCAATAAAAAACAAGCCTAATTAACAAATACATGATATCTTGGTCAGTCGCTACTCACTAGCATCAATCAAGGCTAACTATCTGTCTGTCTGTCTGTCTGTTTAAAATTGGCTATCTTGTCCAAAATAATAAAATATTTCAAAAATGATCCGAAGTAATGTAAAGTAGACATACATGGGCATAAAAGGGACACAGGCTGACACGTCATGCGAAGCCCGGCGTGACGCAGTGCTCTGATCTTATGCACGTCATGCGAAGCCCGGCGTGACGCAGTGCTCTGATCTTATAAAGTACTAGGAATTGCACATAAAGGATGGCCTGCGGATATGCAGGGATGTACAACGCCTGAGTCAAGGTGGTTGTGTGGCATCGCCCCCTGCTGTCGATCAGGATCACCTCCGCATCTCCCCTGCGCTCTGCCACTCCACTGCATCTCGTACCATCAGCCAACTCCATGCAGTGTGTCTTTGACCGGAACCTGTCGTCGTTGTACCACTGCTGCTCGCCACAGCAGTGGTACAACTTCAAAAACCATTGCCACCAAGGCCCTGTTTACACTAGCAGCTAAATCCAGCCTGAATCTGGCCTGAATCAGATCTGTGCCACATTCAGATTGGAATTCGATTTGCTTTATGTAGTCTGAACAGAGACAGGTCACATGAAATCTGATTTTTACAAATCCGACCTGAGCCACATTCAGATGTGGTTTCAAATCTGATTCAAATCTGATTTCTAAAGACGTGTCTCAGTCTGAACGCAGTAACCTGATCTAACCACCCAAGTCACATATCAAACTGACAGACACAAGGGCTGAGAATGGCCCAAAGTTGTTCTGCAGCCAGTAAGCACTGCTGTTGTAGGGGACAGATCAGAACAAAGTATTAAGGCATTCAACAAGGCAACTGGTCACCCAACTTTGTGGGTGACCAGTTTGACGGGCAGCAACGTCAGACTGTAGTGCTGTGCTATTGGACGGAAGTGGTGAAAAAAAGTACTCACGTCAATCTCTGCACGTCATCTCACCGCTGCTGTCTCCTTCTGCAGGCTGAATAACGGTGTGTAGAACTCCAACAGTGGTTGCACCACTGCCACTCCTGGCACACTTTGGCTTTGTGCCCCCTCACGCCACATCTGTAGCACACCGCATCAACATTCCGAGCTCCTCGCCGGTCACCTGCACTCGCCAGTTCCACAGTCGGCTGCACCTGGGTCTTCATGACGTTGTCGCCCAATGTTGCTGCTCTGAACAGCTTCTCAGTGTCCTCGTAACTTCTGAGCTTAGTTTTGAACTTGGAAAAAGGCACTGGCTCCTCACTTTGTAATGTATGTATTGCAAATGGTTTGAATTCTTCCGGAAGTCCCTTCAAAACCATTGCCACCAATAGTCTATCACTCAATGTCTCTCCAGCATTTCTCAAGGCTGTTATAGCCGTTTCTGCGCGGATCACATAATGAGTTACACTTTCATTGCTGGACTTGAGTAGTGAAGTCAGTTCAGTGTACAGGCAAATGATCCGCGGCATACCTTTGCCTGCATAATAGTCTCTCAGGATTTTGAGCGCCTTGCGTCCATCATCAGCCGCTTCCCGCATAACAAGCGCCAAGCTTTTGTCGTCCAAAAACTGGATCAACTCTGCGTAGGCCATGGCATTTTTATCCTCGTCAGGCATGTCCTCATCCTCTTCTTCAGCACCCGATCTACTATCTTCAGCCCCTTCAACGGGCGCTTCTGGATCATTTAGGATGGTATCCTTCAATCCCTGTAGTAACAGATGGGCCAAAAACTTTGTCTCCCAAAGCTCATACCTCTGCTCGTCTCCGTCAAAACACAGCCTTGACCAACGTCTTCTCGAGTTACTTCGCATGGCTATGCTGTTAGCCTGTTGTTAGCCTAGCACGCCAACAAACATTTCACCTTGAAAATAAATCTAGTAATTCTGGGCTCAAAACCTGTTAACAGAGTTTACTCACAGCGTTCTGCATGTGTGGACCAGAAATACAGTGAAACAATCTAGAATAAATAGACAGGGAGACATCAGACATCATCTAAACTCAATCAAACTTACTGAACTGAGCTTGTTTATTAAGTCACCCATTATATAGGGAACGGGTGTAGTGACGTCAGAGTTACATTATTTGCCTATGAGTTGTAATACTTAACTCTGCCCACTTTCGACGCCATCTTTGAGGGTGACTAGTTTGACGGGCAGCATCGTCAGACTGTAGTGCTGTGCTATCGGACGGCAGTGGTGGAAAAAGTAATCAAATGTTATACGTAAGTAAAGGTATCAATACTGAAATGTAGAAATACTCTGTTACAAGTAAAAGTCTGGAATTTAAAATGTTTTTGAGTAAAAGTCCCGAAAGTAGAAAGTACTCATTATGTCCCATTTCACAAGTTTTCAAATGTATAAAACTACAAGCTCACAACACGTCGCAAGGCGACGTCACAACAGTCAATTTGGTGGTCTTAAATGACACATGCATACTCATACAGGGGGGAAACCCTTTATTTGTAAAGTTTGTGGCAAAGGCTGTGGTGATATAAGTGATCTAAATGTACATATGCTTACTCATACAGGAGAAACACCCTTTCCTTGTATAGCTTGTGACAAAAGCGTTGGTCACATGCATCAGCTAACAATACACATGAGGACCCACACAGGGGAAAACCCTTTACTTGTACAGTTTGTGGAAAAGGCTGTAGTATGAAAGGTGATCTAAAAATACACATGAGGACTCATACAGGTGAAAAGCCCTTTACTTGTTCAGTGTGTGGCAAGTTATCTAAAAACACACACGAGGAGTCATGTGATAGTCTGTTAGTTGAACAGTATTCTTTATATCACATGCAGACACATGTTTAATCATTCATTATATTTCAGGATGAGAATGAAAAGGCAGGGATACTATAGCACAATAATTGACTTTGACAATATCAACATGACTGAATAAACAAACTCAATTAGTTCCTCTTATGGATTAACTTCCTCATCCTTCGCGTATATAACCCCATAAGTAGATACATTTTATTTTTAACGCACTTTATATTTGAAACAAAATACTACATGTTAAAAAAAAGTAAACAAGAAAACAATAATAATAAAACAGTGAAATGAATAAAATATCAAAGTCAGCTAAACACAGAAGAAGTTTAAAAAGGTAGAACAACACACATCTCCATCTAGGCAAATGCCTTGTTAAAAAAAGGTTTTTAGTCCCCTTTTAAAAGTGTCAGTGGACTGTGGTGCTCTCAGATGGTCAGGGAGGGCATTCCACAGTCAAGGAGCAGCTGAGCAGAAGGCCCGATCCCCCATGGTGCGGAGCTTCGTTGTGTTTGTGCATGTGGTGTTGAGTTCATGCACATCACTTGGATTCTGGAGATGTTCATGATCAGACCGATCTGTTTGATGACGCTACACTCAAATTAATGGTAAAAAATCCTTATCAATGTAGTCATCTTTGAAGGGACTCCATAGGATTGCACGATCTTCCAAAATGTGTCACAGTGTAAGCTATCAAAAGCTTTCCGTAAATCTACGAGGTTGATGCATAATGGGCTGTTCCACTCCAAGCATTGCTCAAGGATGTTCCTTATTGTGAATATTATATCTGTGCACCCTCTTCCTTTCCTGAAGCCTGACTGTTCCTGCCTCAGTTTGGTGTCAATCGCCATGTCAGTTCTGCCCAGCAAGATTCTTTAGAATACCTTAGATGGTATGGACAGCAATGTGATGCCTCGCCAGTTGTTGCAATTATGCAGATTTCCTTTCTTCGGAACTTTGGCAATCAGACCTTAAGCCCAGTCTTCAGGAATGATGAAAGTTGTAGTGGAGTAGAAGTAAAAGTATCGAAAATTGGAAATACCCCAGTAAAGAAAAAGTACCTAAAATTTGTACTTAAGTGCAGTACTTGTAAAGTACTGCACTTGTGTACTTAGGCTCACAAAATGGCGACCGGAACTATGTAATTCTGGGCTAATCTCCTCCCTAAGTCCATGCTTATCAAACATGTGTACTTCAAGTAAACCCATTCTGTATGCATTTGGCCATTGTCACACATTTCAACAGACCCTTCCACATAAGATTAGATTTGTCAACCCTTGTCATTTTCTTTTCTTTTGAAAAAGCAGATCTACATGCTCACAATGCATATAGCTAATAAATAAAAGATATGGCTCAACGGTTCCTCATTTTGCTGGGGAACCCTGGAAAGGACCCCTCGGGTCCAAACAGCCCACTTTGAGAACCAGTATTTTACGGTAAGGCTTGGTACATTGATCTGCAGTTATATCAAAGATACATACAAGCATCTTTAAAAATGATATTGAGCTGAAAAGTAGTCAATTATCTAGTTGTTGCTTTGATAATTAGTTTGTACTTGCTACGAGAGGGAGTGGGTTTTTGTTCAGCCTTGCAGGTACTTGAATAGTTAAGTGGGGGCACTTGACCAACTATTGTCCAGTTTCTGTCTATAATTGGTCTGAAACCCAAACTCCTCTCGGATTGGGCCATCAGACACACCCTCTGTGAGTATTTAACAGTGCTAGGTTTTGTTCGGTGACACTTTAATCTCTGCAAGTTGTTGAAACTGAACGTCTCTCTGCTCTTGTTGGTGTATCTGTCACAAGAACAATCAGAGCTGGCTTTGAGAAATGGCTTTACTACAAACATTGAAGTCCTTGGTCAATGGGAGACTATCTGCAGCTGCTGAAGAAATATTTAGGACTGTTGGAAGGATTCTAGTATGTATGTAGTATGAGGATGAAGCTTTCTGTTTGAAACAAGAAATTGACCGCAAACGCAGCCTACTGGATATGGCTTTGAAGCCGGGCATCAACAAAGCAGGTTGGTAAAATTACTTTTATGACTTTTGACATGTCGTACTGTCATACTATAGACTAGAGAACGAGTGTTAGGAGACCCAGTGGAGACTCTGCAAGTCTCCTACTGGAAACTGGAAACTGCCGGTCATCTAATTATTGGGAATGTAACAACGACTAAAACAACTAAAAAAACATTTTTTGGGGGTACACTACTTCCAGTGAGCCATAGTCGTCTATTAGACCTCCGTCTAAAACTGGATTATAACTGGTCTAACAGTCACCTAGATGTCGATTAGCTGTTTTTTAAGAGTCTATATTTAGACCGTCCATATTATAGACGTGATTTCAACGGCTAAGATATAGACGGCCTATATAGACGCCTACAAAACAGCTAATCAACGTCTAGGCCAAGTATAGACGTTGACAAAACTTTACTGTTAGACCAATTATAACCCGGTTTTAGCCTAGACCATAGACGTATTTTAGACATCTAATAGCCCAAAAATGTTCAGTGGGCTCCTTCAAAACACACCACGCGATTCATACTGTAGACTGGAAAACTGGTCAAATTGATGTTTGCTTTAATTTGCCACCATTTACGTTGTTGGTGAGAGTGTTCTAGTTCTACAGCAGTCAGTAAAGTGTTGTAATACATGATAATGGTTGAATTTGATAAATATCCATAAACAAGGATATGGTATAGAAAATGATCAATTTATATTTTAAGCATTTGATGGTTTTATCTTTTGCCCAGACATCCTGCAACAACAGGGGAGGAACTATATTCTGGTTCAGGGAGAACCGGAGCCTCCACGTATTAAAGATGAAGAAGTGGAGCTACTTCTCACACAAGAGGAGGGGTTGATGTTACTAGCAGTGAAAACTGAAGTTGATGGCGAGAACAGAGATACAGTGCCTGTAGCCAGCATCTCAACTGAACGGATGAAAACGGAAGCTGATTTAGAGGACTTTGGCACATCACGACCAACTAGTGATGACCAGCTCCTCTCTTCACACTGTTCTGAATTTGATACTGCGGACAGTGAAGAGTGGGAGGTGAGCAGGGATGACCAGTTAGCTTTAAAAACACTTACATCACTCAAGACACAAAATGTGGAAGGACAAAGGGTGTCTGTAAGTACTTTATTCATCATGAATTCATCATTTATATAGCATTAATAATACATTAATAAGCGTTTGTAAACACAGTTATAAGCGTTTTATTGCCCATTGATAACCTAATCTTGAATGTGCTTAATGATTGTATTCTCATACTTTGTAAATGATAGATTCAACATTTATAAATAGGTATTATATCAATTTACAAACCAGTTATTTATGAGTTGTTAATGGTTCATACGATCATTTAGAAAGTAAACACCATATACAAACCACTTAGTTGTATAAGAAGCTTTTATCCAAAGCGACTTACAACTAGAAAAAGTGCTCCTCGGAGCACAGGTCTCCGCTAGGTCAGGTAGGTTATTGTGGCCTCCTGGTGGCGCTATAATAAGCCAATGTGAAAAGGGTGCCATTTGTTCTTAGGCCTTGCATTCATGATTTGACATTGGATTCATGATTTGAGGCATTTTGTTCCAAAAATGTGTTTTGCTAAATTAGACCTGCTGGTGGCGCTATAACAGGCCAATGTGAAAAGGGTGGCATTTCTTTCTCGTCCTAGTGGGAATGTGCGCGCACAATTTCACGGAAATTGCATGCTGCGTTGATGATTTGAGGCATTTTGTTCAAAACGAACCAATCCTGCAAACTTTGGAAGCCAACCTTAGCCAATCAGGATGGAATACGGAAAATCGGACAGATCCATATTGATCACATGACTATAGAGATACTGTGTACTAATCTGCGTGGTGTTTGGATACAATCTGTAGGATTAATATAAAAACATGTGTTTTGCACATATCGGCCTCCTGGTGGCGCTCTAAAAGGCAGATGTGAAAAATGCATGGTAAAGGTTTTTCATTGGCCTCTAGGGAGAGTGTGTGCAAAGTTTCATACAGATCGGTGCAGTTAAAGGTAAAAACACAAATGGCCTGATATAGCGCCACCATGAGGCTGATTTGAACATTTTCAAGTGGCATTTCTTCCTCGGTGTAGTGGGAATTTGCATGCACAATTTCACGGAAATCGCATGCTGCGTTGATGATTTGAAGCATTTTGTTCAAAACGAACCAATACTTCAAACTTTAGAAGCCAATTTTAGCCAATATGGATGGAATATGGAAAATCGGACAGATCCGTGTTGATCACATGACTATAGAGATACTGTGTACCGATTTGCGTAATGTTTGGATAAAATCCGTAGGAGTAATGTCAAAAAAATGTGTTTTGCACAAATCGGCCTCCTAGTGGCGCTATAACAGGCCCATGTGAAAAATTTGGGGCAGAGGTTCTGAATTGGCATCCAGGGAGTGTGTGTGCACAGTTTTGCAGCGAGCGGGCCAACAGTGCCAGAGATTAGCTGGTCATAGACAGATGGACACACGGACAGACGGACACACGGACGGACGGACGGACAGGGTGCAAAACATACTCTCTCGCCATGCCTTTGGGCCTGGTGGAGACAATAAGTGCATTCAACATAGGTAGGGAACGAAACTACTAATCACCAGAAGTCTTAAGTGCATTTCCTGCAAAAGCAAGCAACCAAGAGTATACCTAGCGCTAAGGTAAAAGTGCAATATTGTGACAGGGTCAGAAATGAGTTGTGCAATATTTTTTGAATTATTTTATTGATGCTTAACATACCTGTATTTAAATCACTGAAACACCATCATCTTAAAATGTATTACCTGTTATATTGCCAGACTGTATTTTAAGACACAATGTATTTTCCCCTGTCCCCAAGCCACTTGACAATGAACCCTGTGACTGGCTGTTGGAGGTCACGCCCGTGTCACACAGTCAAGTTCATGCAGCCTATGTCCCCAGACATGACGTAATGGAGAACAAATGAGAGCGGAGTAGGGCGTGGTCTCGGTTGTACAAAGGTGAGCGCGGGCCACTTGAATGGAGCACAGGAAAAGACAGGCACAGAGGGCAGTGTGACAGCCGAGGAGCAGGTTGTGCAGCAGAGAGGAGAAGCCACGGAGCAGAGGTGGAGAATAACTAACATAGCGAACATGCTAGCCACAAGCAGCGGACGGTGAGCTGAGACGTGTCCGCTTCCCAGTGACAAGAAGCCGCAGCGACAGACGAAAAGAGTCAGGGAGGAGAAGTGAGACGAGAACCAAGGAGCAGAGGAGACGGCCAGTGGCGATAAGCGTTGCGTGCTCAACACAATCACAGCCAGACATCTGTCTGGCTCACGAGTAAGTGACCCTCTATTCAACGCTTACCTTTATAAAACCACGGTATATGCAAGTCACGTTGAACAGATGAACTGGTTCTAGTTTCTATGATTTCAGACGGCGCAGACGAAGAAAAGAAGAGACAGAGATTCCTGGCCTAACCCCTTCCATTACGCCCCATATATGGAATTCCCACCTCTTGCACTAGAACCGTGATGAGTATATAGCACTTTAAATTAGCACCTGTCACTTTACTGTTCCAGTAGTAGTAGACACTTGATTCATTTGCACAAGCCCTGTGATTTTGCCTTTATTGTTGACCTGTTGCATTTGTATTTTAGTTAGCGTGGAGGGTTTCTATTAGTATAGTGTTATTTTTATGTTTGTTTTTGTTGATTGGTTTTATGGCATAGACGCCTTTGTATTAGGGACATTAAAGTTAACTAACCCTAACCCTAACCCTTTATACAAACCTGTTTCTGTCCAGTTCTCTCAACGGATATTTGCAAAGTGTTTTTTTGCAATAGAGTTTTACACTTACCTGGGTAAACTCGAACCTGAAAAGAAGAAGAAGTGTTATAGAGGACCTTACCTCTTTACAAAAAGGTGGCATAGTCGTTTGCAGTACTGATTCAATTTATTCTCACAATAATTATGCACTCTGCACTTTATTGTGCAATTGATATTTTTATTGTTGTGAGTTTAATGCGAACTATTTATTTGAGAGAGAGTAGAAGGTGCCATTGTTTTATAAAGAACTGGCAAGTTCAATGTGAGAACCTGGCCACCGTCACACATTCACAAAGCAGCCCACCACCACCAGGTTTTAGAACAACAAAACACTTAAAGGGAATACACCGTGAATTTCTTTTTTTTTTTAACATTCAGTCATTCATTCTCATTTCAGAGATTTTCAGAATGGGTGTGTCTGAACAGGCCATCTCAGAATGGCAATGTTGCTTACATCACTTGCATTTCTGCCCATGTATTTTGACAGACAGAATTGCTCAGTAGCACCCCTCTGCCCAACAGGACGTTTTGGTATTGCAGCTGAAAGTGCTTTATAAGCCAGAGAGAAGTTAGTTGGAATGAGTATATCTGAGGCTTGATTTAGGCTCAAACCTTTTGAAAAACGTTTGAGGGACATAAACAATATGATATTAAATATTTTTTTAATTCATGGTGTAGTCCCTTTAAATATACTTTAACAGATAGACTAACAGATAGTCAACAGTTTCTAGAAGGTTGCATGGATGGAGCATGTCTGGGGGAGGAGGGAGGGACGGAGCACATCTAGGGTCATGTAGAAGTATGTTAGGTTGTGATTTGTGGAAAGATGGTTGTATTGTTCTCTTTGTCCAATCATTCAAAGCAGTTACTGGCTCCACCCCCAGGCTCTCTAGTATATATATATATATATATATATATATATATATATATATATATATATATATATATATATATATATATATATATATATACATACATACATACATACATACATACACACACACACACACACACACACACACACACACACACACACACACACACACACACATATATATATATATATATACACACACACACACACACACACACACACACACACACACACACACACACACACACACACACACACACACACACACACACACACACACACACACACATATATATATATATATATATATATATATATATATATATATATATATATATATATATATATATATATATATGTCCAAGCTTAAAATACATCAGAGAATTCACACTGGAGAGAAACCCTATGGATGTGACCAGTGTGGACAACACTTATCTAAAATGTCCACCCTTAAAACACACCAGAGAATGCACACCAGAGAGAAACCCTATGGGTGTGACCAGTGTGGACAACACTTATCTAAAATGTCCACCCTTAAAACACACCAGAGAATGCACACTGGAGAGAAACCATATGGATGTGACCAGTGTGGTCAACACTTCTCTCAAATGGCCAACCTGAAAACACACCAGATCAGAGGCGTCAATTGGGTATGGCAGGCTATTGCAGCTGCCATACCCTGGCTCCAGGGGAAAAAAAATAAAATGTAGGCCTACTTTGCGTTTAAAATCTTGATTTTATCAACTAACTGGCTGTGCGCAGCGGAGGAGCAGCGGAGCATGTCATCAAGGGGCGGGCCGAGTGTGTGTGTGTGTGTGTGTGTGTGTGTGTGTGTGTGTGTGTGTGTGTGTGTGTGTGTGTGTGTGTGTGTGTGTGTGTGTGTGTGTGTGTGTGTGTGTCGAGACACGAGAGGAGAAACCCAGCCCAAAACACTCGCCCCAAAACACACTCGCCCCTATGTTTTTCGCTGACCGAGGCCGCCAGATATACCCGGGGCGAGTGTGTTTTGGCTTTTGGGGCGACGGGCGAGTGTTTTTGGACGAGGCGTTCTTGTGAACAACAAGCAGTGAATTAAATCACGTGTCGCCGGTGGAATACAAGTCGGAAAGAAAATAATCAGGAGCTCAACAACATATAAGAGGATACATGAGCTATCTGTGCTAGCTGCAAAGTGTGCATATTTAAGCAAGTATTTTAAAACAGTGAAAGCTACCGAGGAAAAAGAAAAAAGAAGTGATAAGACCCCCGCCACGACTCAAACTAACGACCACGTTGTGAATAATTATAAACAAACAACCTCCTGGTGCTTCCAAGTTGGGGGGTAATTTGACCAAAACCGAAGGTATTGAAGAGGAGAATGTTATGGTCATCAGAGATCAGAGGATCTAGCAGCTGCCATTCTGATAATGTTAGGAGCAATGGACCAGGCAACAGTGACACAGACACTACGAGCAGGTAGGGTCCCGTCCAAAGTGTTTCTAAATGGACTGCAGTCTGCACAGAACCCTATCCATCAGATCCAAAGTATTATTATCATACTCCTATTACAGAGAAGATTTCATACCCCCCACTTTTTGCAAATTTAATTGTGTTTAATCTTTTTGATAATAAATCGGTAAAATCAGGCAAAAATAAGAATTAAATAACATAACCCTAACCTAACCCGAATCCTAACCCTAAAACCGAAATAAAGTAACCAATAAACTGGAAAAAAACGAACCCAATCCGCCCAGAACCACACAAAAATTGTGCGCGCGCGCGCGGGGGGGCTCATGCACGCGCATGTAGTTTTCAAAGTAATGATTAGAAAACACAGGTAAGGTGGTGTCTGGTGTTGAAGCCAGTTAGTACGAATTGCTTTTTATATGTATGCCTTCTTGTATATTCCTGATTGCTGCTATAGATGCCATACCTATCATCATGGTATGTTTAACTTCATTACACCTAGTTGTTATATTGCATTGTTTTGTTATCACTGTCTTTGCTGAACATGTCCCATCAATATTTCAGTTATTGTACTAAGTGAGCGACAAATAAACCCTTCTTGATTGATTCTTTTTTGTTCTCCTTTTTTCTTGTATGATAAATGTTCAAGGTAATAATGATACAATCACAGTACGTTGGTGCCTGGTGGTGTCTCCAGTTAGTGCACTAAACAATGTACTATTTAATCAATTAATGTTCAAATATTTCCTATCTTTCCCTTGTTGTAGAGACCATTCAAAGTCATTGGGTGGTGTGTGTGTGTGTGTGTGTGTGTGTGTGTGTGTGTGTGTGTGTGTGTGTGTGTGTGTGTGTGTGTGTGTGTGTGTGTGTGTGTGTGTGTGTGTGTGTGTGTGTGTGCACGCGCAATATGACTGTAGTTACTATAAACACAACCCCAAACATGTTGAACTGATAAGGGATGCACTTTGTTCCTTATAAGCAGTTTTAGACAATTCATGAATCATGAACAAACTCTTTGTTTAAATCTGTAAATGATAATAAATCATTTATAACCAAAGTATTTATAAGGTATTAGTAAGTAGTAAATTGTTCATGAATAAGCCATCTGTATCAATGTGTAAATGATGATTAAATCATTTGTAGCTAGAGTTATATAATATGTTTATATGTAGATACATAACTAATCATAGACAAACCATTCATATACATTGGTAAATGATTGTAGAACATTTAAGAATCATTTAAACATGATCTAAAACACATTAAATCAGTATTTCTACTCAATTGTATTCATCATTAAATAATGTCGTTGAATGAGTAGGAATTCATTTGTAAATGCTTTTTATATTGATATATATAAGATAATTATTTCATATCCACTCATATATTCACTATGAGTGAATACAACCTTGTTTAAGTCTGAAAATACTGATTGTCTATTTGCTGTACATGCATTTCATAATATATGCATTTATAAATGCAGGGTGTCCATATTAACATATTTTATATTCATCTTATAAGAATTAAGATGTATTTGAATTACTTGAAGATCATCCACAAATGGTGCTCTTGGTTCTCTTGTAACAGAAAGTCAACAGTTTCTAGAAGGTTGCATGGATGGAG
This sequence comes from Gymnoscopelus microlampas, assembly GCF_963454915.1. Classification (NCBI taxonomy): domain Eukaryota; kingdom Metazoa; phylum Chordata; class Actinopteri; order Myctophiformes; family Myctophidae; genus Gymnoscopelus; species Gymnoscopelus microlampas. The sequence goes on from NC_139952.1 coordinate 1,501,236, forward strand.
CATGTCTGGGGCAACACATTCTCACCCCCAAGGCGTCAGGGGCATGACGCCCTGTCACGTCCCCCACAGCGTCCAATTGAGACGCCATGGCATGCCCAATGCGTCCAATCCAGACGCATATGTTCAATACTGGCTCCCTCTAGCTGTCGGGTATAGAATTGCACATGTTTGGTAATGATTTTACTGCATGGCTGGCTTGATGTTAAATATAAAATAATGTTGTACAGTCATGGGTGATGCAAGACTCATCTCTTGACTCTGTGTAAAAATAACATGATTTTACTCTTTCAAATGGTGTGCAATGCATGCGCAAAAGTTCTATTTTGAGTGGATAAAGTAGGCAAAACGTTATTATTTTATTTCCTAGTTTGATGGATGACGTCAAAGGGTTAGTCACGTGACTATCTGTCAAAAAAAATGCGATATGTTTAGATGGTTTCAGCATTGAAACGCATTTTAATAACATACTTCTAACAAGATGTGTGTATTATCTTAACAATCTTCATTCAGTGAGTGTATTTTATAACAACGATAAATGCTGCCTTGCCTGGTTGCTATGCTGGTTGCTATGACGCGTCCCCCTCCATTCATTTATAAGCACAAAATATTCAAAATTGGGTTTGTCTCACATCCAATTTAAAAATATAATGTTGGTTAAATGTAGGTCACAGTAAGGAAAAATATAGCAGATAACAGGGTAAAAGGCTGTTATTTAGTCTGACAGGACTAAACATTCTGGGTAATGTTTTAGTGGCTGGCTTGATATTGATAATTATTATTTTTTAAATCCTACAGTCATATCTGATGCAACCCTCCTCTCTTGAATCTTTGTAAAAAAAAAAATGTGATTTTACACTTTCAAATGGAAAGGAATGCATGCATTTTAGACGTTTCTGGCATTGTAAAGCATTGTAAACACTTCTATCAAGATGTGTGTATTGTATTATCATAAACTAACGTCAGTGAACATATCATTTATTTACGACGATATGACTGGGCAACGGGACAGCGCTGTGGGTGGTTGCTATGGTGGCTGGTTGGGACGCTCCCCTCCTTTATAAGCACAACCACCACATAATACAGCAACTTGCAATGGGCCTGGTCTTCACTCTTCATACCAGTAACCTGTAAGCTGATTGTATGACGTTCTGTATAGTAGTGTGTATATCTGTCTGTCTCTTATATGTCATCATGATTTGTGTGCATCGGGATCTCATCTTAAACAAGCTCAGTGCTTAATGAGTCTTCCAGCTTAGTAGACCTTGTATTGTGAATTTGCACTTCCATGTACTGTTGTCCCCATGTCTTACTAAATGAAGTACATCAAAACCACCACTTGTTACTGTGTTTATGTTGCCATTGCTGCTTTAGAAATTCATCAAAAGGCTTTTCTTATCTTACTAAGTTAAATATGTTTACCACTATTGCATTTTACTGTGTGTACCTCTATGAGTAGGCCTATAGAAAAATATGCATTGATTCTTTATTGTATAACTTAATTCAGCTCAGGTGTAAATTATGTGTTCCTGACAGACATACATAAAACACTGATTGATCTGAATAACATTTGAATAGATCACCATTCCACTATAATGTGATTATGATTACTTGAGTTTGTTCAGGTTATCAGTAATCAATAGTTATCGCTATTCTTTATTTTGTTCCAGTTTAATCAAAATGTGAAGCAAATTTTATATACATCCATGTTATGATCCAATTACAAAACTTATATTTACTATAAAATGTGCTAGCCAGTGAGGCTCCAAGGTATTACTGTATATGCAACAAGATTTAAAACGACTGTCCCTGTATTACTCCTCTGGATAGTGCAGAACTAAATGGATGGACCTGGACCCAAGAGTAAAATGAGTATATGAAACCAAATGGCATTGGCAATACTTACTCTGCAATAATTACAATGTTCACACAATGTAGAATCATTTTTGATCAACCTTTGCCCGTCATCTCTCTACCACATCAACACAGCATGGAATTGTGGACAGAATCTTACCTAACAATACCAAAATAGTATAAGCTTTGAGTCGGAGAACCTAAAACTCATCAAATAGTGGTTCATGGCTCTAATGCCAATTTAATAATGGTTCTTGATATGAAAAAAAGAGAAGCACAGGCTTATAGCATGACTTGGTATGCAACACGTGAGACGACCATGTATGAAGGAAACAATTATAAACTGAATTAAGTCAATTATAATGCAACAAAAAAGGCAACAATTGTAACTAGAAAAAGTGCTCCTCGGAGCACAACTCTCCGCCAGAAGACTTGTGTTGGTTCGAAGGTCGCGAAGGTCGCTATCCCTCTTGTATATGTAAGTGTCCTATCCATCCTATCTGGGTAAGTGTCCTCTTCCGTTCATTCTGTGTAAGTGTCCTATCCCTCCTGTCCTATCCGTCCTGTCTATGTAAGTGTCATATCCCTCCTGTCTATATAAGTGTCCTATCTGTCCTATCTGTCCAATAAGACAGATAGGAACAATTGGACCGCGACTACTTGACTACTTCCGGTTCGAAGGTCTGGGAGTGAGCTAGTGGCCGGATTTTCGGTATTGGAATCTGGCTTATCACAGTGACACATGTATTTATAGGTCGCTATCCCTCTTGTATATGTAAGTGTCCTATCCAACCTGTCTGGGTAAGTGTCCTCTTCCGTTCTGTCTGTGTGAGTGTCCTATCCCTCCTGTCTGTATAAGTGTCCTATGTCATATCCCTCCTGTCTATATAAATGTCCTATCTGTCCTATCTGCCAATTATGTATCAGCCATGCAGCCATTTCATCAGCCATGCAGCCATTTCATGGTTCCCGTCTTACCTCACTCTGACAGTGGCAGAGACACTGTCAGAGTGATGCCATGTATATATAGGCCCGGTGGCGTCACTAGCCAATCAGATCACAGTATTTCACGTGTCACGTGAGGCTTGACCAATCGGTGTGTCATGTTTAGAAAGTGAAAACGCAGTGATAACAATACTCTCCTGGCGGAGAGTAATAAAACCATCTTTCATTTAATGGTCATACCCAGGGTGGAACTGTATTCAATTAATACAAAATGTGCACATTACATTACATTACATTACAGTCATTTAGCAGACGCTTTTATCCAAAGCGACTTACAAAAAGTGCATTCAACATAGGTAGGGAACGAAACTACTAATCACCAGAGGTTTTAAGTGAATTTCCTGTAAAAACAAGCAACCAAGAGTATACCTAGTGCTAAAGTAAAAGTGCAATATATCAGCTACCTACTTTCTTAAACACATGAGATAAATTAGCCAAATCAAATGAGCACGAGCTAATACAAAAGTGTAACGACTAAGCAAGATCCAATACAACAATACAACAATAGTTCCTACAACTAGTTAACAACAAGTAGGTCAGGCAAAGAGGAAGGGTAGTGTTTCCTGAAGAGGTGGGTTTTCAGCCTGCGGCGAAAGATGGGTAGTGACTCTGCTGTCCTGACATCAGTGGGAAGTTCATTCCACCACTGTGGGGCCAGAACAGAAAAAACATGCACAACATGTTATGAGCTTATAGATCTGCCATTTACGGCCAAGACGTTTGTAGAGGGGGGAAAAAAAGAGCCAACCAAATATAGAGCCAAAGTTCAACTTTACTAAAAGAGTAAAACGTGACATTTAAAACTTTGCATGCCCCCCCCCCCCCCCCCCCTCAAAATCCAACCCCCACGTCTCTCAGCCAAGTGGTCCTTGGCCTGATGCAAAGCGTTCTGCTGGCTCCCAGGTGTCAGCATATGTTCTCCCACTGAAAAACACCATGAATGCACATAGCTGTAAATAAATATAAGGAAGTAAATGTATTCATAAAGTAAACTTGACAATAGCCAAAGCTGACCAAATAGCTGAGTTCTTACCATGCATCACAAGGCAGCCACACCACCTTGAACTGTTTTCCTTCCTATAGAAAAAAAAACAAGCGTCATTTTAGCAACCACTGGTAAATCTCTTCAAAAGTTGTGTGTGTATATCTTTGCTGTCGGGTGGAAACCTCCCATGTTCTAAACCTTTTAACGATCCAAGCTCATGACTCGCAATGTGAGGTGTTGTGAGCTTGTAGATCTGCTATCTTCACTAATTTAGTGTGACAGTCTGAGTACGACAAAGTATAAAATGAATTTATTAAGACGTAAAAAGTTGTAATCTGGATATAGGAAATTTCTGCCTGACAGCAGCGATATATAAAACCTTTTTTTATCCATTAAAAACATTGAGAACCAAGTCTCTTTTACAAGGATGAACTGGCCAAGAGGCAGACACATTACACATTCGATCGTCACTGTCGGGCAGAAACATTGATCTCCAGATTTCAACTTTTTACGTCTTCATAAATTAATGTTATACTTTGTCGTACTCAGACTGTCACACTAAAGTAGTGAAAATAGCAAATCTACAAGCTCACAACGCTTCACTTCGTGAGTTGTTGTGAGCTTGTAGATTTATTTTCCCTTAAATCATTTAAGAAATGATACTAAAAAGGAATTGTTTTAGGAAGTTTTCACCTGACAGCAACAATATATAAAACAACTTGACATGACTTACCTCTGTTACTCTTTGCTCAGCAACGTGATCCCAGTTCCATATTTTTAGGGGCCGACATTTTTTGCAGCCTAAAGAGATGTACAAAGAAAAGTTAGACAACAAAATGCAAGGGTTTGATATCTGCCAGGTGAATTCTATACTGGAAGATCGGTCTTCCTTTTATCAGGGTTCCTACACATTTCCATTTCCAAAATTCCATACCTTTTCCAGACTTAAATTACCAGATTTTTAGTAGATTTCAGACTGTATTTGACATCTGTATCACAAAATCCAGATGTTTATTAACCATATGAACCCGGTGTCCTTACTCTGGGGTGAAAAAAATAATTGGGGCAATCTACAAATCGGCAATTTTTGGCAAATATATTTTTGTCACTTAATATTTTGCTCATATGTGAAATGTGTCCTCTTCATTTACCCATCCTAACTATTGGGAGCAGGGGACGAACGGAGAGCTGTTCAGGGTTTAATTGCTCAGGGAGACTAACTTCACAACTCACCAATCAAACAACATACCGTACACTACATGAACAAATGTGCGGGCATGTGCGCACGCTGAACAAACACGCCCATGCACACATAACTGAGAGTGTGCTATACACTAAACACTTGTGTGACAGAACCTTAGACACTTTGGGGATGATCAATTTCATAACAGCTGTTCCTCAACTTGCCCACTTTGAGTTTCTAACTAGCTTGTAGATGTGTGATATTGTTTATTGATACATTCACTACACAGTTCCATCCACTGTCCACATGCTGTTGAGAGCCACCGTTTCACGTTATTGTGACACATTGCTTACATAGATTAACATTCCGCTGTTGTCTTATCAAAGTTTCTTAAACGATCATGGACAAGTAAAGTTTATGTAGCAGTACTGGAGGATGCCCTATCGTATGAAGGGGTCACATAAATAACCAATCTATCTAGATGTTCAAGCTTGTAGATCAGTTATTTTTGCCATTTGGGGGGAAAACAAAGATTCACTTTACATGCCCAATATTGTGACATCGGGTTGAAAGTGTCACCAAACCCAGGCAACATAGGGATGTTCATATGCAAAATTGAACCTACATTTCAACTACATAAAGCTCACTATGGCCTGCACTCAGAGTGGTAAACAAACAGTTGGCTGCCTGCTCCAAACTCCATGAAAAACATGCTGCTTATATGATGCTTATATAATGAGTCATTATGGAATTCTGGATTTTATCCTTTAGAAATAGTCTGGCAACATAATATTTCTTTCCCCATGTTTTCTTTCATACTTATCCAGACCTGGAAATTACTCAAATTCCATACTTGTGTAGGAACCCTGTCTTAGAGGTCAGTGAGCCACATATTGTGTGTGTGTGTGTGTGTGTGTGTGTGTGTGTGTGTGTGTGTGTGTGTGTGTGTGTGTGTGTGTGTGTGTGTGTGTGTGTGTGTGTTTTATTACTAACAAACACTAGCTGCTGTATTCTTTTCCATATTCTGTTTCTAGTCTGGTAATGTAAAGGAAATCTCCAGGATGTAGTCTAAATATTTGTTAACTTAAGTAATGTTGTCTTCACTATGTAGCGTTGCAAATTCAAATCTAGTTTGTGACTGTGCAATGAACATAGACCACACATACAGTAATGGTGTAGTGAATGTTAAGCTGACTCCTGAGATTGAAATCCTGGAAATTACTATAAAGCATGAATAAGTTTAGTGTTCACATATGGCTGTGAAATATGTTCACAGCCAATAACAGGATAAATGGTGCCAGCTGCCAGTCAAATTTATAATCAATGTGAAGGTTTTATTTTTTACTTTTAAAGCTCTATATGGTGTGCCAGTTCTTAACTGGAGAGCTAGAGAACCTCAGATTGTCACAGCCACTTAAATCTATTAAAACCACTTAAATCTATTAAAAATCAACATACCTTCTTTCTTCACCCTTTTTCCCTTCTGTCCAGTCCTCTTCATTTTGGATGGCTCACGTTTTGGACACACACCTGTGACAGACAATTTACAACTTAAATTCCAGTGGTCTATGTTTGTTATGTTAATTACATAGATCATCAAATGAATAACTAGGGCCTGAATAACTACAACTGTACTGAAGATAGTCCATCTACAAGCTCAACATGTTACATCGCAATGCACTGTGGGCTTGTAGATTTGCTATTCTTCACTACTTTTGTGTCACACTCTTGTATGATTAAGTAGTGCATTAATCTACGCCAAAATAATCATAACGTCAAAATATGGACGTTTCTGCCCCAACAGCAACATCCCAACAGACACAAAATAAACATTAGTTGCCTTACAGTGTGTCTGTATTCACAGAGGAAAGGTGGTCCCACTGAAAACGGTCTTTTTTGCGTTATCATTTTAACCTTTTTTTTCACTGTACCATTACACCGTTGTCAAACTTGCAAATAAAGTATTCAATAAAAATAAACAAGGTGACAATCAGAATTATGTACACTGTCACCCCTCTTCAAGGTCAGCGTGATGCAAGCATTTTCAGAAGCATGGATGTGTAGAAGCATGAATGAACACATCACTTGATGTATTCTGTTTGGAAACAGGAAGAGTGGGCACCGGAGAAGTCTGGGCACCTTAATGTTAAATTGGCTATTGTTTTTTCAAAATGTAAAAGAATACATGCATGCTCTGTAAAATGGTATGCTGTGAGGTATGGTATGCATGATTTCAAATGCTTGAACATTTGATGTTTCAGCCCTAACATTTAAACAATTGATACACATTGCATGAAAACCTGTTGATATTTTCTTTCCAACCATTTTTCAAAACATACTTTAATTCATTTTGCCTGTCAAATTTAGAATAACAACCCTGAGGTTTTCAGATTACAAGCCCTTTTCCATCAAAGCAAGGAGAACCATCTTGAACAGTCTCTGCTAGAACGGTGGTTCTAGCAGAGAACCACCGTTCCACAATGATTTTGGGGGGTCCCAGATGACAGTGAAAATTTAAGGAATTAGATTTTATTTATAATAACCTAGACATAAAATAAAAATAAGACCATCACTGCATCAAAACTAATTAAACAGTATGGATTAATGGTTAATCATTGGCCAAATTGTCAATTACCTAAGAAAGAGGCCCACAACACCTCACAAACTATTTTCACAATATTATCTGTGGAAATGAGTCAAACAAAGTGTAATGCCTCAACGCTTAAAATTACTTGTCAGGGTGGGGTGGGCCAGTCCTCAAATATGATTTTGGTTGTGTCCCCAGTTCAAATATCATTATTTTGAGCAGCTTTAAAAAGTTGAGAACCACTGTGTTAGAAGACCTCAGTTTGTCAAGCTCGATAACCACTTAAAATCTCCTAAAATCAACATACCCTTCTTCCTCTTTTGTCCTCCAACCGCTGGTTCAGTGGGTCTGGGGGATGGCAGGTGTTCTGGAGACATGCCTGTGACATAAGTTGCACAAACTGAAAATTACCAGAGGCCTATATTATGTACATTTCGCAGAACACAATAACCATGCCATTTGAAAACATAACCCTGATTTTAAGGCCTTAAAAAGTGGGAAATTATTAATAATACTTACTCTTGTTCATTTCCTGCTGCGGTGAGGTGTGAGGATGCTGAGGATCCTCCTCGGGCGCACTCTCCTCGGGCTCAGGCGCACTCTCCTCGGGCTCGGGCGCCTCAGCATCCTCCTCAGCATCCTCCTCAGCATCCTCCAGGACATCATTGGGGTTCTGGAGGAATCTTTGGAGGTTGAGGGACGAGTGCAGAGTAGGAGAAGAGGAGGAGGGCTGTATGGGCTGCCTCCTGTTAAAACCTGAAATGTTTTGTATGCATTTGTCAGTTTACTGGAATGATGATATTGCATTTATTTCTTCATTGAATGGCATGCTGACATAGTGAAATGCTACAAGAGATGGTTACAGGGAAGTACTGTCGAGCTTGACATTGTGGCAGCAGCCAGATATCGGTCTGCTTAAATAGACCTTATGTGATAGGAGGTTGTACAGCATTGGATCAGCTTTATTTCCCTGCCTGCCTGAACTACCACAAGGTTCCATTTAGCATTATCACTCATGACAGCACCTTTTAAAAATATTCAATTTATAAGAACCAACCTCTCTTCACTTTTAACAATGTGTTCATATGACTTCTAAATACATTCTACTAAAAAGTTGAAGTACCTTTCTGCTTCTTTGATTGGCCTCCTTGGAC